>NW_024062311.1:0-407020 GCF_006381635.1 Hibiscus syriacus | reverse complement strand
TTTTGCATTACTTTATGCATTTTGCATTTTGCACTTGCATATTAATTTTCAAAGCATCTCATGCATAAAAAATAAAAATAATAATAAAGATATAATTTATGGATGTTTGTTTTGAATAAACATATCTTGGAAACTGATAAAAATCAATCTATAGCTACATCCACATAATGCCTCAAGTAAGATCAAGAAAATGGATGCAAAATTTGAGCAACTACAAAAAGAGCTTCAGTAGAAGGTATAAAAATGCAACAATAATGGGAAGATAAGATATAGCATCACACAGATCTAATGGTGATCACACAATGTAAAGTTAATCCAAAATGGGTAAACGACATCGTAGCACAAGTATTGGGCTGAGTGGTATGGTAGGAAAAGAAGTTGATATAGTAGCTGAGATTCTTGATATGCACCATAAAATTCGATCTTATATTGTTAATATCACCTAAAAAACTCATTGAGCTCTGCTACTAAGGCTGAAGTAGCAGTCACAAACCCTTAGTGCAATTCAAACAAGTACAATGCACCAGATTTCGATGAGATCGAGAATATCAAGAAAAAAATCAGAGCATTTGAAAGACTGGTACGAAGATTTATTTAACGAAATTGGGAAAAGACCCAAGACGAGATGGATGGTGTGAAGTTATGCTTAGTGTTGATAATCTTACCACTCATGTTTAAAATGCCCGAGTCGAGAAGTACGAAGGAAAATGGACCCACTATCGACCTGATAATGTTATGCAAAAGATGATGGGATCGTTAGATGATAGACTATGATTCATTTCTTTTAGGCAAGTCTACAGGACGTACAGTAAGGTGGTACAACCAGCTACCTGTAACACTTGTTTCCTGTATATGTCCTCGTACCGAATCACAGATGTCACATGACTTTAAAACAATTTCGTATTTGAAAACCATTAAATTTTGTTTATATAAATAAAAATATTTTAATATATAATAATAAAATGTTTATTAAATATTAGATGTAAATTAACCTTAAAGTTATAACATTGTAAATACTATAACATCATAAGTATACATAGACGTCATACAGTTATTGATGAGGTAACCTTTGATTTACGATGTCAGCTGCACACCTTACTCCGCTCGTAGCTATTACCTACAAGTAAAAGAATCACATGCTAAGTATTCACTTCGTGAGGAATAATAAAGTAAGTAAGGTATTTAAAAAACATGAGTAAACCATTATAATATCATAACAATTATCGTATAAAATACATAAAAGCAAAAATTGACTGATAAGCCAAGGTTCCGTCAAGTAACCTGCTAAACAGAATTTCGTATGCCTAGCATACATATAAATTGTATATTCAAAAACATCCATTCACAGCCAATGTATGAAATGAGAATGGAAGGCACAAAATAACATCAAACAAACCACTTTCAGATATATCCCGTAAGACTACCATCATTGCGCACAAAGTACATAGTACACAAAGTACTACTCCAAGTACACAAGACTCTTATGAAAATACAGTAAGCTTTTCTAAATCGATAGTGCTACACTTCCTTATCTCTAACAAGTATGCCAATTACATACATAGTGCTACAATAAACTAAGTACTATTAAAATACCACCTTATTTATGGTATTATTATTACATATAACTCTCCATGTACATAAATAGGCTTAAAATCCAAATTGCATGTTAAACATTTATTCCAAACCATCAATAAATAATAATTTATATTAAACACATCCATCCATTTTAGGGTAGTTCATACCATAAAATTATTCGTCAGAATCATTTTCATAAACTTTAAGAAAATATTTCAAAATATGGTCAAACATGCTTTTATTAAAACATTTGAGGTTGACTCATCGCATCTTATCCTCATATCATATAAGTACATAATAAATGCACTCCTGGTATGCCTCATATGGCCTTAATGTTGTTGACTATTCTCAAACTTTATCCTTGCCTTCTTATTTGATTGTCTCATGAATTTGAGTACGATCTACACAAGCATCCATAAGCACACATATAAATATAAAATATAATGTTAGTATACTTACTAACATTTTCATACAAAATGGAATGTGTCTATAGGAATCTAAGTGTTATGAGGGTGATGTGGAATGCGAGTTAAAACTTGAACTTGTTAGATTAATAAAACAAGAAGAAAAGCAGATTTTGCAAAATCAAGAGAAGATTGAGACAATGAATTTTAGGACATGCTGAAAAAAAGGAGGTCAAGACTCTTGTAAAAACAAGACAATATCTCATTGACCTTCTGCATGAATTCAAAGATGTGTTTGCTTGGTCGTATCAGGACATGCCAAATTTGGATACCGACATTATGGTAATTAAACATAACATGAACTTGATGTAAATACATAAATATAAAAAAAGATTAAGTAAATATGTGAAGTCGTATAATATGTTATGCTACGATCATGGATTCATGTCATGAAATACTATAACTAAGCCTATCATAAGATGAACATTATAGGTTAGGAAAAGAATAAAATAAGTTTATATAATATATGCTATGATCATGATAGAAGTAAAGAGATATAAAATGATTATAATATAAGTAGATGTTGAATAAATAAAAAAAAAAGAGTAATGAATTGCTCCATGTACTTTCATTATTGTTAGCGATGAATAAAATATAAAATAGATGAGATTGTGCATAAGTATGATGGCATCAATCAAAGTGTTTAGTTAAAACATTTAAATGTTATTCAAACTTTAATCCATTAATATAACAACATGGATAAGTTAACCTCCTTAGTCCCTAAACATCAAAGTGGATGTTAATTCATTTCAAAGCTAGTCAAACTACCATCTATTATTATAACAACATGGATAAGTTGAACTCTTTAGTCCATAAACATCAAAGTGTTTAGTTAAGTCATTTCAACATTACTTAAACTTCCATCTATCAAAATAACAACTTGGATAAGTTTACCTCTTTAGTCTGTAAACATCAACGTATTTAGTTATGATATTTCAACGCTATTCAATCATCCATCCCTTAATATAAAAACTTGGATAAGTTAACCTATTTATTTTGTAAACATCAAAGGGTTTAGTAAATATGTTTCAGTGTTGTTAAAACATCCATTCATTAATGTAACAATGCTATAAAACTTCTATGCATTAATGTAACAACTTGGATAAGTTAACCTCCTCAGTTCGTACACATCAAAGTTGTAGTTAAGACATTTCAATAATAGTTAAACTTTCACCCACTAATGAAAGAATTTGGATAAGTTAACCTATTTAGTCCATACACATCAAAGTGTTTTGTTCAGTCATTTCAACATTATTTAAACTTCCATTTATTAGAGTAATAACTTAGAAAAGATAACCTCTTTAGTCTGTAAACATCAAAGTGTTTAGTTAAGGCATTTGAATGCTATTCAAACATCCATCCCTCAATGTAACAACTTGGATAAGTTAACCTCTTTAGTTCATATAAATCATTTCAAAAAACGTTGAAATTTCTTAACTGATATAAGCCCGTTTTCACCACTCATCTTCATCATTAGTTTATGGTTAAAGGAAAGGGAGTTTTCATAATCTTTATACTTCCCCTTTATTATTCACTTGTCATTAAGTTGATCATCTATGAACTTATATTTCATAATTATCATGTTTTAATATCATATGATGAGCATTTTCTATTTAGGCCATTTATTATGTATATTCATTTTAGAATTTACATATTTTTTATGTAACTTGCATACTATAGCTCACATCTCCATATTATTTGTTTTGCATAATAATTCTTTGATTTTTTAAATAATTATGTCATGATTTATATAATTACTAAATTCATTCATACTTATAATTAGCTTATGAGATGTTATTGCATTCATTCACTAGCTCATGGTATATTATTCAACTCATAGTGCATTCATACTAGCTCACTAGCACTGCATCTATATTTACTCAGTTCACATTATTCAATTATAGTTTATAAATGAGTATACATGTACAACAACCTATGTTTTAATTCATTCCAGATCATTTCACTTATAATTCCTTAATTCTTGATTTATATAGGTACTACAAGGAAGGACATATACTACTGCAACTTTGAGGAGTATCCGACAACATACAGCTCAACAAGCTCAAAAAGGTAATGGCAGCTCCAGGAGCACAACTGGAAACTCATTTTAACTGGAGGAGCTATCATGGAGCTAAACTCAGGAAATAGAGCTATTTGAACCTATGTTATCAAAAGTGAACACCAATGTAGCTAATGGAAACTAGGAGGTCAAAGTATGACCCAAAAGTGTTACCCAAAGTGTTTAACTATGTTTTGATGTTACAATTTATAGAAAAATATTTTTAGACTTGAATTAAATTTATTCAAAGTTTTCAAAAATAATTCAATGTCCATTTTACTTTGAATTTAGCTCATAATACATTTTTTGTACAAGAAGTACCGATACATTTCTTACAGTATCGATACCTCATGAACAATATCGATATTGTTCATGTCGTATCGATACAAAGATAAGGGAATTATTGATACTCACTAGGTAGTATCGATACTACCATCATTTCTCAAATTCTAGAATGCAAAAATAGAACCGATACCCAGAGGAGTACCAATACTACTACACATAGTAGTATCGATACCATAAGCTTAGTATCGATACCATAAGGCCAAACGACTAGTTTAATTTAAAAATAACAAAGGTAGTATTGATACTCCCCATAGGAGTACCAATACCCTCAGTATTGGGAAGTTTTGTTATACAGAGAAAATCATCCACAACCGCTCTAAAAGACTCTCAAACGCTATAAACGACCACAACTTCAATCTAACATATAAATATAAGTTCAAGACACTTGAAGAAGGGTTAGAACATCTATCCAAGCATTCAAACACAAAAGAAGAGTTTTTCATTTCTATTTTACTTTCTATTGTAAATATTTTGTTCTTGTGAGTATTAATTTGTAAACAACCTACCTTTGAGAGGTTTTATTGTTTACTTCTTTTTACGTTTTGTAAAGAGATTGATTATAGTTTAGCCAAGTGAAAAACTATGGAGTTTGTAAAGGTTACTCTTGCTCCTTGAAAAACAAAGAACAAATTAGTGAATTTGTTAGAAAATCTTTAGTGAGAAGCTAAAATAGTGGAGGTAGACTTAGTTAAATTATACAACTTGTTGCACATTCAGTATTACTATAAATTCATTCAAACAACTTTACTTAGCTTATAATATGATTTACAAATGTTTAATACTTCATTAATATGTTTTCATTCCATTTAGTTTAATGGCAACATGTTTTTCATTGAATCCATATCTTAAATAATGTTAACTCAGCTCCTAAAGCATCTATATTAACTCAATAGCATTACATCCTTATATACTTAGCTCATAACATGCATTCATTGATCACAAGTATACATTCACGACATCATACATATTGCTTTATTTTAGCACAATTCACTTGTATTTCCTTAGTTTATTGATTAATGTTGGTATATCAAGGGAGGTGACATCTTATGGTAGTTTTTGGAAAGTATTTGGCGTTACATGGTAGCTCACAATAAGCTCACAAGGACTAAGGTAGCTCATGGAGATTAAGTGGAAGCTCAATTTAGCTGAAGGAGCTATCATGAAGCTAAACTCATCTAATGATTTATATGAACTAAAGTTGCTAAAAGTGAACTCAAGTGTAGTTGAAAATAACTAGAGGAGTTGAATAAGAGCTTGGAAGACTAAGGCTAGTTTGCTTGAAGTCATTAAGCTAGTATTCATCTAACTAGGAAACCAACACTCAGCTTGTTTACATGGAAGCTATGTCACCTCTATGTGCCAAGTATCTTCAAGCACCATCACCTGGACAAGGCTACACAATAAGCACCATGAGGACCCATGTGCATGCCATATGCCTAGCCTAGCGTGTGCCTTGCATGTGGCCTTCCTTAGTCGCCAAGATGAATGGTCATCTAACTATTCGGCCAAACATATCCTTTCCTTCACAATGTTACAAAAATGAAGAGTTGTGCAGACCATTTAGCCAAGAGAAATTTCCTTTCATCTGGACTGAAACATTACGAACATTCATAAGAGTGAATTTTATTTAATTATAACTTTTAATTAAGGGATGTATATAGCCAAATAGCCACCTACCTTTTGGCTATGTTGCTTTTCATGTCTTATAAATAGGCCTTCCCTATTCCATCGTAAAAACAACCCTTGATCATCTTTGAAATATTTTTAAGATCTTATCTCTCTTCCTTTATCTTCTAAAGACTTTATCGACTTATCAAGTGTCTTACACTTGTGGCGTTAACCCCTACTTCTCATTTTATACTCATGGTTCATATCTTTTGTAGATAGCGGGTTTAAGTCCTTTATCTACCACCCCTTATATAGACTTATAAGAATTGAGTCTTTTCTCATCTATAGCATTGGTTCATTCTTAGTCTTATAAGATACTATATCACCTTAGCCTTATTTCTTTTATAACCCCATAACCACATCCAACCACTTAACTAATTATTCTGCAACTCTTATCTTATTTTAGCCTACCCTTTATCCATTACATCAACAATCCGATGATATTTCTTTTTGTGGACATTCACTTACTTCATGTGCTTTATTTTTCCTAGATATTTCAATTAAGTTATCGAGGTCCTCATAGTCTTTGGCTGGATGGTCTCCATTGCTATTCAATTAGGCATCATCTTGATGGGAAGAAGTGTTTGGCCGAATGGTTAGATGACCATTCTTCTTGGTTCCTAAGGAAGCCCACATGCAAGGCACATGCTTTTCTAGGTATATGGCATGCATATGGGTCTTCATGGAGCTTTTCGTGTAGCCTCGATCATGTAATGGTGCTTGAAGATACTTGGCAGCCTAGGCGTGACATAGCTCTTATACAAGTTAGGCGAAAGTTGTTTAGCTAGTTACATGAATGATAGCTTAGTGAATTGAAGCTACTTAGCCTTAGTTGATAACTCCGTAAAAATACTTTGTTTTTAGTCTTTTTACTTAAGTTATTGTTTGTCTAAACATTATTGTCAAAACATATTAGTTGTATTTAGTTGCATTTAGGTCATATTTGAATATGGTGGATAAGTTTTGCTTAGGCAAGATTTATTTTCCTTAACTTATGTTGCTGAGGAGAAAGTTCTTTTGTGGGTTTTGTATGTGTAGAAAATGACTCAATAATAACATTTAAGCCGTGAAAAAACATTTCACTAGGGCCAATGCAATACATAAGATGAAGACAATGAGAAAATATTTTTCTTTCCAAGGCAAGATTTATCTTGTAAGTCTGACACGAATATGACGAACTGCTAATGTCACCTTCTAGCTGTTAGATTTACCTCACGTGCAATCAAGACCTTCAAGAAATTGACCACATCCAACCACCTTTCTATCTATAGAATGGACAAGTCAACAAGGGTATTTAAGGAATATTCAATGACATAAAACCCTAGGAATTCCCACTATAAATTCCCCATGATAACCACCCAGAAGAAGGAGGCAAAGACAGGATTTACCATAGGTGTGGAGTGCAGTACCTTATCTTCCACCGTTCCCCAACTCCACCATCCTTTTTTCCCTCCATAGGTAGACTATAGCGGAGTAATGGTCAGGCCTCGGGAAAGACTGCCATCCAGAGTAGCCGTTGTGCTGGTCAGAGCTGTCACGGTTGAGTCTCTATTTGGGGGTCTTTCTTTCTTTGTTCTTAATTTATTTAATATGTTTTGAGTGTGTACTTAAAGATGATACTTTTGCCATACCATGATTTTCTTTACTCGGTGTTGACTTTTGTTTTTTTTGAGATGATTATTTGATGGTTAATGAATGATGCATTATGATATCACTTAGTATATTTTTTTATTTTTTTAATATTTTTCCTCGACACTATAAGAGCTTTCGAGAGATTTCTTGGTGCCTAGATGAAAAAATTTTAGACTTTGTAAGAAGTTTCAAGAGATTTATATTTTTCTATAAATTGATTATTAGATTCGAGAGAATTGAGATAGATCTACGTGAATATTGGAATAGATCTGGGATGGTGATGTTCTAACCCACCTTAAAGATAAGGAGAAGGTTTCAATCGACTAAAAAGGATAAATGTTTGAGTAGATAGACAATGACTATAGTTCACGCTAAGGGGTATTACCTTAACAACAATCTGACAAACCAAGGGTTGTAGTTCACGCTGAGTAGTATTGCCATAGCAACCGTTCTTGAATACTCCAGTGATCTTGTTGGACATCCTAAGCAGATCATAAAAAATCCTTCCTGACTTAGAATAATTTATCGCCCTAGCAAAACCAACCTAAATGCTCTGTGAAAAGTTTGAATATGTAAGGTTATTCTGAATATATTTGAATCAACGTTTTTATTTGCCTTGACTATTTTTATTTCTAATTCTTGCATATTATCTTTGCCTCAACCAAACTTTTCTGTAACCACACCGCACAAAGTTTTCTTGCTTCAGCAATACTTTACCACTTGTTCATATAACTCATTACTAATTGTTTCTTCGTTTTGACAAGAATTCTGGGACCAGATCGTGACACCTAGTTCTAGCTGTGGTAAAATATCAAAATCCCTACCAATCCCTAAGGAGACGATAATGCACTTACCCTTTATTACTTGATTCGATTGTGTCAGTTGAACAAATTTGTTTTCCTTAGCATATACATTTACAAGAGATCAAGTTTTTGGCACCATTGTCGGGGATTGGTAACTGACGAAAATTTTGATGATTTATGCCATAACAAATTTTTATTTCTTGTCACATTTAATTTAATTAGTCTAACTTGTTTATTTTCTTTTGAAGTTTTTTGTTGTTGCATGAACCTGAGATCTATTGGTCAACCACTAGAACCATTCAACCCTGAGATCGAATAGTTGTACAGATGAAGCTGTAGCAGTATGGGAGACCAGAAGATCCCGACGTCATGGAAAATAATCTTCCCATAGAAGCTGCAAGACCACGAGCAATACAACATCACTTTAATTTGATTATCGATGATCTCAATCCTAGCATCGTCGTACATGAAATACAGGTAACACATTTTGAATTTAAATCAGTGATGTTAATATGCTAAACTCCATTGGTCAATTTCGTGGCTCACCTAATAAGGATTCTAGACAACATATTTGTGCCTTTCATGAAGTGTGTGATTCGTTCAGGAAACAAGGAGTGCATTAAGATGTGTTGAAGCTTAAACTTTTCCCTTATTCTTTACGCGACTAAGCAAGAGTTTGGCTCAGTGAAGTCCTTTCGGGCTTAGTGATGTCCTTTCGGGCTCAATAAAATCTTGGGCAGATCTATGTAAAAGCTTTATACTTCGATACAACCACCTAATATGAACACACAATTGCGCAATGACATTGCAAGTTTTCTCCAAGGCAATGATGAATCCATGTATGAATGTCGAGACATTTAAAAAAATCTTTGCAAGTGCATGAACCACGAATTCCACGACTAGACGCAAGTCGTGATGTTTTATAATTGAGTCAGTGCACCTACTCGAATAATGTTGAATGCCTCAAAGAATGGTGTTTTGCTTGATAAATGTAACACCCATCTCCCATATACATTTCCGTACATGAGATACAAATGTCACGTTACTTTTTCTCATTTAAAACCTGTAAAATTTTGTTTAAAAGTTTAAAACCACACAAAGATAAAAAATTCATTAAAAATATATTACTAAAACTATCACATTAAATACATTACAAAATATTTTCTTAATTTTAATTACTTGCCAGCTAAGCTTTAAAATAAGTATGATTGTCCCAAGGTTTTTGACGAGTCAACCTTTAATTGATGATAGCTGCTACTGCACCCCTTACCCAGATAGTCTTTTCTTTTACCTACGTGTGAAATTAACACATGTTAAGTATTTACTTAGTGAGACATAATATTGTAAATAATACAATTTATACATAAATATCTCATGACTATTTAGAGTCGACTTTAATCACACACTCCATAAGGATCATATAAATCCTTCTCAACTAAACCATATTTCTTTCATACAATCATCAAATTATTCTTAGTAGTCCCCGCATACCTATACTTTTGTAAATTTTCCAATTAATCTTTATTTTCTTTATGTACATTAAATAGAAAGTAATCTACATATATTGCACCATACTGCCAACTGGCCCTTTATATTTTATAATTATCATGAGCGACACCTTATATCTCGTTAATACACTGTTATGTATTTTTATTTATGGCACCTTTCATGCCAACTATGCATTGTTCCTCATATAACATGCATTAACGACACCTTTTTGTTAAAAGTGCACCGTTAGACATCTAACTTGCATTAATGGCACATTTATGCCAAAAAGCACAGTTAACATTTAGTCTTTTATTCCAAAGGTATTTAACCTTTCATCTAACTGGTATTATTGGCACCTTTCTGCAACCGCACAACTAGGCATTTAGTCTTTTATTTTAGAACAATTTCTACTCTAATAATTATTCATAATATTAATTAACTATTTCAATTCATTATAAATCTATAGTTTTGCACACACAATGTCAATATGAAAATTCATAAACTTATTATGAATTTCTTAGTTTAGCACACACAGTACCCATACAAAAATTCATAAAGTTATTTTGAATTTCTTAGTTTTGCACACACAGTGCCCATATGGAAATTCATAAACTTGATATGAATTTCTTAGTTTTTAACGCATAGTGCCATTCGATAATCACCATAGATGTATTAAGCAACATGCATCTATGACTATTATAGCATATAAGTACATAATAAAGGTACTCACCTGGTAATCCTCGCTAATAAGATGTAGAAATGTCATGCTAGTCAGCAACTTTAACTTTTCCCTTTTTCTTGCTATATTCAGGAGATTGGTTATGATCTACACAATCATTCATTAAAGACATATACCATACCAAATGTTAGTATATTCCCTAACATTTATACTTTAATAATACTCAAAAGTACCATTATTTCAAATTGTATAACAATTTCAACCGATCGTATAGTTCCAGACTCAATAGTATCAGTACAGATACAATGGTATCGATACTTATATACTATGGTACCGATACCCCCTTTCAGTATCGATACCATTTCTACATTTTGTGATGCATGGTATCGATACCTTTCTCTTATTATTGATACAACTTTACTATGGAATCGATACTCCTTTTCAGTATCGATACCATTTTGGCATTCTGGATCCATGGTATCGATACTTTCCCTTTTATATCGATACCCCATAAATATCGATACTACCTGCATCAGCACCAATATTGTTCTTCACATTATACCCATTAAAACCTATAGTATCGTTAATGTTCTATATGTACCGATACCCTTACCCATATTTACCATTTTTCAGCCCAATTTTTACTAAATTTTCTCCTATAATCTCTTACTTTTACCTCCAAAATACTGTTAAACTCTTTTTTACTTAACCCAACAAATTTTCCTTCCTTTAAGCTCTTATAACATCTAAAACATTCATAGAACATCTCAACTCAAGAATCATATCACTTTTTATAGCATGTTTTAATCATATCCCCTGCTTGTAATCTCTTATTCGATCATATGACAAGTCAATTCTACTAATAAACCTTAATAAAATATCATAAATCAGCATATCATTTATAAACCAATTTCCTTAAATCTCACATAAAACATCCACCTCTTAGTTTTAATCTTCTTTAACCTTAAGCTTACACATCACTTAATGTTATAAGAGCAAACCAAAATCAAAAGGAAGAACTATTTAGATAAAATTTACCTTTTTCTAAGAATGAGAGCACAACCCACGGAAGAAGAAGTATAAGAGGAGCAAATAACTTAGTATAGTTTATAACTTTCCCATTTTCTTAAATCCCTAATTTTAAATGAGTTCTATTGTCAGTTTACTCTAAAATACCAAAATGCCCTTTCAATCTTCCAGTTCTTACTAATTGGTCTTACTTAAATAATTTATAATACTTTACCATTTATTCAATTTAATCCCAAATTTTAAATCTTTTTAATAAAGTTACTGACCTGATATTTGGGGTATTACTATTCTCCCCCTTAAGAAATTTTTTTCGAATTTAAAGATTTTATGCTTTTACCATAACACTTCAACTAGAGGAATCATTTTGTTACGCAGTTTCTTGATTTCTCAAGTCCATATCCTTATTGGTTATTTTTCATAATTCAACGCTGATCGAATCTCTATTTTCCCCAATCTAATGAAATGCGACGGATCTGATCGGTAATTAATAAGCAATAACACATTAAAACATTATAGGTCTTGTGCATTTCAGGAGGCAAAAGCTAAATAATAAAATCTCATAAGGTTAAAAAAATGTCAAACTTAGTCCAAACCATAATACTTCAGTCCATAACGATAGTTTCAGAAATTTTTTATCACCTTCTTGCTATTCAATCACTTTTCTCTTTATATCAGCATAAGACTATTGTTAATTGGAAGATATCGTACAAATTATCTTAGTAACTTTACTTTTATATTCCATTTATTTTATTAATTCAGGTCCAACTAGACTTCGACTTTTAACTCAAACCAATTTAATGACGTTCAACCTTTTCTCCTTTATAAAACTTCGTATACAACCATATTGATGTTTAATTAATAACTGTTATTGCAAGAAAATTCTTCGTAAAGCAAACATTATTCCAATGATCCCTTTTCGTTCATGAATCAAGATTGATTGAAATAATTTAGAAGATACTCGATGTTCAACTTTTCTTCTAATAGTACGTCAAACATTTTGCCAAAATTTTTGTCTTTCCTTTATAATACTCTTATTTGGTCTAATAAAAACATCAGCTTTATCTTTAATTCAGTGTATAGTGCCATTTTCATTCCACGCTAACCACATGTCCATAAGCTGGCAAAACTACAAAAGGTTTCTGACCAAGTACCTCTGCAACAACATTGGCTTTTACTAGAAGATAATCAATGACCACTTCATAATCCTTTAAAGGTTATGTCCATCTTTTCTCTCTCAGGTTCAACTCTCTTTAATTCCACAAATACTTTAGGCTTTTATAATTATCACAAATATAACAGCGTTCACCATAGTAATAATGGTGTCCAAACTTTTAAGACAAACTCGCTTGCTGCCAACTCTAAATCACGCGTAGGGTAATTCCTCTTGTGAGTGTTTAATTTTATCAAGGCATATGACACAACCTTACATTTTTGCATAAGCACACTTCCTAAGCCGTTGGGATATGCTTTAGTAAAATCCACATAATCCTTACCCAACTAAAGTTGTATAAACATTGGTGTCTCTATTAAAATCCTCTTTAGCTTTTCAAAACTCTCTTGACCATTATCTGTTCTACAAAAGACACATATTTCTTTAAAAACATGGTTAGCAACAAAGCTAATGTCGAAAAGTTCTTCACTAACCTTCGATAGTAACCAGTAAACCCCAATAACTCCAAACTTTAGGGTCATTCTTTGGGAGTTTCTAATTTACTACAACATGAGTTTCTATTAGGATCTACTCTCATACCTTATCCCAAAACAACCTGGCCAAAGAAACCCATCTCTACTACCCATAATTTCACATTGGGATAGTTTAGCATACCAGTTATTCTCTCAAAGAGTCTTATTTAACTGTCAAAATCTATGCATAACCATATAGGTTTATCTTTCTTTTCTCAAATAACACAAATACTTCCCAAGATGAAATACTTGGGCTGATAAAACTTTGATCAATCAATTCTTATAATTGAGCCCCTAATTCTCTT
The DNA here is from genome assembly GCF_006381635.1 of Hibiscus syriacus. Taxonomy (NCBI): domain Eukaryota; kingdom Viridiplantae; phylum Streptophyta; class Magnoliopsida; order Malvales; family Malvaceae; genus Hibiscus; species Hibiscus syriacus. Next base: position 393,290 of record NW_024062311.1, on the reverse strand, counting down.
AACTCACTTAAATCATTTGATATTAAACCATAGAAACATGTTCAATACCTTAATAACGATCAACCTTGAATTCCACCTTTCAGTCTGGAGGTATCTCAATAAATTTACTTGAAAAAACATTTATAATTTCCCAATTTTGTGAATTATCAAACAATTATACTTTAATTATTTGAGTATCTATCACATTAGCTATAAAAGTTATATATATATATATTTGACATCATTTTCTGCACAATCATTATCGATATCATCTTAAGAGATGATTTTATTCCCTCTCAAAAACTATAATTTTCATACTCTCTGCATCTTTCGGAACTGATCGTCTATGGAGACAAACATCCTATACCCCATATGATATTGACTCATCAAATTTTAATATCATTAGATTCACTGAGAACATAGCCCCTGGAATCTTTATTAAATGTTTACTATATGTCCAACTCACAATTGTACCATGACCTACTAGGGTTTACCCCTATCATCTCACTTGAGATTAAGTTGAATAAAATTCTTTTATTTCAATATCTTTCATTCCTTCTCGAGGAAATCCGTGTAAATTTTTCGGATCCATTTAAAATATTCTCAAGCAATTGAAACATTTTCTATCTCAAATATGAAAGTCTAATTATCCAAATCATTTAATAAGAAGACTTGACAACTTTGTAGCAATACCTCATAGCAATTAATGCTAAAAATTACACTAGTAACCAAATTTACTATTTTTCCTATCATTACAAACTTAACACTTTTCCATGTTCTCGAGAATTAATCTTGATTTTAAATAATAATCCATTGAAGTATGAAATGGGTAGAAAATCCATTTTCACAAATTACCTTTTAAAATTAACTCTATTAGGTCATAAAACTTAACAGTTTTTCTTAAAAAAAACTCGTCATTAGTTGATTCATTAATAACTCATCTTTGTATAAGGTTTTAGTGGTCAATGCATTTACTACTTACTCATTCATCTTACCTAAATTAACAATACTTTAAACAATTTATTGCTTCACTTAAATATTTCTCAATTCTTTAAGTTTACTTGATGAAACCTCAGAATCATCATTAAATTAAAAAATCTCCTTTATATCCTCATCCGTTTCAACTTCTATTGGGTCGATTTTTATCCGGCCTTCTTTTCAATATTATATACTTTCTTACCTTTGTCTTTAGTTTCCAATAACTATTAGGACATACATAAAAACAACATTCAAGTTAATAACGAGTATCATCAATCACACTATAATTGACACTATATCAATAACTTTGACAATTTTATTGGCATGCAATTTTTTAATTTTTTCTCAATTCAATTTAAACTAGGTTTCAACCGAGAATTAACTAAAAATGTAGCTCTGATACCAATATATATAACACCCATCTCCCGTATGCCTTTCCGTACACGATATACATATGTTACATTCCTTTTAAAACTTTTTTTTCATTTAGAAACCTGTAAAATTTTGCTTAAAAGTTTAAAACACACACAATGATAAAACATCATTAAAAATATATTACTAAAACTATCACTTTAAATACATTACAATTTTTTTCTTAATTTCAATTACAAGGCAACTAAGTTTCAAAATGAGCATGATTGTCCCAAGCTTACTAACTAGTCAACCTTTAATTGATGATAGTTGCTACTGCACTACTTACCCGGCTAATATTTGCTTTTACCTATACGTGAAATCAACACATGTTAAGTATTTACTTAGTGAGACATAATATTGTAAATAATTTTCAATTTATAAATAAATATCTCATGACTATTTATAGATGAATTTAATCGCATACTCATAAGGATCAGATAAATCCTTTTCAGCTAAACTAGATTTCTTTCATACAATCATCAAATTATTCTTAGTAGGCCACGCATACCTATACTTTTGTAACTTTTCAAACTAATCTTTATTTTCTCTATGTACGTTAAATGAGAAAGTAATCTACATACAAAGTGCCAAATTATCCTTTATCTTTTATAATTATCATGTGCAAAACCTTATATCCCATTAATACACTGTTATGTATTTTCATTTATGGCACATTTCATGCCAAATATGCACTATTCCTCATACAACCTGCATTAACGATACCTTTTTATTAAAAGTACACCGTTAGACATCTAACCTTGCATTAATGTCACCTTTCTGCCAAAAAGCACAGTTAGCATTTAGTCTTTTATCCCAAAGGCATTTAACCTTTCATCTAACTGGCATTATTGGCACCTTTCTGCATCTGCACAACTAGGCATTTAGTCTTTTATTTTAGAACAATTTCTACTCTAATAATTATTCATAATAATAATTAACTATTTCAATTCATTATAAATATATAGTTTTGCACACACAGTGCCAATACATAAATTAATAAATTTATTATGAATTTCTTAGTTTTACACACACAATGCCCATACGAAAATTCATAAACTTATTATGAATTTCTTACTTTTGCACACACAGTACCCATACGGAAATTCATAAACTTAATACTAATTTTTTAGTTTTGCACACAGAGTGCCCATACGAAAATTCATAAACTTATTATGAATTTCTTAGTTTTGCACGCATAGTGTAATTCGGTAATCACCATACATATTTTAAGCAACATGCATCTATGACTATTATAACATATAAGTATATAATAAATGCACTCATCTGGTAATCCTCGCTAATAAGATGTAGAAATGTCTGGCTATTCAGCAACTTTAGCTTTGCCCTTTTTCTTCCTAGATTCAGGAGCTTGGTTATGATATACACAAGCTCCATTAAAGACATATACCATACCAAATGTTAGTATATTCCCTAACATTTATACTTTAATAATACTCAAAAGTGCCATTATTTGAATTTCTATAACAATTTCAACCTATCTTATAATTCTAGACTCAACAATATTGGTACTACTACCATGGTATCAAGACTTCTATACTATGGTACCGATACCCCCTTTCAGTATCGATACTATTTATACGTTCTGTGATGCATGGTATCGATTCCTTTCTCTCAGTATCGACACTACTTTTCTATGGTACCGATATTCCCTTTCAGCATCAATACCATTTTGGCATTCTAGATCCATGGTATCAATACTTTCTCTTTTAGTATCAATACCCCATCAATATCGATACTACTTGCATTGGTACCGATACTTCTCATCAAATTATACCCATAGAAACCTATAGTATCGACACTGTTCTATCATTACCAATACCCGTACCTAGATTTACCATTTTTCAGCCTAATTTTTACTAAATTTCCCCTTATAATCTCTTACTTTTACCTCCAACAATACTATTAAATTCATATTTACTTAACCAACTAACTTTCCTTCATTTAACCTCTTATAACATCTAAAATCTCCATAGAACATCTCAACTCAAGAATCGTATCACTTTTTCTAGCATGTTTTTAATCATATCCCATACTTCTAATCGTTTATTCAATCATTTGACAAGTCAATTCTACTAGTAAACCTCAGTAAAATCTCATTTATCAACATATCATTCAAAAACCCATTTCCTTAAATCTCACATAAAACATCCACCTCTTATTTTTAATCTTCTTTAACCCTTCCATTAGATTACACATCACTTAATGTTACAAGAACAAACCATAACGGAAGAAATAACTAGTTAAATGAAATTTATCTTTTGATATGGATGAGAGCACAACCCACGGGAAGAAGAAAAGGAAGAGGAGTAAATAACATGGTATAGTTTTAAACTCTCCCCTCTTTTCTTAAATCCCTAATTTTAAATGAGTTTTAAATTTATTTTACTCTAAAAGACCAAAATGCCCTTTTAATATTCCAGTTCTTACTATTGGTCTTACTTAAACCATTTCTTATACTTTACCATTTATTCAATTTAATCTTCAAATTTTAAATCTTTTCAATAAAGTCATTGACTTGATATTTGGGGTATTATAATAAATCACCCGAGGAAGCCTTTGATATCCTCGACAAGATAGCGAATAACTACTATCAATTCCCAACTACAAGACTAGGGACGGTCACAATCAATGTGTTCAACTCTATTAAGGATGTGTTCAACTACAAGGATGAATTAAGATGGACTTTTGAGCTAGCTAGGCTACTCAAATCAGTTGGGGAGTTGTCTAATACTCCAAAATTTTGGTTAGTGACCAAATTGTAAATTTGGCGAAAGAAAAAAATTGGGAGAAGTTTAAGAACCTATGTGGTAGTTTTCCCAAGAATAATTTTTATTCCATAAATGTATTTGGCTAGTGAACAAATTATAAATTTTGAAAGTTAAGTGGCTAAAGTATAAACTTTGGAAAATTTGAGGGACTAAAGTGTAATTTTAAAAAGTTATGTAATTTGGCTCTGTAAATGAATTGTTTACCCCCAAGAATGACATTTCTGGGGGAATCATATTTTTTTTACAGATTTGGTATTAAAAGCTTTAAAGTGATAAAGTCCGGTAAAATTTCGATAAATAATATCAAATAGAAATTTAGGAAAAATTTGAAGGATAATAAATTAAGCTTAGAAATATTATTTCCACAATTTTAAATAATGGAAAATATTATAAACCATTGAATTTGAGGATTTAATTCCATGTTAAATTTAAACCGTTGGATTAAAATGGCAAGATTGTATTTTTTTTTTTGAAATTGCAAGTGCAAAACAATAAAGTGGGAAATATTTTGTTCATATTTGACTTTGGAATATGATAAGGTTTATGAGGCTTTGTATTAAGGTAAATATCAGTTTTCATTAATGTTAAATTATGAAAGATATTTTAATTTTATGGGTAAATTGGTAATTTAGCATTTAATAAATTTTTAATTAATTATTTTATAAGAAAGATGAAGAATTTATAAGGGAATTTCTTCATCTTCACTAGCATTTTCGTGAACCCCTCCCAAGGTAACAAAAAAATTTGTTTCAAATTTTTGAGCAATTTCCTTTAGATTTTAAGTTATTCCGTGAAATAAGAAATTGTTATACATTATAAACGCTATCTTTTGGTACCATTTATGCTTGATAATCTTGATTGATTTCAAATAACCCAAATTTTAAGGTTTTTTTCACACTAGGGTTCATGAAATTAATGATGAATCTTGATGTTTTTGAGGTTGTAGATTTATTTTCAAGCTTGTTTGATGATTGAAACATGTTCAATTTTCCTGGAATTGTTCTTTAAAATTTGGCCAAATTATTGAGTTATGGAACTTTGTGATTTGATGAAATTTAATTAGGGCTTTGATTTTAGATATAAGGTAAGTTTGGATGGAATTGATTTCATGCTTGAATCGAATCAAAATCGAGCAAAATATGAAAAAACTAGTTTTAGAGCTTTGAAACATTCAACCTTTGTCTTAAAGGATGAGGAAAATTCTTAAAAAAAATATTCAGAGCTAGAAATGATATAGGAAGTATTCTAAAAGCCTTAGAAAAATTTGGGGACTATTTTGTAATTTTTGAAAAAAGAGGAGACCTAATCAATAATTTTGGAAAAGTTGTGGATTATTGTGTAATTATTAAATATTTGATGTACTATGCTGGAAATTAATGTTGAGTGTTGAAATTTTAGTTTGGATGTGAATTGGAATATTTTGGAAAGCTTATAAAATTTAAGGTTTAAAGCACAATATGAAAGTTTGAGAGCTCAATGGAAAATTTTATGTGAATTTGGATTAAATGGAATTTGAATGGTCAATTGGAAGTGTGGAGGTTAAAATTTATGTTATGAAATGGAAATTGTATCGAATAAGCATCGAAAATTTTGTTAGGATTTTATTTTCTAAAGTATGCCTATGTTAGTAAGATTCTAACATTTTGTTTGAATTTGTATTTGTATGGTAATGTTGTTCATCTAGAGATTGAGTGCTTGTAAGAAAGATAAAGTATTATTAAAGCTAAGGAGAAGTTTAAGGATGAAGTGGGAAATTTCAAGGAATGTTGCAAGCTAATGACACCATATGAGTGCAAATTTAATTTGTACTTATGTTATTGAACAAACATTAGTTTACAATGAGCCAGTGACGGAGTTACTATGGTAAGGAGTGACTTCTAAAAATGTTATGATTTGTAATGCATGCATACGTGTTCATTTGGTGACCTAGTAGAATTAGTGAGCAAGTTGAAAAACATATTGGTGAAATCTGCTTAGAATTTATGTTATGGACAATAAGTTTAGAAAATCACCATAAATTATAAAAAAATGATTATAGATATGTCTTATATCGTTGGATTCTTATACCAGTTTACTTTTGTTTAGAACAAACATAAATTGGTTTCAAGCTGTATACAAAAAGATATGAAATTTTAACCGATGATAGGTCAGAAAACGGGGCAACATATTCTGCTCATAACAGTTTCGGTCAGTCAAATTTGAAAATTTACCATAACTTGTACAAATTGAACTAGAAAAAATATTTATATGGATAGATTTTTATTTGAGTCTAGTTTCCACCGGTATAAACCAAAAATAATTTTTAAACGTGTATATTAATACAAAATATTGTTTCTTTAAAGGTAGTGCAAACTATCAGGATATGGAATTTTGACAAATTTTTTTATTAAACCTAATTAGAAGAAAATGATCAAGTTAAACCTTTGTGAGACTTATATTTTGACTTGTATATAATGTCAAAATGAATTCAATGCATGCATAACATTATACATGGATGTTTTATACATCCTTGGGTAGGACTTGCAATAAGTCTACCTTGTTTATGTTGACATGATATTTGTGTCATTTATCATATATTTGACATATTCTAAATATGTCAAAGGTTGAATATAAAACGCAATGATCGCTGGTTATTATTATGATGTTTAATACGAATGTTATTTCCCGTATAAATTGTCCAATGTTTAATAATGATAATATAATTTCCATGGATAAAAATAGACTATATGCCCATGTAAATCATTGAGGGACAAGGTATAGTTGGCATGCCATAGAGTAGAGTAGTTGTAGGTTTATATTAGCACTAGTGTGTAAGGACACTAAGTGCAGTGGTGGGCATGACCTTATGTGTCATATTCATATTAGCGCTAGAGTGTAAACCTAGTGTAGGTGGTGGGCACAATCCTATGTATCATATCCGAATTAGCACTATAGCGTAAGCTTAGTGCAGGTTTAGCACTACGGTGCATATATTTTACTCGTATACCAGTTTCCTCAAGGTTTAAATTTGGGTTTGATTTATTGGTTAATAAATGATAAACTGGCAAATAAGATTGCAAACTTATGGGCAAGTATATTAGTAAGAAAATTTATACCTGGTTATATCATGTTAATTTATGGTATCATGAATGGTATACAGGTAAAGTGATCATATTGCATTGAATATTGTAATTCCTTTTAATTATTTATTGCATTGGTTTCATTATTCATATGATTGTCTCACTAATTTTATACTTAGTGTGTGATGAATTTCACGTGTAGGAAAATGGAAGAAAATGAGAAGGAGTTGAGCTCGGCATCAATCACCAATGAAATAATTACAGGTAACAATGATGACATCATACTGTGTTCTAAAAGACTTAGTTAACATGTATACAATAATGAAATGTTTGTTGTTTCTCAATATAGTTAGTATTAAATATAATTAATAGTATGAATAAGTATTATGATTTTTCTCTGAATAACTATTTTATAATAATTGTTCAAGTTATGAAACTAGAGATATTTGAATAAAACAAAATTTTACTCAGTTTAAATAAAGAAATGTTTTGAATTTATGATGTGGCATTTGTAACTCGTATGGTTTAAATATACAGGTTATGGGTGTTGCATTTATTTGTATCAGAGCTACATGTTTAGTGGATTCTAGGACTAAACCGAGCTTATTTTGTGTTAAAAAGTGTATACATGCCACTAGGATATCATTGTTACTGATTTGGTCATACAAGGTTCGATTGATACCACTCCTTATTTATATAGGTGAATAAAATATATGTGAAAAAGATGTGTATACGAGGGTTTGAAGAATATGGTCAAGCAAGAGGACCAAAAATATGCTAATAGTGATAGTAATGATGTTAACCATCATCCTCATGTTTAGTCTAAATAAGTTGATGCTTTGTCACAATAGGAAGTGCCAATGTTGGATTAAGAAAAACCCTCGTTTATGCATAAGTAGAGTATTGATGAAGGAATGAAACATTCTACTGCAATTGATCCTAAGTGATATGTGTGTGATTAACCTTTTTGGCTATAGTGTGAGGGTGAATCATATTTGTAGACAGTAATTACCTGGTAAGGATTTAATGTGTTGATTTCAAATAGACTTGCTAGAATTACCTTTTGAAGGTAATTTTTTTAATGGTTTGATTACCCCCTACTATGTTGCAATAAATTACTATTTAGAGCGATTTATTTTAAAGAATTCAAAAAGTTTCGAGATATTAGTGGTAGGGAAGAGACTAAACATGTTCCCTACTCAGAATGTTGGTAGTAACTATTATGAGTTATTGTTATAAGATTGTTAAACCTTCTTAGTGGATGAGGTGGATACTCAAACTTTCATAGTTCAGTTTAAAGATATTCCAACTGTTTGAGAGTATCCAATTATGTATCTTAATAGTTACCTGAATTATCTCTACATTGAGATATAGAAATAAAATAGATATGATTATCGTTATTGCTTTTTTTTATATCTGTATTGAATGGCTCTGACTGAGCTAAAAAAATTAAAGGCATAGTTAGTAGAATTGTTAAGATAGAGGATTTACAATACTAAGGACACACTAGTGTTTTTGTGAAAAAGAGACTTGAGTTTATGAAATTATGTGTAGATTATTGTCTGTTAAATAAGGTAACAAAGAAGAACAAGTATCATCTTCCAAGAATTTATAATCTCTTCATCAGTTAAAAATGGTACATTGGTGTCTCCCAAGTCGAATCTTCCTATGAGTTTTCAGAATTAGATATGAACACTATAAGTTTACGATAATGTCTTTTAGGTTAACGAATGTTCCTATGACACTTAAAGATTGGATAAACTGAGTATTTTAGCTATAATTGGATTAATTGGTTTTAGAGTTCATTGATGTTATTGTGATTTGTTATAAGACCAGGAAAGAACACAATGTCGACTTTTGTATAGTTCTTCCAATATTCGGGAGAAAAATTGCATGCTTTGTTGACCAAGTGTAAATGTTGGTTGTCTAAGGTTGTATTCCTTGGTCATTGGACTCAACTAAGGGATCAAAATAAATATCAAGAAAACACAAGATACAGTTGAATGATAAATTCTGATGAATGTTTTCGAATTTCAAAGTTTCTTGAGATTTGTTGGTTACTATTAAAGATTCATAAAGAACTTTTCGATGATTATATTCCATCTGACCAAGCTATTTAGGAAAGACATGCTATTTATTTGGTTGTTAAATACCAAGAAAACTTTGAGATGTTAAAAATGAATACTGACACAAGCTCCAAGGTCAATATAATTATAATACGGAAGCTATTATATGAAGTTTGGGATGTTTGTTCATTCAAGAGGAAAAGTTTAGGTTTATGCTTCAAACCAAGTATAGAATCATGCAAGAAATTATGTAACTCATGATCTTGAGTTGACAACAGTTGTGTTTACTTTGTTGATATAACACCACTATCTACATTGTGAGTGATTTTATATCTATACAGATCTCAAAATTCAAAAGTATGTGTATGCTCAAAGGAGTGAAAATAAAGAAATAAATTGAATTCTTTAAAGAATGATGACGTGCTTATCAACTGCAAACAGGGAAGGTTAATGTGGTGGCTAATAAAGATGAAAGACATTTCTATTATGAGAGTTTTGAATACATGATTGTCTTTAAAGAAATATGGTGTTTTGATTGTATAATTAAATTTAAAGCCTATGTTGTTGGATCGAATAAAGGATCTTAAGAGAAATGATGAAAATTTTGTGCTTGTCAGAGATAGAACAAGCAAGAAAATGAGAAACTAAAAACTTTAAGGCTAAGTCTGAAGAGTGTTTATATTATCAAGGTAAGAGTTTCAAAGCATGTATGAAAAAATTTATCTTCAAGCTTGTTTCTAAATGGCTGAATGTCATTGAGTTAAAGCATAATATCAAGTGCCTGTCAGAATAATTGTAACCAATTTATATCCCTTAGTGGGAGTAGGAACGAGTTAAAAATGGACCTTGTAATTTGAAATGATAATTCAAGTGTTGACAAAATTCTTGCACTAGAGTGTAAACCTAGTGTAGGTGGTTGGCACAACCCTACGTATGATATCCGAATTAGCACTAGAGTGTAAGCATAGTAAAAGTTTAGCTCTACGGTGCATATATTTTACTTGTATGCCCAGTGTCCTCAGGGTCTAAATTGGGCTATGATTTATTGGTTAATAAATGATAAACTAACAAATAAGCTTACATGCTTATGGGATAACTGGCAAGTATATTGGTAAGAAACTTTATAACCGATTATATCATGTTAATTTATGGTAACATGAATGGTATGAAGGTAAAGTGATCATATTGCATTCAATATTGTAATTCCTTTAAATTATTTGTAGCATTGCTTTAAATATTCATATGATTGTCTCACTAAGTGTATATTTATCATGTGATGATTTTGACGCATAGGAAAACTGAAGAAAATGAGTAAGGTGTTGAGCTTGGCATCAATCACCAAGGAAATATTTACAGGTAATAATAATGACATCCTACTGTGTTCTAAAAGTCTTAGCTAGCTTGTATATTAGAATGAAATGCCTGTAATTTCATAATATAGTTAATATTAAATATAATTAATAGTTAATATGAAATAGTTGTTCAAGTTATGAAACTAGAGATGTTTGAATGAAACAAACTTTTTTCTAGTTTAAATAAAGAAATGATTTTAGTTTCTTATATGGCATCCATAACTCGTATTGGTTCGTATATATGGGGTATGAGTGTTACAAATTGCACCAATGTCATCACCCATCAAAGACCTTCAATTTATGCAAAATCAATTTTCTACTGTTAGTGCTTTTTCATGAAGAGGTTTTATTTCAGGATGTGACTTTTCACCAAGAGCCTCCAAAAGATTCATCAAGTTATAAGTCAGACATGGCCAGGTCACTTTCATCTCACTCGCCCTAGAACATGATCATTCATAGAGGGTTACATTATGAACATTGTGGCCTTTTATGAAGGTTGTTGTCCATGAAGAGTGCTTATCATATGGGTGTACGTTGGTAAAGATATTTCAACCAAAGGAGCCTAACTCACGAAGAGACATGAGGAAGACTAAGCTACCTATTCGGTCACACATATATGCAATGCACATGAAAGTGTTTGGCGCCAAAGTGAACAAACACGAGCCTATTCCGCCAAGGGAGTTTTCATTCATCCTAGCTGAATCATCATTCCCTTAATGAAGAATTAGATGAACCAAAACAAGCCCAAAATACAGATACAGTCATCCAATAAATTATGTACATTCATTAAATCATGTACATTGGCCGAAACTACACTTAACTATTCGGCCAAGGACTTAAATTCTTATAAATAATAAGGTTTTCATCATTTGTAAACATCTCATACTTTAATCAAACTATCTTTGTGAATTAATCTCTCTTCCAAGTTCTCTTAAGAACTATATCGATCAAGCAAGTATATTTCTATATTTGTGGCGTCATTCTATCAAACTTGAAACTTCAAATTCCTAGATTGCTATCTAGTGTGTTTAAATCACTATCTACCACCCTTAGTTAAGTTTGCAAAGACTTGGGTTGTGTTTCTTAGCATAGTTTCTTCTTTGGCTTATTTGAGATACTATTTTCATCAACATATCCATTGTTGCCCATTCATCTTGAATACCATCGTCATCAACTCTATTGAATGCCCCCATCAAAATCATCATATATTATGCATCATACTCTATCCTTTTTCTTATTTCATATCATTTCCATTTCATTATATTCTTATGTTTAATTTACTAATCTTTATTTTTTAAACCTTTCTTTGTTGCAACCATACTTGTAATTTGAGGACAACACTTTTTGTCATTTCCTAGATCGGTCGAACAATAAGGCTATTTATTCCCTTCATTATTGAAGAGTGTGGATAGGCTTACATCATGCGGTATTTAGTGCTTAGTTGGAATTAACAAATAAAGTGTTATTTGCATGCAACATCATCAAAAAAAGTACAACGAGAAACAAAGGCTCTACATCAATTAAAGGAGTTCAAAGAATGAGAAAAGCATAAAAGAGAAGAAATTCAAAGCAAAATAATATAATTCAAGACAAGAACAGTGGAAGCTTGTCTACCTCAACCATACTTGAAGAGATAACATTATTGTGTTCCAAGAAAGGATGTTGTAAGTGTTGTTCTTGAGTTGTAAGTAACCCCATTCCTTGTTTTCTTTATTTTCTAAACATTTTCTTTATTTTATTATAGTCTTTTTTTTCTAACCAAATTTTCATTTGACGCACAATAAAGTTGGAAATCACTTCCATTAATCTTGAGTTAGTTCTTTTTAAGAACCTAACAAGAGAGATTGAGTGGTAAAAGGCATAGAGAGTATGAGATTAGAGGGGAATTTGATAAAAGCAAAGAATATATTCTTGAGTGCAAACACGAGCGTGAGTTGAGTGAATTATTTGAAAATAAGTGTGCGGATTTTGCGAGAGTGATGGTATGGTTTTTCATTTATTATTATTATTTATAACAATTTCACAAATTTCATTGGAGTGAAACGGATAAAGTTGTACCAATGTTGCAAGAACACTTATGGTGAAAAGCTCAGATTAAAGATGTTCAAACATCCAAATCCGTACAAGTTGTAGTGGTTGAATGATAGAGGTGAAGTGAAAGTCACCAAACAAGTCACAAATCCTTTTTCAATTGAAAAGTACCGAGATTATGTCTTTTGTGATGTGGTATCAATGAGCGTGTACCTTTTTCTATTAGGGATAACATGGCAATTTGATAAATGGGCTATTCATGATGGCTTCACCAATCAGTATTCATTCTTACACAATGAAAGGAAAGTCACATTGATGCCACTTTCCCCTAGACAATTGACAGAAGATCAAACTACTTTGAAGAAGAGTATTGAGGCATCCAAATCTTCTAAAAATAAGGAACCTAAGAAGATGAACATTTACGCTGGATGAAAAGACATTAGAAAACATTTTTTATCCCACAAGGCTCTAATTGTACTTATGTACAAGGAAATCTTTCTTTTAACTAACCCAACATAAGGTTTGCCTTCTCTTAATCTTTAATTATTATAGGAATTTGAAGAATTATTCACTGAGGACATTCCTACTTGTTTGCCACCATCAAAGAAATTGAACGCGAAATTAATTTCATTAATGGTGTAACTATTCCAAAACCGACTAGCTTATAGAAGAAATCATGAATAAATGAAGGAACTACAAGGCAAATTCAGAATTTATAGCCAAGGGATACATTCACAAAAGTCTAAGTATGTGTGTTGTTCCAGTTTTGCATCTACCTAAGAATGACAGTTCATGGAGAATGTTTGTGGATTGTAATGCTATTAATCAATTTATTATCAAGTGTCGACATCCCATACCAAGTCTTGATGATAAGTTAGATGAATTAAGTGGTGCCACCATCTTCTCCAAGTTAGATCTCAAAAAAATATCACCAAATCTGAATGCAAAAAGGAGATGAATGGAAAATTGTATTCAAGAGAAAGAAAGATTTGTATGAATAAATGGTGACATCATTTGGCTTAACCAATGAACCTAGTACTTTCATGAGTTTGATGAATCACGTTCTTCAGCCATTCATCGGTAAGTTGTGTTTTTTATTTTGATGAAAAACTAATTTATAGCCAAGACTTGGAGATGCATGAACCACATCCAAGATCTATACTCAAAACCATTCAAAAGGAAAAAATTTATGCTAATCTTAAGAAATGTGTCTTTTACACTAACATTTTATCTTTCTTAGGATTATTTTAGTTCACAAGGATTGTAGGTTGATCCATAGAAGATTAAAGACATTCAGGATTGGCCAACACATGCTTCAAAAAGTGAAGTATAAAGCTTTCTTGGCCATGCAAGTTTCTATAAGAGATTCGTGCCCAACTTCAGTTCTATTATCGCCCACTTAATAGGGATAATTAAAAAGTAATCTACTTTTACTTGGGGAAAAGAACAAGAAGATACCTTTAACGAAATGAAGGAATGTTTAACAAAGGCACCTAATTTGCATTACCAAACTTTAACAAGACTTTTGAAGTTGACTGTGATGCATTCGGATTGGAATTGGTGTTTTTCTAACTTAAGAGGGACAACTTATTGCATACGTTAGTGAAAATCTAAGTGGTGTTTCATTAAACTACTCATCTGTGAACAACAGATGTATTCTATCATCAGGGCACTTGAAGTTTGGCAACATTACCTTTTGCCAAAAGAGTTCGTTATTAATACAAATCATGAACCTTTAAAGCATATTAAAGGCCAACATAAATTCAACAAGAGTCATGCTAAATGGGTACAGTTTTAGGAGTCTTTTCTATACGTAATCAATTACAAGATAGGCATAGACAATATTGTAACAGATGCACTATCTCGAAGGTATGTACTTCTTAATACTCTTTATCAAGACTTTGGAGAAAGGTATATATCTTTTTGTAAATGTGCATATGTGAAATTTTACAAGCAAGAAGGTTACCTATTCAAGGAGGGCGGTTATGCATTCTACTAGTATCACTTCAAGAGGTACTCATTCAAGAAGCACATGAAGGATGACTTATTGGATATTTTGGGGTAAGAAAAATGATGGCAATGTTGAAGGAACATCTCTATTGGCCGAAATGGAAAGGGATGTTGAAAGGATGTGTCAGATGCAATGTTTGCAAAAAGTTCAAATCAAAGGTTATGCCTCATGGGTTCACATGACTCTTCCTATTCTAAAAAATCATGGGTTGACATTTCCATAGACTTTGTGATGGGCTTCCAAGGACAAATAATGGATGAGATTCCATATTCATGGTGGTTGATCATTGCTCCAAAATGGCACATTTCACACCGTGCGACAAAATTGATGATGCAACTCATGTGGCCAACTTGTTCTTCAAAGTTTTGGT
Organism: Hibiscus syriacus; assembly: GCF_006381635.1. Taxonomy (NCBI): domain Eukaryota; kingdom Viridiplantae; phylum Streptophyta; class Magnoliopsida; order Malvales; family Malvaceae; genus Hibiscus; species Hibiscus syriacus. The sequence continues at coordinate 378,241 of NW_024062311.1, read as the reverse complement.
AAGATTACACGGCGTTCCAAGGACCATATTTTCTGACAGAGATGTAAAATTCCTTATTCATTTCTAGAGGACATTATGGAACAAGATTGGAACTAAGTCATTATTCTCCACAACATGCCATCCACAAACTAATGGGCAAACTGAGGTGGTGAATAGAGTGCGCTCAATATTATTAATATCTATCATGAAGAAGAATATCAAGACTTGGGAGGAATGATTGCTACACGTTGAATTTTCCTACAACCGCTCCGTCCATTCTACAACAAAGGTTTCACCATTTGAGGCAGTATGTGGATTTAATCCCTTAACCCCTTATGATTTTTTTCTTTACCATAGGAATATGCAATCAATAAATATAACAAGAACAAGGCTACGTTCATCAAAAAACTCCATCAACAAGTTCGGGACTACATAAAAAGAGGAAAAAGTAATATCAACAACAGGCTAATAAGGGACGTAAACATTTAAGTTTGGACGTAGGTGAATGCTTTTGGATTCATTTGAGAAAGGAATGGTTCCCTGTTCATAGAAGTCAAAGTTTATGCCTAGAGGAGATACAGTTTTCAAGTTATCAACCAAGTTAACGACAATGCATAGAAGTTAGATCTGTGAGGAGAATATCATGTAAGTGCTACCTTCAACGTATATGATCTTTTCCCATTTGAATATAAAGATGACATGAATAAAAATTATCTAAAAGAATGGAATATAATGTGATCATGTTCGCACCACCACAAATCCTAAAGTCATACCACAAGGATCCATCACTCGAGCAAAGGGTAAACAATTCAGGGAAGTATTTTCACAAATGCATTCATTCTATTAAATCTTTAATCAAAGTGAACCTTTGAATAATAGGTTATATAACATGTTGCCAATTGATATTTGATATAACTTATAGTCTGAATCTTATATTATATTTAATTATTTTTTTTACTTAACTTGTATTATGTGTTCTTTATGAAGGTATACATGACCACATATTGGGAGCTGAAACAAGCTAGTAAATGGAGCCCAAACCTATTGGGACTTAACTATGAACCTCTAGGGAAGTTAATGAAAAATTTTAAGAAAGTTTCAGTTGCACCTTGATTTCATGTTGAATTGAGCTGAACTTTTTTGCTAGCTAGGATACTTAAATTAGTTGGTAGCCGCACCAATGTCATCACCCATTAAAGACATCCAATTCTATGTAAAGTTAATTTTCTACAGTTTGTGCCTTTTCGTGAAGAGCTACCATTTTGGGACGTGACCTTTCACCAAGAAATGCTAAAAGACTCATCAAGTTATAAGCCATCAATGGCCATCTCACTTTCAGCTCACTCGCCCTAGATCATGCTCATTCATGAAGGGTTGCATTCCAAACATTATGGTTTTTCATGAAGGTTGTTGTCCATGAAGAGTCCTTATCATATGGACTCACGTTGGTGAAGAGATTTCAACTAAAGGAGGCCTAAATCATGAAGAGATATAAGGGAGACCAAGCTACCTATTTAACCACACACACATGCATTGAACATGGAAGAGTTTGGCACCAAAGTGAACAAGCACAAGCCTTTTTGGCCAAGGGAGTGTCTATTCATCCTATCTGAATCACCATACCTTTAATAAAGAGTTAGCTGAACCAACACAAGCCCAAAGGACAATGTATTAATCCAATAAATTATTTATATTCATTAAATCAAGTACATTGGCCGAAATAACTGTTAACTATTTGGACAATGCCTTCAATTCTTATGAATAGGAAGGTTTTCATCAGTTGTAAGTATCTTATAATTTAACCAAATTCTATCTTTGTCAGTTAGTCTATCTTACAAGTTATTTTGATAACTATATCGATTAAGCAAGTATATTTATATATTTATGGAGTCATTCTATCTGCAATGATGCTTCAAATTCCTAGATTGATATCTAGTGGTTTTAAGTCACTTTCTACCACCCCTCAATAAAGTTTTTAAAGATTGGGTTGTGATTCTTAGCATAGTTTATTCTTTGGCTTATTTGAGATAGTGTCTTCATCAACATATACATTGCTGCCTATTCAACTTCAATGTCATCTTCATCAACACCATTAAAGGTCACCGTCATCTTCATCATATCTTCCGTAGCCTACTACATCCTTGTTCTTATTTAATTTCATTTCCATTTCATTATCATCTTTATCTATTATTTATTAATCTTTATTTTTTAACTTTTTTATTATACATCCATTCTTACAATTTGAGTATAACAGTTGTTGTCATTTCCTAGATCGGGCACACAAGAAGACTATCTATTCCCTTCATTATTAAAGATTGTTGTTAGGCTTACATCATATGGTTATCCAAAGACTTATTTTACATTAATATATCATCAAAATATACCACATAGAACTTGCCAATGTATGGTCGAATGACATGATTCATCAAAAGCATGAATGTACATGGTAAATTAGTTAAGCCAAAAGGCATGACTAACCACTCGTACAAACCTTGTTTAGTTTTGAGTACAACCTTCCATTGATCTCCCTCATGCATAAGAATCTGATGATAACCATTCTTGAGATCTATTGTGGAAAATACACAAGCAACACTTAACTCATCGATCATATTGTTCTATCGGGTTATAGAATGTCTGTACTTAATAGTAATTTGATTCACCGCACGGTAATCTACACACATCCTCCAGGATCGATCCTTTGTGGGTACAAAAAGAATAGGAATAGTCAAGGACTTAAATTTTCTCAGATGTAGACTTTATCCGTCAGTTCTAGAGATGCTTTTGTAATTCCTTTATTTCCTCTAGAGATGCAAGTTGGGGCACGCCTTAATGAACTCTAAAAACTACGACAAAATGATTGAAGGATCTATGAAGGAAGAAAGCACCTGCAATAAGTAAATAGTCATAAAAAGAATGGTTGTAGGTAGATTGATGTAGTGATTAAAGAGTGGGCCAGTAAAAGAGAGTGTTAGTGGAAGAATTAGTTAAGTGTTCATGATGCTGATGGGCTTATGGAAGAAATAGGGATAAGGTAATATAGTATCTTATAAGACTAAGAATGAACCAATTCTATAGATAATAAAAGACTTGATTCTTATAAGTCTGTATAAAGGGTGGTAGATAAGACATAGACCCGCTATCTATGAGATAAGGATAACAAGTATCAAATGAGAATAGGGGTTGACACCACAAGTGTATGACACTTGATAAGTCGATAAGTCCTTTAGAAGAAAAAGGAAAAGAGATAAACTCTCAGTTATATTTCAAAGATGAACGATGGTTGTTTTACAAAGAATATGCAAGGATTATTTATAGGAAATGAAAATAAACATAGCCAATAGGTAGGTGGCTATTTGGCTAGATACATCCAATAATTAAAGTCCTAATTAAATAATATCCATGCTTATAAAAATTCATGATGTTTTGACCTAGATGAAAGGAAAGATCCATTGGTCGAATGGTCTCCTTAGCTATTCAATTTGGCTCTATCTTGAAGAAATGAAGTGTTTGGTTGAATGGTTAGATGACCATTCATCTTGGTACTTAAAGAAGACCACACGCAAGGCATACACTAGGCTAGGCATGTGGTGTGTTCATGGGTCCTTATTGTGCTTGTTGTGTAGCCTCGACTATGTGATGGTACATTGAAGATACTTGTAGCCTAGGCATGACATAGGTTTAATGCAGGCTAGGTGAGTTTTGTTTAGCTAATTAGATGATGTTAGCTTAGTGAATTCTAGCTAACTAGTCATAGTCATCTAAGCTCTCTCCAACTCCTCCAGCTACTTTAAGCTACACTTGAGTTCTTTTTTTTAGTAAATTTGGTTCATATGACTCCATTAGTTGAGTTTAGCTTCATGATAGCTCCTCCATTTGAATTAATCTTCTATTTAGTCTCCATGAGTTGCCTTAGCCTTTGTGAATTGATTGTGAGTTACCATGCAATGCCAGATACTCTTCAAAGATACCATTAAATATGTTCTCCCTTGGTGTACCTACATAAATCAATAAACTAAGGAAATATGAGTGAAATGAGCTAAAACAAAACAATATGTATGCTTCCATGAATGTGCACTTACTTGAAAGCTATCAATCCATGTAATTGGCTAGGTATATAAGGATGTAAGCCTATTGAACTAATATATATGCCTTATTAGTTGAATTAACGTTATTTAAGCTATGGATTCAATACAAAACATGTTGCAATTATACTAAACGCAATGTAAACATATTAATGAAGTATAAAACATATATAAATCATTTTATAAGCTAAGTAAAGATGTGTGAATGAATTTAAATTAATACTCAACATGCAACAAGTTGTATAATTTATTATCCAAGGTTGTTATATTATCAAAGGACTTGAAACATTAATGTTAAAAGTTGAAAAGTTTTCCCTGAATATTTTATATTTGGAATGAGTGATGGGTCCTTTGGGTAACACTTATAGGTCATCGTTGGGTGTGTTTGTATCATCCTGGTTATTTCTATTTGTTGGTCGGTTAGGTATGGTGGCTTTCATAATGAAATCAATTTGGTGTTCTATACCTTGAATAGGTAGTAAACCATCGGGTATATGTTCGGGAAATAAATCACTAAAGCATTGTGAAAGAGAACAAATGGAAGAAGGCAACCCTTCCGTGTTTTAGCAAAAAGAAAACTCTCCTTTTACACAAGTAGGGTTGTTTATGTTGACAAGTGTTTTCTGATTTCTCCTTTTCGATTCTTTCTCCTTTGCCTCTTTAACTTTCTTCAAGGATTCTACATTTTTCTTCATGGCAATCTGTTCTTCACTGACTTGTGGTGGTGTAAGTGGCGCCAAAGTGATCTTCTAATCCTCATGAATGAAAGAATAACTATTGGTAAATCTGTCATGAATTTCCTTCTTGTCATATTGCCATGGATGGCTAAGTAGGATATAGCATTCATTCATTGGCAATACATCACATAATACTTCATCACATAATACAACTAAAAATTTAGTGGAAATGATGAAATTTGCATAAATGGTCGAGTCGTTTTATTTGTTTAACACCAAAGAGTTAAGTATAGTCTCTGATTTAGTCATTCCTCCAAAATTTAGTGTTTTATATTTTTAAAAATATGATGGGACTGATGGAACCACATGTCCTTCATCTCATATCACCATGTACTGTTGACGGATGGTTGACCATGTAGAGAATGAGAAGTAGTTAATTTATTATTTCTAAGATAGTTTATCTAGACCCTTTTCGAAATGGTATAATTAGCTAAGTCACACTCGAATTCGTTCTTGAAAGGATTTAACTCAATCCTTTTTGGGTCAATACAAGCACATGATAGATATGGACCCTAATTGAAAAACATTGCAAAATATGAAGATGAAGTGTAACTAGATCTTTCGACAGTATGCCCAATGATGGAGACGTGTTGCATCCCAAGCTCATCCACTAGTGACTAAAAGTTAGTTCAAAACTTTGTTCATTGATACATTAAAATCTTCATATATTAATCACATGTTAGAGGGTGGCCACTAAGAGTTTCTTTGGCATTGTCATATGTAGAGATAAGGGGTATTGGTAGTAATGATGTCAAGAAAAGAGTTGAGGTCAATACAATGAGGTATTCTTCAGCTAATTATGAGACCAAACCTCATAAGGTGATATGAGAAAATAGTCATATAGGTCCAATTCCAATGACATATGAAGAATTGCTCCCAACACTGGTTGAGAATAACCTCATGACTCTAGTTTAATCCAAGCCAAATAAACCCTCGTTTATTGAAAGGTATGTTATTAATGTGGTGTGTAGCTACTACATAAGAAACTCGAGGAACACTAATGAGAAATTTAAGGCATTAAAGCTCAAGGTCTATAAATTTATTTATTCAGGTGCATGGACATTTGATAAGTAAAGGCACATTCTGATCAGGAACAAGCTACTACATCTAGTTGGAATTTTGTTGCACTTGCTTTAAAAGCATATTGTCTTGTCTGAACTTGTTTTCCTTTTTTTCTCTATTTAAAGGATTGTAAGTTACTTAACAATCAAACATTTTAAATAAAATGCTACATCATAAGGTTATGAGCAATGAGTAAATTTTAATCTAGAAATTCTTTAAATATCAATTGAATTAAAAAAAATTAAAGAATCAGGCTTATAGATCTTTGACAAGTTACAAGATTGAACCCTTGTAAAATAAGAACTCTTGATCCTACTCTAGAAGATGAAACCAAACATCACTCCCTTCACTTGCAGGGACAAAGATAATTTTCTCCTCCCACGAATATATGATTAAAGGGCTTAGCATTCAGGTACGTATAGAAGGTGAAAATGGGGAAACTTTTGCGTATAAATGGTGGAGTATATGAATTTAGTTTAGATCATTTTATTGGGAACTAAACTCTAAATATGAAACTTTTTTATTATTGATAACACCTAGACTATAACAGGTTCTTCTCGATGAGTTTAAAAAGATTCTAAATCTGAATACTCAAAAGGTTAATGAATTATTATCATAGGGTAAGTGTAATAAAGTTGAGCTATTCCACTAAAGAAATTGGTTATAAAGGTAACTCATCCCAAATTAAACTAATTAGCCCATTTTAAACTAATTTTTTCAAACCCAGTACCAAAATGATTAAACTAATCCAAAATTAAGTGTCTACTTTAGAAACAAATTCTAATTACAAAAATAGCAACCTATTTAAACCAAATAACTCATTATATTTATTTTTTACCCTTCTTATTTTGACAAAAATACAAGCCCAAATGATCCAACATGTAATTTAGGATTAGGGCAAACCCTAAGTAGTTATGACACCAAGATCTCTAATATCTCTTGTTAGCTTCAACATCATGGTCATCAATGGTCTGAAATCCATGACTGGTGGAGTCCTACTTTAACACTCATTTCTCGTATACATTTTCATACACAAATCAAGATGTCACATAACTTTTAAAACATTCCGCTTATAGAAAACTAGTAAATTTTTTATTTCTATTCATAAAACATCTTAATTTAATAACAATAAAATGTTCATTAACTTTTAGTATGAAAACAAATCTTAAAGTTCAAACATATTAAATTTTACATCATCATAAGTCAAATACTTTTCAGATCAATATCATAAGTGTAATACCCCAAATATCAGATTAGTGACCTTGTTGAAGAGATTTAAAAACTTGAAAACTTATTTGAATAAATGATAAAAAGATAAGAAATTATTATAATAGTGTTTCAGACCAATTTGTATCAAATGAATGAATATAAAGGGTATTTTGGTCCTTTAAGGAGAAATGAATTTAAAATTCATTCGATGTTAGGGATTTAAGGAAGAAAAAGAGGAAATTTAAACCAACAAAGTTATATCTTCTCTTATTCTTCCCTATGTAAGGACAACTCTCCATAACCAAAGGTATGACTTAATTTAACCAACTCTTCCTCTTGTTTTTGGGTTATTCTTTGAACATTGAGTATTATAGAAGCTTAAGGAAGGGTTAAATAAGATTAAAACAATGAGATGGATGAAATATTTGAGATTGAAGAAAATGGGTTTTTGAATGATATGTTCAAATATGAGTTCTTATTGATGTTTAATAGTATATTTGACTTGTCAAATAAGTAAATAAGAGATTAGAAGCATTGGATGGGATTAAAAACATGTTAAGAAAAGTGGTATGATTCTTGGATTGAAATGTTCTTTGGAGATTTTAGATGTTATAAGAAGCTAAATGAAGGAAAGTTAGTTGGGGATAAGTAAATAATAGTTTGATAGTATTATTGGTGGTAAATATAAGGGAAATTTACCAAAGTTGGGTAAAAATTGGGGTGAAAATGGAAAATCTAGGTAAGGGTATCGGTACTAGAGAAACAGTACCGATACTATAGGCTTAAATTTGGGAAAATTCAGATGAACAATATCGATACTGATGAGGGTATCGATATTGATGAGGGTATCGATACTATAAGGAATGTATCGATACCATTGATTCCAGAATATAGAAATGGTATCAATACTGAAAGGTAGTATCTATACCATAGTATAGATGTATCAATACCAGAGTATGTGTACCGATACTATTGAGCCTGGAAATAAAAGATAGGCAGAAATTGTTATAGAAATCTAAATAAAAGTACTTTTGAGTATTATTAAAGTATAAATGCTAGAGAATATACTAACATTTGGTATAGAACGTGTCTTTAATGGATGTTTGAGTATATCATAACCAAACTCCCGAGTCAAGCAAGAACAAGGGAAAAGATAAAGTTTGCAAGTAGTTGGACAACCTTAAAGCATACAACCGAGGCATACCAGGTGAGTGCATTTATTATGTACATTAATAGTTTTAAATGTATGTTATTAAAGGTATATATATTGTAATTTTACATCAGTAATATGTGTAGTATAGGCACTATGTGTACAGCGTAAGTAATTCATCATATGTTGATGAATGATTATATAGGCACTATGTGTGCAACCCACGAAATTCATCATATGTTGATGAACAACCGTATAGGCACTAGGTGTGCAACCCACGGAATTCGTCATATGTTGATGAACGACCGTATATGCACAATGTGTGCTACCCACGAAATTCATCATATGTTGATGAACAACCGTATAGGCACTATGTGTGCAACCCACGAAATTCATCATTTATTGTTGAAAAACCGTATAGGCACTATGTATGCAACCCATGAAATTCATCGTATGTTGATGAATGACCGTATAGGCACTATGTGTGCAACCCACGAAATTCATCATATGTTGATGAACGATAGTATAGGCACTATGTGTGCAATCCACGAAATTCATCATATATTGATGAACGACCGTATAGGCACTTTATGTGTGAACCATGGAATTCATAATATGTTTACGAATGACCGTATAGGCACTAGTGTGCATCTCAATGAAATGATATTGACTTTAAATGAATGAATTGTTATTTGATGAATATGAAATAATGATGTATTGATATCATCTCACTAGTATTCTTGCCTCACTAAGGAAATAATTAATGTATGTTTATTTTATGGGTAGGTTCTATCAAGTCGAGTAAGGAGTTCATCTGAAATCACAAATCCCGAATGGCCTCATCAGTAATTGTATGATAGTTATGTCTATTTTAATATTATTAGTCAGCATTTAATAGAATTATTATAACGCATGCAAAGTTTTTGGTTTTATGATGATGTAGGAAGGGTAAAATCCTAGAATGTTAACTTTTGATATATGATGAAGTCTTTAATGAATATTTTATAAATATTAAATTAAAATGTTTAAGGAAAAGAAACAAAATTATATGGGTTTCTAAAGTAGTAATATCTTTAAAATAATGTGACATATGTATCTCATGTACGAAAAGGTATACGGGGTATGGGTGTTACAATAAGTCTATTATATTCTAACTAATAACATCAAAAATAGACATAGTTGTCATACAGTTACTGATGAGGCGACCCTTGATTAGCGATGTCAGTTGCACTCCTTACTTCTCTCGTACTAATACATGTGTGAAATCAACACACGCTAAGTAATCACTTAGTGAGGCATAATAATAAGGAGATGAATTTTAAAACATAAGTTTATCATAACTATCAAAACACGAATTGAATATTACAACTCATTATAAATTATGTTGTTTTGCACACATAGTTCCAAAACGGTAATTCATAAAGTTAGTGTGAATTACGTGGGTTGCACACATATTGCCAATATGGTAATTCATAAACTTATTATGAATTATGTGGGTTGCACAAATCGTGCCAATACGATAATTCATAAAATCATTATGAATTACGTGTATTGCACACATAGTGCCAATATGGTAATTCATAAACTCATTATGAATTACATAGGTTGCACACATAGTGCCAATACGGTAATTCATAAACTCATTATGAATTGCATGGGTTGCACACATAGAGGCCAATACGGTAATTCACAAACTCATTATGAACTACGTGGGTTGCACTCATAGTTCTAATATGGTAATTCATAAACTCATTATGAATTATGTTGGTTACACACATATTGCCAATACAATAATACATTAAACAAAATGCATATATGACTATCATAACATATAAGTACATAATAAATGCACTCACATGGTTTGTCTCACTATTATTTCCCAAATTGTTGTCCAACGAAGACTTTATCCTTGCCTTTCATTTTTCTTGACTTAGAAAATTGATTACGATCTACACAAGCATCCATAATCACACATTCAAATATGATCTTAGTATACTTACTAACATTTATCCAAAGTAATAATATTTAAAAGTATTATAAATTTCAAATTCTAATAAAATTCACTCTAGCTTAACATTTCAAACTGAATAGTATCAATACCCCTCCTATGGTATCGATACTTCTCTTTTATTGTACCGATACCCACTTCGGTATCGATACCATTTTAGCATTCTAGAATTTCATTTATGATTACGGTATCAATACCTTCCTCTTTGTATCGATACCTGCATCTTATTATCGATACTTCTTTAACTCAATATTGATACTATTCATTTGAATCCTCCAATTTAGCCTTACAGTATTGATATTGTTCTTCCTGTACTAATACCCTTACCCATATTTTCCTCTTTTACTTCAAATTTTACACAAATTCCACCTAAATATATTACTCTTTTCTCCAACCATACCATTAATCTAAACATCACTTAATACAACTAACTTACATCCATAAATCTCCATATAATATATAATAACACCAAAGAACCCTTAAAACTAAGAATCCACCCTAATTCCAAACATGTTTTTAATCACTTCTAATGCTCCAAATCTCTTATTTGCTTGTTTGACAAGTCAAATATGCCTTTAAACTCCAATAACTAACATTAAATCATTCAAAAACCTATTTTATTATATCTCAAATAAATCATTCATCTCTTAATTTAATCCTCCTTGAACTTTCCTTAAGCCTCTATATCACTTAGGGTTTCATAACCAACCTAAAAAAGGAAAAGAAAAACCAACTTGAAGGAAATCTTACCTTAGCTATGGAGGGCATGGGACGACGGGAAGAAGATGGGGAAGAGAACCAATTTCAGATTTTATTATTTCTCCCCTTTTTAACCTTAATAAATACCCATAATAAAATGAATATTATATTCATTCCTTCTAAAATACCAAATTTCCCCTTTATTTTTCTATTATTAGTAATTAGTCTTAACCATAATCCCTAAATTAAATCCTTGTAATTTCCAATTTACTCAATTTTACTCACTAAATTTTTAGATCCTTTCACTAAGGTCACCGACCCGATATTTTGGGTATTAGAATTCACCCCTTAAGAAAATATGTCCTCGAATTTTAATACGTACCTAACATGAAGAGGTGTGGAAATTGCTTCCTCATGTCCTCCTCTCTTTCCCAAGTAGCTTCGTCGATTTTATGATTTTACCAAAGCACTTTAACTAGAGGAATCTTCTTGTTATGTAGTTTTTTATTTTCTCGAGTAAAAAATCCATACTTTTCTTCTTCGTAAGTTAAATATAATCGTATATCTATTTCCTATGGTGTGATAATATGCTAAGGATCTAATTGGTACATCTGGAATATTGGCACTTGAAAAACATTATGGATCTTTTCAATATTGAGAGGCAAAACTAACTGATAAGCTATTGGTCTGACCCTTTTTAAAATCTCATAAGGTCCAATAAATCTCGGACTTAGCTTTATTTGGCGCCCAAATCGTAATACTATCTTTCAAGGCAATACATTGAGAAATACTTTATCACCCCCTTAGTATTAAATCTCTTTTCTTTTTAGGACTGCATAAGACTTTTGTCAATTGGAAGCTATCTTAAGATTATCTTGAATAACTTTTATTATATCATCCATCTACGAGTGATAAGCCTACTGAAATTCAATCGAGTGCCCAAGTTCTTATGCAATGATTACTAGAATCTCAAAGTAAACCTTGGATCTCTAACATACACTATTGACATAGGCACTCTATGTAGTAGGTCTATCTCTTTTATGTACAATTCATCAAATTATCCATCGAGTAATCTATCCAAACAGAAATAAAGTGATTTGTCTTTATCAATCTATCAACAATCACCCATATTGAATCTTTCTTGCAGATTTTCAAAGGTAGCTCTGAAACAAATTCCCTAATGACTCGTCCCCCGATTATTCAAGAATCAAGATCGGTTGCAATAATCTGGAATTATACCAAATAATTGATATTATACCTATACAGATTATAGAGGTCACCCGAATTTCAAAAACATTTTATCATTTCAAAATCGATTTAAAATTTATTTTTTTTAAATGATAATTGATATTATAAAAACATCATACCATATAATTTATATTATGTTATAAACAATTTTAATTCAAAAGTTTTTTATGAATAGTATCATGAATAGTGAAACAGTGAACAGTGGGGAATCGGTACCCTAAAAGCATTCTAGAAAAATTCCATTTTGTTTCTAATTTTGTTCAACAAAGTAAATAAAACATTAATAACTACATGCCACTAATTAAGTCTACATTACATCTTAGGATGTCTTACTGATATATAAATATACTTCTTGATGCTTGATGACGCCTTGAACTCTTTATTCCTTTACTGGCTTTTTACCTACACGTGAAAATAATCACACGCTAAGTATATACATAGTGAGGCAATTAAAACAATAAACAATGCAATACAATTCATGCATGAATTTCATTGTCAAAAACAAATGCCATAAAATCATGTTACATACATCTACAATATTTTACCATGATCAAAATTATATAAAAATTTCTTACAATTTATCCCATAAGCTCATAAACTTATTTTACCAATATACTTGTCATTATTTCATAACCTCGTAAGCATATTTGCATACTTACCATTTATTAACCAATAAACCATAATCCATAGTCCATAGCTCAATATAAAACCCTGAGGACCCTGGGTATTCGAGTAATATACCTACACCGTAGTGCTAAACCTGCACTAAGCTTACGCCATAGTGCTAATCCGGACAATACACATAAGGTCGAGCCCACCACCTACACTAAGCTTACGCTATAGTGCTAATTCAGACATGATACACAAGGTTGTATCCACCTTCCCGCACTTAGTGCCCTTTCACACTATAGTGCTATTATAAACCTATAGTGCTATACTCTATGGCATGCCAACTATACCCTGTCCCTCAATGAGTTACTTGGGCATGTAGTCTATTTTATTTGATTCATCCATGGCAAAGTATATCATCAATATTTATCATTGGGCAGTTCATACCCGAAAACATTCATGGTAAAATATCACATTTTTCATAATCAATGCATTTTAATTTCATACCGTGACATTTCAATGTCATTTCAAAGTTATAAAAATAACATATATCATACTGATATAAATAAGGTTGACTTATCGCAAGTCTTCCTGATGATGTATAAAACATCCATGTATAATTTCATGTATGTATTACACTCACCTTGACACTTTAAAATTTTCCAAATATATACGTGCCTCACTATTGTCCACAATAAACCCTTTTCTATTTGACTTGCTTCGATCACAAATCAATCATGATTTTTATAATTCACAAATTCATAACAATACATATGTTAGTTTTGTACTAACATAAACATATCCCAAAATAGCTCCATAATATATTTGAAACTCATTATCTATCAAAATACTTATCTCTTAATAATTCCTTTTAACATTGGAACCAACTTTTCCAACTTACACAAAATTGTCCTTTACCATTTTATCACTTACATTCTTAATACCAATAATTCCAGCATTGAATTTGTTTCCATTCAAATGCTTTTAAAAAAACATAAGTACAAGTAAGTACCCCAACTATACAAATGTTATACTTAAATCACAAATCTTTTCAAACTTCCAAAAATAGTCATTTTTCACATATAACACTCATTTAAATTCCCAATCAACAATTTCCAGCCTAGTACATCAATTATACAACACTTGTGCAATAATCCCTCAATTTTCTAGAATTTACTAATTGATCTCCAACTTTTAAAAATTTACAAAATGATCCTAAAATTTTTATAAAACTTGTAGAATACTTCCTTCATCATTTCCAACACATATATAATTTTCCATAATTTTTCTCACTCAAACAATCCATGGCCAAAACTCAAAGAACAAGTTCTAGAAATATTAAACATGTTCTAATCATCATACATGATTGAATATGAATCAACTACCTCAAAAACATCATGATCCCTTTTATGAATACAAACTATAAAATTTGTGATCTTTGCACACTAACAATATTATCATGCAATATTGGTACCAAATGATAGCGTTTTTTGCATATAACAATTTTCTATTTACAACTTACTCAAAATCCTAAGTAGATTGCTTGAAAATTGAGTTGAAGCTTTTTCTTACCTTAGGAGAAAACCCACAGCATCGTGGATGAGGAAGAAACTGAAAATGCTCCACCATTATTGATAGTCTAATATTAAATAATTCATCACATGGCATAATATCACATAATGGAAATATTTTATTCAAATCAATAGGAAATTCCATTTTTGCCATTAATGAATCTCTATATTCACCATAAAACCTATACACCTCATTCTTATCATCTTTCAAAGTTAAAGATGAATTATTTTGACGTTGACTTACGAAAATTCCCATGAATTTTCAAAAATTGTATTTTAGTCAATAAATTCCACTGTTTTGGTTAAATTTGAAAAATTGCACATTTCCAAACCAAATTTCTCTGATCCAAAATATTAACATAATAATTCCAACCTTTTTATAACATCTTTAAAATTTTTGTAAAATTCCAATTCAATCTGAAATTACTGATTCCTTACCGGCTTTAACCCTTTTTCATTTTTCTTTACTAAAATTCTAAATCCAAAAATATAATTTTCATAAAACCCCACTCTCAAGAGTAAACTATCTATTTATGGAATAAAAATCTTTTTAGGAACTTTATCACTTAATTCCCTAAAATTTCTTCCAAGTTTTATACTTTGACCATCAAACTTTCAAAAGTTACATTTTGGTCACTAACCAAAATTTGGGGTATTACAAAAAGCATGTAAATCCCTAGGAGATTTTCCCTTATAAATAATCAGCCGTAGCCGCCAAAGAGAGAAGAGGAAGAAGAAATAAGAACTTTATCCAAGGCGTGAGCAAGCAACTTTAGTGCTTCTTCACCGTCTACCTACCGATCTTCCTTGGTGTCCTCCATAACCAGACGTTAGCAAAGCGGTGATCAGGCCTTGAGAGAGGGAGATCACCAAGACAGGCGTAGTGCTTGTCAGAATCATCGCGATAGAGCCCCCGATTTTGGGAGTCGTTCTTCCCTTGTTTTTAACTCTTTATCTATTTGGGGTTGTATTAAACGTTGAATTTTGGATGATCTTTGATAGAACCATGAATGTCTTACTTGGTGTTAAAATTTTTGTTGCCTGAACAATATTTTTATGTTTTATGAATGATGAATTATGTTTAGCTTATGACTGTTTTGCTTACTGTTTAAATATTTTGCCTTAATACTGTAAGAGCATCGGGAGATCACCTGGGGTTTTGGTAAAATATGTCTTGGCATTGTAAGAGCATGGAGAGATAGCCTTTTGTCTAGATAGTGATTCTTATATTCAAGAGAATTAAGATAGGTCGACGTAAGCAATAGAATGAATTTGGGATGGTGAAGTTCTAACTTGTCTACTTTAGAGATAAGGAGGGGTTTCAATCGACTAAAAGGGATAGACGCTAGAGTATGATAGACAATGCCTATAGTGTACGCTGAGTGGTATTGCTACAACAATGGATTGTAGTTAACGCTGAGGAGTATTGCTATAGCTACCGTCTAAGAATACCTAGTAATCCTGTCGAGCAGCTTGAGTGAGTCATAACAATTCATTCTAGACTTAGAAATAATTGTTGTTAATACACGGGTTTAACATCAGTGCTCTGTGATATGTCTGAATATGTGAGGTTGTTTGCATTCAATTTAAATCAATACATATCTTCTTTTATTTACTTTAGCATTTGCATATTTCTTTTGTCTCGACCAAACTTTACTGCACTCAGTAAATCACCCTTTTCTTTAGTAGTTCTTAAGGTTACAACTTAGTAGGACTTAATTTGTGACATTAGTTCTAGTTGTGGTGAAAATATATTTCTCGGCCAATCCCTATGGAGACGATACTCACTTACCCAATATTACTTGCATCGATTGTGTACACTTGCACAGATTTGCTTGCCTTAGCATATACATTTACAAGCGATCAGCAGGTAAGGATGTAATACCCGATTCATCAAATCCATAAATGTTGCAGTAGCATTTGTCATTCCAAATGGCATCACCACAAATTCGTAATGTCCATACCGAGTCTAAAAAGTTGTTTTCGAAATATCTACCTCTTTAATCTTTAATTGGTGGTATCTTGACGAAATATCTATCTTAGATAACACTGCGACACCTTTTAGATGATCGAACATATCATAAATCCTCATAAGAGGATACTTATTCTTATTGTCACTATTCAATTATCGATGATCTATACATAATCACATAGATTCATCTTTCTTTTCGCTAACAACACATGTACTCCTCAAGATAAAACACTCGATCTGATAAAACCTTGATCAAGCAATTTTGGTAATTAAGCCTTTATTTCTCTCAACTCACTCAGAGCCATTCAATATAAAACCATAAAAATAGGCTAAATACCCTAATAACCATCAATCTTGAATTCCACCCCTCAATATGGAGGTAACCCAGGTAATTCATCTGAAAAGACTTATGGAAATTCACGAGTTATGGGAATATCATACAATCTTACTTTATATACTTGAGTATCTATTACATTAGCTAGAAAAGATGTACATCCTTCTAACATCATTTTCTTCATAATCATTTTCAATATTATATTCAACAATGATTTTGTTTTTTCTCCAATAACTACAGTTTACAAATCCTTCATAACTTTTTGAAATAATCGGTTCATGCGAAAAACGACCCAACCATAATATGGAGACACCAACCCATGCCCAATATGATCTTAAACTCATCAAATGATAATTCCATTAGATTCACCGGGAATATAACCCCTTGAATCTTTATCAGACATTTTCAACATACCTGAGTTACTCTTGCACTGACTCATAGGGTTTACCGCTGTCATATTACTCGAGGTCAAGTTAAATAGAATACATTTATTTTAAAATTCCTTATTTAATCATTAAGGTAATATGTATAACTTTTCCGAATCCAAAGAAAATATTCTCTAGAAGTTGAATCATTTTCCATATCAACTATGAAAGTCTAAATGTCCACATCATTTAATATAAAGTCTTGACTACTTTGTAGCAATAACTTCATAACATTTAATGCTAAAAATCACACTAGTAAACAAATTTACTATTTTTCTTTCCAATCACTACGAACTTGAAACTTTTCAAGTTCTTGAAAATCAATCACAATCTAAGCGATAATTCATTGTAGCATAAAAGGGATAGACAATTCATTCCATAAATTTACTTAATCAAGTTAACTTTATCCATTCCATAAAACTTAACATCTAATCTCATTCAAAATCATTCTAAAACCTTTAGAATAATAACATAATTATAATATGATTCACTAATAACTCGACCTTCTTTATACTTTTGGCAGACAACTTACTGACGCTTACTTATTTCTTCTAACTCAAATCAACCTTTCTTTAATCAACTTAATTCTTAACTTAAATATTCCTCTAATATTTAAGCTTACCTGTAGAAACCTCAGTGTTATTTGTGGATTCAATAATCTTCTCTTGATCCTCATCCGACTCAAATTATCTTGTAATCCATTTAAACATTTTCATGGATTCCTCTAATACAGTAACTTCATTAAACGCTAGGGTATTTATTCCACAGAATGGAGGAAAATCCCTTACATCTCCCACATTTTTAAGGCGAGATACTTAATTCATGTCGGATCTTTTTGGGTCAATTTCAATCTCGACCTTTCTTTCAACATTATCAAATTTCTTACCTTTATCTCTAGTTCCTGACTTCTAATACAACACACATAATCACAACTTAAGTTAGTAAGGAGTAACATCAATCAGATTCTAGCAACACCATATCAGTAACTTTGACATCTTAGTGGCATGTAAACCATTTTTAAAGTAAATACACCCATTCCGTACACAAGTCACAGATGTCACATAACTTTTAAAACATTTTGCTTCTGAAAAATCAGTAAAATTTTTGTTTGTATTCATAAACATCTTAATTTAATAATAATAAAATGTTCATTAACTTTTAGTATGGAAACAAATCTTAAAATTCGAACATATTAAATATTACATCATCATAAGTCAAATACTTTTCAGAGCATTATCATAAGTCTATTACCTACCAGCTAATAACATCAAAAGTAGACATAGTTGTCATACAGTTACTAATGAGGCGACCCTTGATTGGCGATGTCAGTTGAACTCCTTATTCCGCTCGTACCAGTACCTATGCGTGAAATTAACACACGCTAAGTAATCACTTAGTGAGGCATAATAATAATGAGGTAAATTATAAATTTTATGGTTTTGCACAAACAGTTCCAATATAATAATTCATAAACTCATTATGAATTATATGGGTTACACACATAGTGCTAATACCGTAATTCATTAACTAATTATGAATTACGTGGGTTTCACACATAGTGCCAATACCGTAATTCATAAAGTCATTATGAATTATGTGGGATGCACACATAGTGCCAATACAGTAATCCATGAACTCATTATGAATTACATGGGTTGCACACATAGTGCCAATACGGTAATTCATGAACTCGTTATGAATTGCGTGGGTTGCACACATAGTGTCAATACGATAATTCATAGACTCGTTATGAATTACATGGGTTGCACACATAGTGTCAATACGATAATTCATAAACTCGTTATGAATTATGTGGGTTGCACAAATAGTGCCAATACGGTAATTCATAGACTCATTATGAATTATGTGTGTTGAACACATAGTGCCAATGCGGTAATTCATAAACTCATTATGAATTATGTGGGTTACACACATAGTGCCAATACGGAAAAAATGTAACATATGCATTAAACAAAATGCATCTATGACTATCATAACATATAAGTACATAATAAATGCACTCACTTGGTTTGCCTCACTATTATTGCCTAAAATGTAGTTTGACTATTCGACGACTTTATCCTTGCCTTTCGGTTTGCTTGACTCAGGAGCTTGATTACGATCTACACAACCATCCATAATCACACATTCAAATATGATATTCTAATACTTACTAACTTTTATCCAAAGTAATAATATTCAAAAGTACTATAAATTTCGAATTCTAATAAACTTTACACTAACTTAACATTTCAAACTGAATAGTTTTGATACACCTCTTATTGTATCGATACTTCTCTTCTATGGTATCGATACCATTTTAGCATTCTGGAATTTCATTTCTGATTACAGTATCGATATCTTCTACTTCATATCATACCTACATCTCATTATCATACTTTTTTAACTAGATATCGATATTGTTCATCCAAATCCTCCAATTTAACCTTATAATATCAGTATTGTTCTTCCAGTACCGACACCCTTACCCAGATTTTACCTTTTTTACTTCGAATTTTACACAAATTCCACCTAAATCTCTTACTTTTTTCTCTAACCATACCATTAAACTCATCATTACTTAGCCCAACTAACTTACATCCATAAATCTCCATATAATATCCAATAACTCTAAAGAACCCTTAAAACTAATAATCACACCCTAATTCCAAACATGTTTTTAATCACTTCCAAGGATCCAAATCTCCAAATATCCTATTTACTCATTTAACAAGTCAAATACGCCTTTAAACTCCAATAACAAACCATATTTCATCAAATCACTTAAAAACCTATTTTATTAAATCTCAAATAAATCATTCATCTCTTAGTTTTAATCCTCATTGAACTTTCCTTAAGCCTATATATCACTTACGATTTCATAACCATCCCAAAAATGAAAGGAAAAACCAACATGAAGGAAATCTCACCTTAGCTATGGAGGGCACGGGACGACATGAAAAAGAATGAGAAGAGAACCAAGTTCAGGTTTTACCATTTCTCCCCTTTTTAACCTTAATAAATACCCTTAATAAAATGAATATTAAAGTCATTCCTTCTAAAAGACCAAATTACCCACCCATTCTTTGTAATTATTCTTAACCACAATCCCTAAATTAAATCCTTATAATTTTCAATTTACTCAATTTGACCCACCAAATTTTTAGATCCTTTCACTATGGTCATGAACCCGATATTTGGGGTATTACACCTATGCAGCATACAATGTGGTCCAAATATTACTACGCATTCAAGTGCCTCCACGAAAATCCCATGCATATCTAATCATCCCTAAATAAGTTCCTCCATGTCTCATCAGTAATCACATAAAATGAAACAAAAAATGAAAAATATAACTTTTTTTTTAATTTCTTTTACAAAAGGGAGTACATATAAAACCCTAAAATATTTCATGTAAATGGGTTCTTCCATACTCTAAAGAATACGCCAAAAAAACTTTTTCGAGGTATTTATCCATTTCTTGATTTTTCAGTATCCTTTGGTATATGTTTTCTTTCAAATCCAAAATAGAATAGAAACTAGGTTAGCTCATTTACGTTTATAGATAGTCGATTTCAAGGGTTCTAGGGGTTGTCACCAGAGTTAGGAGCACAAACAGTCGGGGATTGGTTTTAGCTTTTAAGGGTGAGGGCTATTCAAATCTTTAGGGGTTCATTTCACAATTTAGAAAAAAAATGAGGACTCTAGGCCTTAGGGTAACCTGAAAACCGCTATGGTAGTTAGAAAAGAGTGAAATAATGTCGATTTACAAAATATGAACGTTCATTTTGGGCTCTGGTGAGATATTCGATTAAAAGATTAAAGATTAGAAATGAGGAAAGGTGGGTTTAGGTTATGCTTAGGGTTGATTTTTTCTTGTCTATCCGTCGTGGTTGACAGTCTGAGTGAAATGACCACCAAAATCTCGGGGTTAGATATGTTGGTCCATGGCTTTTGGGTTTCTGCCATGGGAGAGGGAGAGCTCTTGAAAGGTTCTCTATAGAATGAGGCTAGGGTTAATAGTTTACCTAAATTGGAAAATGTGAAGCTTTTACATCTTAATTTAAGGTCAAATCACGTCTTAGGTCCTCGAAACTTTACCACTTTTACATTTATTTTTTAATTTATTTTAGTAATTGCATTTATTTTTTAATTTATTGCAATTTTTTCCTTATTCTTCAATTTTCCTTTTTTAAATTACAATTTGTTTAATTTCTTCATATTAGCACTCGATTCGATATTGCGGTGACCTGGTCCGGGGTACAACTCACATTATTATGATCCAAATTTAATTTTAATTATAAATACCAACTTTTTCTAATTTTTAACTTCTAATTTTCACATTCGAAACAATTTTACGACCTCGCAGTGACCCATCCTGGGTACAACCCGCATTACTACGGTCCAGGTAAAAAATAATATATTAACCAATAACTTGTAGCTTTTGCTTTTATGTTATGTCCTTAAATTTTTCATCATTTTTAAATTTGTTCTTTAATTTTTATTTACATTTCGGTCGTTTAAATTACAATACTTTATTTTCCTCCAATTTTTAACTTATTCTTTATATTATATTTTTCTGATTTTGGTCCCTAATCCCTATAAATCATGGATTTAATGTTTAGTTTCCTTTAGTTTAGTTATTACATGTTAATTGATTTAATTTTAATTATTCATTATTTAAATACTTTCCCAATTTTTTCCTCATTTAGCCATTCACAAAAAATTATCCCCCTTTAGCATTTCATTTTTCTTAATTTCCTTTAATCTTAATGTTAATGTCAGTTGACTTTAACTTTTCATTACTTACATGTGCTTAAAAAATAATGTTAATCCATTACTTTTACTACTTCCATATTTTCATTTTCCTTTTTTTTAATTTAGATTTTAATGTAAATTAAATTTATTTCATTTCTCTTTTTATTCTTAATATGTAACACCCCAATTTAGGGGCTAAATTTTTAGAAATTATAAAGTATTAAATTTAAAGTGGCATTTTGGAAGAAATTGGGGATTAAAGTGTAAAATCACAAAATTAGCATACCATTTTATAAAGTATAGGAAATTTAGTGACTAAACTCATAATTTACCCATTTTTCTTTTGGACAGAATTATTAATCTCTCCCCCGTATGTTTCTACAGATTTTTTCCTCATTTTCCTCTTACCAGTCAACTACTTTGAGCTCCGATCTATTTACCGTCCGGTCATCCTTCGACAATTCGAAACCACCATCGTGTTCGTTGTCGACCGAAGAACAAAACCCTTCAAAGCACTTGTCGTGAATCGACATCATTCGTCATTAATTTCAATCGGAAGTATCGTCGGTTTTAATTCAATCTTCGTTTGTTTTTCGTCGATTCACGTCGATCTAGACACCCATTTTTAACACTTCCCACACTATCGTGTTCCTTGTGTCGTTCCGAGTCCACCAGTGTCCGTCGCGTCTTCGTCATCACTGGCACGTGGAGGGGTGAGAAAGTTAAAGTTCCCAACATTTCGAAATCGAGCTCTCCACCGTTCAAAATTTTGAATCGAGCTTGGTAAGTGTATTAAAATCGGTTAAACTATTTTTACAAATTTTTTGAGAAATATTCGAACATGAAGAAATTAAACAAATTGTTAAGAAATATTTAATAACAAGATCGGACGGATGGGAATGATTGAAATACCCTATATCTATAAAATGACAAAAATACCCATGTTAAGGAAATGACTCAAGAATATCACCATGCCAGGAATAAATAGATATCCTCAAGTGTTGAAATAAATGGAAAAACGTTGAGCACCAAAATGACCAAAAATGTCCTTATGGCCTAGAATAAGTAAATGTCTTTGATTAATTAAGGAATCCAAATAAACTTGGGTGTTGTACTACCCTTAAAAGATATGGAACTCACCTTAAGTGAGTTGACCAACGCTAATGCTATATCAGTACCTGAATAACATAGATACCACTCGAATCCTAGTTCCACTGCTCAAGTTTGGATCGATGATAATTCTGAAAGTAATCAACTTAGCTCAACTCTAGATCGCATTCGGTACTAAGAAATGGATATTCGTTAGACAAATCAACTACGAATACCAAATTGAATTGAATGGAAGTATAATATGTATCAAAATTCAGAAACGTCTGAATTACTCTGAAAAACTCTGAAGTAACCGGGATAGACTTGACTACTAAGTGATTTAAGTAAGCTCAATGACTGAGGATTAAATAAGTGATTTGGATGAGTCTGGGAATGCTAATGAACTTACATGTTGTACTTTCGTTCTAGGTCATGGACTACAAATCAAGCACGTCAGCATTTCATAATATTATGGAAGCGTGGAAATGAAATAAAGACATTGGAAGATCTATTAAGCGATGATTCCGAAAATGAACTATGGATAATATTTTGTGGTATTAAAGAGTAAATACCCTGGAAGGACAATGAATTTACCATTCGACAAGCATTCGTTCTGGAACTATTTATCTAATAGTTGTTCGATAATCTGATCAATCATCATATATTGTAAAGGTCATGAATCTTCGTTCTTCCTTATCAGCTCAAATCACTCTGGTCATGTACGAAAACACAACTAGCTCAGATGTAAATGATTTTGAATACTCTTCTAATTACGTAGAGCTTCCGAAAAATGTCCAAAAAAGATGATCATGATAAATCATATTCTGAATAACTGATGATTATGTCAGTTAATGAACTCTTCCAATAGTGATTCTATCTTCCGACATTCTATCGGTAAAGTGAAGATCCGTGTTTTTCAGCCCGATAAGATTATCAAACATTTCTAAATAATATCTGGAAACTCTAGTGTGTTCCCTACTCACATGAATATTTTATCTGATTTACGATTTGAATTTTGTTATGACATCTGACCTGGAATCTATTCTGATTCCTGACCTGGAATCTGTTCTGATATATGATCCGAATTATGTTTTGTTTTCTGATATCTCTGTTTATTGACGGTGAATGTTTTATTTCGGGGTATTATTGGAGGAAGTATATATGCAGGTTCATCGGCTTTGTGCTCAAGGCCTTACTGTTGTGCAGGGGGTCTATGGTTCTGGGGAACCTACACATTATGATATGTTGGGCTGGAGGGATTACTATGGTTTCTGAATTTTAAAAATATGTTTTTAAAATATATGTATCTTTTCACTGGTTTTATGGGAACGCACTAGATAATCTATCCTGATCTCTTGAACCCAGTTATCTGAAATATTTTTCTCTGATATGAAAACTTATTGTCTGTTATCAGTTGAGATATCAATGGAACCTCAGCTCAGTCTAGAAATCTGTAGATATTTGAACCAATAAGGAAATATATGTTTATATGTATCTACACGTTCTTCAGCATCATCTGGTAGTTCTGTATTACTGAGTTTTCCGAATCTCACTCTATTACTCACCATTGCAGGTTAAAAGAATTGTACCAGTGTAGCTATCGACTTCAGTAAGGAAGTTCTTCCGGCGTTGCTTACAGAGTATGGTACATGTGATTAGGGGGCATGTATGTTGTAATTTGTTTTCTATACAAGTTTGAAAATTTGTTTTATTTTCGAATAATGGTAAAGTCTACTTTTGTATTTATAAATGATTTTATGAGTTGACATGTTTTAAAAAAAGTTATAAATTTTCTGCTATTTTATAGTGGGTCAGTCCGATGACCCTAATGTGACACCCCGGATTAGATCGGGTTATCCGTATCGATCTTAGAGGGTTACATTTAGTGGTATCAGATCTTTGGCTTGAGTCAAAATTTTCATGATAGATCGGGCAGTCGAATGTCAAAAGATGTATGATCAGTACATGCCCCTATACTACAATCATACATCTCTGAGATAGAACTCCAAGTTTGAGTCCCTATCTATAACGAGCAACCCGAAATTTCTATCCGTTAAGGCTCTACCTTTACAAAAAGGAATACCATTAATGTCTATCTAAACTCTGTAAAGTACCTTGCGAGCCATGTGAGAGTTACTCATCTGAGAAATTTCGATCCAACTCTAGAAATGAAATTGGGATATGTTATTGCCCTATGAACCTATTCTCGTAACCAAGGATGAATTGATTCTACAAGGATAAATCTGTTCTGATTATTTTATTGGAATGAGGGAGAGTTCTGAAAAAAAAAAGTATACTCAACTGGTTAAAGATTAATAGAGTATCGGTACTTCTGTATAAGCTACAGAAATATATGAAAGAACTGATGGAAGTTTCATTTAAGCAATTATGTGCATTAGTGAAATTCGAGGACGAAATTCTTTTAAGGGGGGTAGAATTGTAACACCCCAATTTAGGGGATAAATTTTTAGAATTTATAAAGTATTAAATTTAAAGTGCTATTTTGGAAGAAATTGGGGATTAAAGTGTAAAATAGCAATGTTAGCATACCATTTTATAAAGTGCAGGAAATTTACTGACAACTCATAATTTACCCATTTTTCTTTTGGACAGAATTATAAATCTCTCCTCCATATGTTTTTTCATATTTCTTCCTCATTTTCCTCTTACCGTTCAACTACTTTGAGCTTTAATCTATTCACCGTCTGACCATCGTTCGACAATTCAAAACCACCATCGTGTTCGTTGTCGACCAAAGAACAAAACCCTTCAAAGCTCTGTTCGTGAATCGGAGTCGTTCGTCGTTAATTTCAATCGGAAGTATAGTCGGTTTTAACTCAATCTTCATTGGTTTTTTGTCAATTCACATCGATCAGGCCACCCGTTTTTGACACCTCACACACCACTGTGTTCCTTGTGTCATTCCGAGTCCACTGGT
This sequence comes from Hibiscus syriacus, assembly GCF_006381635.1. NCBI lineage: Eukaryota > Viridiplantae > Streptophyta > Magnoliopsida > Malvales > Malvaceae > Hibiscus > Hibiscus syriacus. The sequence continues at coordinate 352,371 of NW_024062311.1, read as the reverse complement.
GTCTGTCGCGTCTCCTTCATCTTCAGCACGTGGACGGTGAAGTCAAAGTTATGATGTTTCGAAATTGAACTCTCCACCATTCAAAATTTTGAACCGAGCTTTGTAAGTGTCTTAAAATCTCTTAAAATATTTTTAGAAAATTTACGAGAAAGTTTCGGACACCGTATCACTCTGTTCACGTGCCCCGTGCGCTGCCCCTGCGCGTGTTGGAGCTTCGAAAACTGTTGAGGCAATTTGACCCAGTCTTGACCCCACCTATTTGACCCAGTTTTACCTAACCCGACCCGTTGACATGACCTTACCCATTGACCATTGATCGACCGTTGACCGTTGACCGTTGACTTTGACCAAAAAGTTAAATTTTTCGAAAAGTCATATTTTATATTTTTCGACATCCTAAATCCGAAGTCTGTTTCGTCAAATTCGAACCAAGTATATTGTTTTTGATTGATTAGTCACATGATTCGATCTGTTTTTCTCAATTAAGCTTCGATTTTAATGAAATTTATGTTTATATGTATCCAATGAATTATTGGAAGACGACTTCAAGATCGACGATGTTCTAGCGGAGTTTAAATGGTCGATCAGAATGGCACGAAAATTGAGGTAATACATTACTACCTCTTTATGCTTTTTGGAATATGTTGATAATGGATAAATGCATTGGAAATTTTATTAAGAGGTGATTCCGAAGATGATCTACGGATAATATTTTGTGGTATTAAAGAGTAAATACCTTGGAAGGATAATGAATTTACCAGTCGACAAGTATTCGTTCTAGAACTATTCATCTAAGAGTTGTTCGATAATCTGATCAATCATCATAGATTGTAAAGGTCCTGAATCTTCGTTCTTCCTTATCAGCTCAAATCACTCTGGTCATGTACGAAAACAAAAGCAACTTAGATGTAAATGATTCTGAATACTCTTATGATTACGTAGAGCTTCTGAAAAATGTCCGAAAAAGATGATCCTGATAAATCAAATTCTGAATAACTGATGATTCTGTCAGTTAACGAACTATTCCAATAGTGATTCTAACTTCCGACATTCTATTGGTAAACTGAAGATCCGTGTTTGTCCTCCCGATAAGATTATCCAACATCTCTGAATAATATATAGAAACTCTAGTGTGTTCCCTACTCACGTGAATATTTTATCTGATTTACGATTTGAATTATGTTCTAACATCTGATCTGAAATATGTTCTGATTCCTGACCTGGATTCCGTTCTTATATGTGATCTGAATTATGTTTTGTTTACTGATATCTTTGTTTATTGATGGTAATGTTTTATTTGGGTGTATTGTTTTGTGCTCAGGGCCTTACAATTGTGTAGAGGGTGTATGGTTATGGGGAACCTACACATTATGATGTGTTGGGCTGGAGGGATTACTCTAGTTTCTAAATTTTAAAAATATGTTTTAAAAAGATTTGTATCTTTTCACTGGTCTTGTGGGAACACACTAGATAACCTATCATGATCTCTTGAACCCAGTCATCCGAAATATATTCCTCTGATATGAAAACTTATTGTTTGTTATTACCTAAGATATCAGTGGAACCTCAGTTCAGTCTAAAAATCTGTAGATATCTGAACCAATAAGGAAATATATGTTTATCTGTATCTACATGTTCTTCAGCATCATCTGGTAGTTATGTATTACTGAGCTTTCTAAAGCTCACTCTATTACTCATCATTGCAGGTTAAAAGAATTGTACCAGTGTAGATATCGACTTCAGTAAGGGAGTTCTTTCGGCGTTGCTTACAGAGTATGGCATATGTGATTAGGGGGCATGTATATTGTATTTTATTTTATATATGAGTCTGAAAATCTATTTTATTTTCGAATAATGGTAAAGTCTACTTTTTTATTTAAAATTTATTTTATGAGTTTACATGTTTCAAAGAAAAGTTTTAATTTTTTTGCTATTTTACAGTGGGTAGCTCCAGTGACCCTAATGTGACACCCTGGATCGGATCGGGCTATCAGCATCGGTCTGAGGGGGTTACATTTAGTGGCATCAGAGCTTTGGTTTGAGTCAAAATTTTCATGATAGACCGGCCGATCAAATGTCAAAAGATCTCTGATTTGTACATGCCCCTAGACTACAATGATACTTCTCTAAGCCGGAACTCCACGGTTGAGTCCCTATCTGTAACGAGCAAACCAAAGTTTCTATCCGTTAAGGCTCTACCTTTGCAAAAAGGAATACCAGTAACGTCTGTCTAAACTCTATAAAGTACCTTGCGAGCCATATGAGAGTTACTCATTTGAGAAATTCTAATCCAACTCTAGAAATGAAATTGGGATAAGTTATTGCTCTATGAGCCTATTCTCGTAACCAAGGCTGATTTGATTCCACAAGGATAAATATGTTCTAATTATTTTATTGGAATGAGGGAGAGTTCTGAAAAAAGTGTATACTCAACTGGTTAAGGATTAATAGAGTATCGATACTTCTGTAAAAGCTACGGAAATATATGAAAGAACTGATGGAAGTTTCATTTATGCAATTATGTGACATTAGTGAATTTCAATGACGAAATTCTTTTAAGGAGTGGAGAATTGTAACACCACAATTTAGGGGTTAAATTTTTAGAAATTATAAAGTATTAAATTTAAAGTGGTATTTTGGAGGAAATTGGGGATTAAACTATAAAATCGCAAATTTAGCATGCCATTTTATAAAGTACAAGAAATTCAGTGACTAAACTCATAATTTACCCATTTTCTTTTACATAGAATTATAAACCTCTCCCCCCTTATATGTCTACATATTTTTTTCTCATTTTCCTCTTTTCCGATCAACTACTTTGAGCTCTGATCTATTCACCGTATAACCATCGTTCGATGATCAAAAATTACCATCGTGTTCCTTGTCGACCAAAGAACAAAACCCTTCAAAGCACTTGTCGTGAATCGGCATCGTTCGTCGTTAATTTTAATCGGAAGTATTGTCGGTTTTAACTTAATCTACATTGGTTTTCCGTCGATCCAGCAACCCATTTTCGACACCTCCCACACCATCGTGTTCCTTGTGTCGTTCCGAGTCCACCGATGTCCGTCGCGTCTCCGTCATCATCGGCACTTGGAGGGGTAAGAAAGTCAAAGTTTCCGACGCTTCGAAATCGAGCTCTCCATCATTCAAAATTTTGAACCGAGCTTGGTAAATGTCTTAAAATTGTTTAAAATATTTTTAGAAATTTTTTGAGAATTTTTCGGACACTGTATCAATGTTCACGAACCTGTTGATATGTAATTAAAGTACGAAAATGCTTTTAATTGTATTTAAGGAAAACCTTGTAACAGATTCCAATTAATGTTTTGTTGTATATTAAACAATTGTTATGTTTTAAGAAAATTTAGAAACAAAATTTTTACAGGTTTTCAATTGAGGAAATATTTTAAAACAAAATAATGATGTAACATTTGTATCTCGTGTATGAAAAGGTATACGAGAGATGGGTGTTACACATGTATATCAATTATGTATTTCATGTTTTCATCCAAATTACTAATAAATTGACTTCAAAAATCAAGAAAGAAAATTTGTTTACCTTGGATATGGAGTTCACGACACTAACAGAGGAAGATGAAGCAATTTCTCGAAAATTATTCATCTTTCTTCAATTAAATAAATGAAATAAAAAATCATTTAATGCCAAATTATTAATTTGCCCTTAAAATTTTAATATCTTTACCATTTTAACCTTAAATTTCATGAAAATTACTAAATTAACATGCTTTCGTCATCCCTTATATCATCATAGTCAAACATGAACAAACAATTTCTCATTTTTCAATTTTGCCCTTGAACTATTTACGAATTTACAATCTAGTCACTTAAATCCAATGGTCATATTTAATATGGAAAAATCATCTCAAACCCATTAATCCATATTAAATTCTTCCAAATTAAGACATGGATATGAGATTATTAACCTTGTCTTACCATCCTTCAAAATATTTTAAAATTCTGATTCGATTCGATTATTCCAATTTTTCTTGAACTTTATCGCTTTATAGTTTTTAATACAAAATTCGTATGAAAAATCTGAAACCCATTAGAATATCATTCTTGGGGGTGAACTATTCATTTGCGACATCGGATTACCTAACTTTTGAAAATTATACTTTGGTTACTAAATTTTTCTAATTTTATACTTTAGCCACAAACTTTCAAAATTTTCATTTTGCTCACTGGTTGTAATTTTGGGGTATTACATTTCTTACTTAGAATTTAATCATATTTTCAAAAATAATTTTAATTTGATTTATAATTTTTTTAGTTAACTAAAAAAATATTAGATAAAAAACTTAAAATTGAGTTTGATTCATAAAACATAACTCATGAACACAGTTAAAATTAACATATTTGAGAACAAAACCTATTCGTGGCAATGAATAAATTTGAATCATATATACATTCTCATGCTATAGAATAGTATTTAAAGAATAATTATATGCCTATCACCGTCACTCTTGGTGGGCAATCTGTAAATTGCTATGTAAATCTTAATTGAGTTTTAGGAGTGCCTTGCCCCTGACTAGGTTAGCCACCCCTGACCTAAATGTTTTTGTACCCAAAAAACGTATTCTTATATTTATATAATTTAGTTTTGTGATATATATATTTTTATTGTTTGTAATAAATCAGCTTATGTGCATACTGAAACTCGAAATCAAACAGAACTAATATAAGTTTAGGCTTTGTATAAGTTCCACTCAAGACAAATATATATTGTTGTATCTGTCCTAATGGTTGATTGATTTGATTTAAGTACTTTTTTTTGGCCCAGCAAGTATAGATTTTATTAATAAACTACAAAGGAAGAATGTCTCGTTAAAATCTCCCTAAACATAAGGAGAAAAAAAAGAGTATTTTTAACCCGACAACATAGTCTGAACCTCAAACTACACCAATAAAGAAGCATCCTAATAAACTTGATGTTCTCCAAGGAAACTAGTACAAATTCAGAAATGATAACCCCACCAAAAACAGGTGGCAACACCCACAGCAGCTGGTACATTACAACGTAAAACAACATGATACAACATAATAATGTAGAAAACAACAGGAAACAACAATATCCTATAAAGGCATCACAAATTTTAAACCAACTCATTAGGCAAGAGAGCCTGACGATAATCTCCACAAAAACAAGCATTAAAACCATGATGTAGTAGACATAATTTCTTCAAAATCAGTCCCACCAAGCTTTATATAGCTCTCGTCTTGCCATCCCTTCTTTAGCTAGATGGTCTGCCATTCGATTTTGACTTCTAGGCGCGTAAACAAAATTCACCCTTTCAATTGCAGAATCATGCCTTCTATTTCGTAAAACATGTTCCACCAACGCATGGTCTCAAATCCGAATTTGAAATCCAGTTCGGTACCAGCTGCGAATCGGAATCCACTATATGAAACGCCTTTCTTATGCACTGAGATTCTTGAAAGTTTTTTAGTCATATTTTAATTGCAAAGAATTCAGCAAAATCCATGCCTTCACCTGCAACAAGGTCGGAAAAAAGATGTTGATGTCACACCCCAATTTATGGGCTAAGTTTTAGAAATTATAAAATTTTGAATTTAAGTGGTATTTTGAAAAAAATTAAAGATTAAAGTGTAAAATCGCAAAGTTGACAAAATATTTTAGGAAGTACAGGAAATTCATGGACCAAGTCCTTAATTTACCCATTTTTCTTAAATGTTGAAAAATAAATTCCCCTCCCCCGTGCAATCAGTTTTCCAGATTGCTTTTCCCCAAATTCCCTCCCTCGTCGACTCCCTTTGTAGCTCTAATTCTCCACCGTCCGGCCACCGTTCGTCGATCCGAAACCACATTGAACGGAGAACAAAACCTGACCTCTATCATGTCGTGAATCGACGTCGTTCGTCATAAAACTCAACAAGAAGTTTTGTCAGTTTTAACTCGATCACCATTGGTTTTTGTCGATTTCGGTCGATCCGGCCACCCGTTCATCACACCTCCTACACCATCGGACTCACCATCACCTTGCGCTCAAAACCCGAACGAAATCGTCTCACCGTTGTTACTCCATCATCGTCAACCTCCGGGCACCGTTGGATAAGTTGGTACGCTTTAAAATTGTACAATCATTTATGTTTTGATGAAAAATAACACTTGCACGAGACTATGAGGTCTCAATCTACAAATCTGGAAAATTTCACGCCGAACCGACAACCAGAGCCGTCGCACGCGCCGCCCTCTGAGAATGGTGTCGTCTATCATCCAGGGGAGCCGTTTGAGCCGAGCCGAACTGAGCCGCCTGGACCGAGCCATTGACTGTTGACGTTGACTTTGACAAAAAAAGTTAAAATTTTCGAGAAGTCATATTTTATATTTTTCGACGTCCTGAGTCCGATTCTAAAGTTGTTTTTCACTGATTAATCACTTGATTTGATCCGTTTTTTGTAATTAAGCTTCGTTTTTGATGAAATTTATGTTGTTATGTATTTAAGGAATTATTAGAAGTTGAATGAAAGATCGAGGGCATTCGAATGCAATTTAAATGGTCGATTAGTATGACACGAAAATTGAGATAATACATTGCTACCTTTTTATGCTTTATAGAACATCTTGGTATTGGTAAATACATGAATAAGAAAATCTTTGATCTCATCTGTATAGTTAGGTAATTCCTATACTTGATATGAATGCGGTAAAAAGTCGGTAACTGAATAAAATTTTGATGGCTTGTACAAGAAATTCGATGTTTTATAAGGAATAATTTCAAGTTTAGAGATTATTTGGAAAAGCATTTAACTATAGGATCTCTAAATTCTATTTATCCTTGTTAAGAGTTTTAATACCGAAGTTACCTAGTTAAGGAATTACAAAAATACCCTTGAGAGGTAAAAATAGTCTGAGTTGGCTCTGAATGAGAAAGTACCCTGAGAATTCGTACCTAACCCGATAAATTACAAATTTAATTGTTAAGATCCTGTCTTTGTACAGAAAATTCCTGATAACCTATTTGTAACACCTGAGAAGGCAATCAACCCGAAAATTTCTGAGTTATGAGTAAATACCTGAAGAATAATTTATCGAGGGTGCTCTTTTGTCAGAATTGTTCGAAAAGACTATAATAGATGATAAGTTTGAATTAAATAATAAGATCGGACTGAAGTAAATGATTGAAATACCATGTATCTGTAAAATGACCAAAATATCCCTGGAATGGAACTTAATCAATAATATCACCCAGCCCATGAAAATATTGGATGACCTCAAGCTCTAAAAGGACTGAATTAACATTGAGCACCAAAATAACCAAAATACCCTTATAGACTAGAATAAGAAAATGTCTTGGATTAATTAAGAAATTCAAATAAACATGAATGGTGTACTGTTCTTAAAAGTTATGGAACACATATTAAGTCGATTAACCAATGCTAGTGCTATATCAGTACCTAGTGGCATATATATCACTTGAATGCTTGTTTGTCTTCTCAAGTTTGGCTCGATGATAATTCTGGAAGTACTCATCTCAGCTCAACTCTATATTGCATTCTTTACTAAGAAGCGTATATTCATTAGACAAATCAACCACGAATACCAAATTGAACTGAACAAAAGTACAATATTTATCCAAAATTCAGAAACGTCCGAATTACTCTGGAAAACTCTGAAGTAACCTGGATAGACTTGAAGTTTAAATGAACTAAGTGACCTCAACGACTGGGATTAAATAATTGATTTGCATGAGTCTGGGAAAGCTAATGAACTTAAAAAATGTATTGTATTTATGGTTCATGAATCACAAAATAAATACGTCAGCATTTTCTCATATTGGTGAAACATGGAAATGAAATAAAGACCATTGGAACATCTATTCAGTGATAATTCTGAAGATGATCTATCAACAAGAATTCTTGGTATTAAAGCGTAAATACCCTGGAAGGGAAAAGAATTGACCAACCGACAAGCATCAGTTCTGGAAGTTGTTCAACTCGATTTGTTCGATAATCTGATCTATCGACATAGATTGTAATGTTCTGAATCTTCGTCTCTTCCTTATCAGCTCAAATCACATTCTGAATAACTGATGATCTTGTCAGTTAATGGACTCCTCCAATGGTGATTCTAACTTCCTATATTTTATCGGTATACTAAATATCCGGGTTTCTCTGCCCGATAAGATTATTCAGTATCTCTTAATAATATCTAAACTCTAGTGTGTTCCCTAATCACATGAATGTTTTATATAATTTCTGTTCTGATTTCTAATATGGATTTTGTTATGATATCTTATTTGAATTCTGTTTTGATTTTTGATATCTCCGTTTACTTACGAAAAATGTTTTATTTGGGGGTATTGTTGGAGGAAGTATTTATGTAGGTTCCTCGGCTTTGTGCTCAGGGCCTTACTGGTTGTGTGGGTTGGGTGTATGGTTTTGGGGAACCTACACATTCAGATTGTGAAAGGATAGGGTAGTGTTATGTTTTTAAAAATATATTTTAAAAAGATTTGTATCTTTTCACTAATTTTGCGGGAACACACTAGATAACCTATTATGATTTCCTGAGCCCAGTCATCTGAAATATTTCCCTCTGAACTGAAAACTTACTGTCTGTTACTACCTGAGATATCAATGGGACCTTAGCTCAGCTAAATCTATAGATGTATGAACCAATAAGGAAATACATGCTTATCTGTTATCTGCACGTTCTTCAGCATCATCTGGTAGTTTTGTATTAATGAGCTTTCCAAAGCTCACTCTGTTACTCACCATTATAGGTTAAAAGAATCATACTAGTGCAGCTATCGACATCAGTATGGAGGTTCCTCCGGCTTTTCTTGCAGAGTATGGTACATTTGATTATGGGGTATGTAGGTTGTATTTTGTTTTATATATGAGTTTGAAAATTTGTTTTATTTCTGAATACTGATAAATCATTGAGTTACATGTTTTAATAAAAGTTTTAAATTTTTCGAGATTTTTACGGTGGGTCGCTCCGGTGGCCCTAATGTGACACCCTGAATCAGATCGGGTTACCCACATCGGTCTGAGGGGGTTAAATTTGACATCCCCAATTTCCAATCTTAGAACCCCCACACCTTGTTGTCTTATCCTTGAATGCTCCTCAACATTAAACATCATGACACCATTCGAAGATGACGAATTACATGGAAGATCTTTCCAATCCAGTTTGCTTCAATAAGAACGCCATAATTCAAACCTTAGACAATATTTGAAGGACCTAAAGCCTCATACCACTAGACAAAATTCCAATTGATGATATATATATGTCTAAATAATTTATTCAAAAAAATACACCATAAACTAGTCAGTAGGTAAATTTAACTCAATATATAATTTGAAGTAATAACAACAAATTAACACCTAAAAGAAAGAAAACAAAAAGAACACACCCCAAAAATGATGAATGTGGCTCACTTATTCACCGTCTTCCACGCTTACTCGTTCATAGTCTACAGATGAACTTTCATCAAATGCGTGATTTAGTGCATGAACTATGATTTTATACAATTGTACATATCGAGTTTTGATTTAATTCATTTTTAAAAAAAGATTACTAGATTTATTATCTATATAACATCATTCTACATATAAAACTACACTTGTAACATTGTTGTAAACTTTTACTTTCTAAATATTTATTTTAATATTATATTTCCCATTATTATTTTAAATTTATAATACTCAAGAAAATGATTCCAATTATTAATAAATATTTGTACTATTTATAATTTTATTCTGAAGAAGTTTTATTCGAGTATTTTTTAAACTCAAATTAATTTCACGATTGCTACTTTAACACCAACAATTTCAATTATTTGAGAACCATGCATTTGAATCGTACGTACATTGTCATATTAGAATTGAACTTAAAAGTATTCTTATATATATATATACACACAAAAAATCATATGTATTTTCGTAATCTAATTTTCTTCGTTCACAACACCAACATCTGAACCTTGAATAATATTATTCTTATATAAGTATACACTAAAATCATATGTATTTTCGTAATCTTATGGGTTGCAAAATAGTATACATCACTTAGAGCACAACAAAAACCAAACCAATAGCTCGGGTCCTGCGTTATTTACAGATGTGACTCTTCAGAACAATTCCAATAACAATATCGGCTTGTCTGCCCAAAAAGATTGGTATGGCTCTGGAAATCGGCAGCAAGTTATTCAAGCAAAATGGACAGCAAAAATTAAGCACGACATCGATCCCCAAACTGGAAACTCTAAAGGCGGAGCTGTGTATAGCGACAAAAATAACATTAAGTGGGTCATTGCCTGGAGCAATATGAACAGTGATACCAATAAGGTATGCAACAATTCAATGTTATTCCATCTTTTTTAAACAGTTTTAGACCAACATATTTCGATGGATCCTATTTGTTTTAAAATATTAGCATATTGAGATTGAGTGTGAGTGAAGTCAGTGTAGCAGTGATATCAGTTAGTTTAGTAGCTGAGCTGTATGCATGGTTTGAGGTTGTTGAGCGTATGTGAGTGTGAATGTTAATAGTTTGTTATGAGGTTATTACAAATCTGTTATGGTTGCCTGTAAACAATCTGTATAAATAGGCGTTAAGTCCTCATTGCTAAGTGTGAAGAATAATGAATTTGTTTACTGAAATTTACTTTAAAGAGTATTCCATCATGGTATCATTCGCTTTCTATTCCTGAGGTGTTTCTTCTTCGCTGCTCCTTCTGCTGGTAAACATTGATGTTGTGTGTGCTAAAACGTTCACTCACAAGAAGGTGAATGTTGTTCTTGATGAGTCTAATTTTTTACTCTGGAAGCAGGAAGTTCTGCTAACGGTTCGTAGCCATCACCTCGAGTGGTTATTAAATAGTTCGTTGCAGCCTCCGCCTGAATTTATAGTAGGTACGAATGGTAATCTATGCCAAACGAGTTGTATGACGATTTTGTAGCACAAGATAGTGCACTGGCATCGTGGCTATTATCAACCATTAGCTCTCATCTACTTTCTCAATTCGTTGGTGCGGACACAGCAGTGGCTTTTTGGAACAAAGTGTAGTAGTTCTTCGCAAGTCGTTCTACAACAGCAGTCATTAGTTTCCATTACAAGCTTGAATCTCTTAAAAGGAGATGACAACACGAGGACCTATCTCACTCGGATTAAGGAGGTCTGTGATGCATTGGCATCATGTGATAGTGCGATCTCCCCTGCCGAGCAAGTAGCCAACATCTTAAAAGGCCTCTCCAGAGATTACCAACCTTATGTTGCTTTCATTACAACAATGAAAGACTATCTCTCGCTTGATAAGGTGTGTTCTTTATTAATTGATGCTGAGACTCAAATGGTTGGATTTGATGCTCGAGATGATCAGTTTCCAATGAGTGCTCATGTTGCCAATCTGAGCGATGTTTCCAAATCAAGCAACGCAAATTCCTATAATCGATCTGCCTACCGTAATGAGTCTGGTTATTCTAATCGTGGACGTAGTAGTGGAAGACCACGGGTTCAGTACCAGCTCTGTGGCAAAAATGGTCACCTAGTGGCTGACTACTGGCATCGGTTTGATCAGAATTTCTCTGGTAAAGGTTATGCTCGTCCTTCATCACGAGATAATTCTGATAGTGCTCATTACTCTAGTCTTGAAGCTGTAGAGAATGTAGCATGTTCCTGCTGTACTAAAGGACTTGCTGAGGCTCATAGCACTTCCACCTCTAGTGGTTCATGGGTGGCTGATTTCGGTGCTTCACACCATGTCTCACACCTGATGCCTCAACCATTGGTCATAAAGGTGATTTTATAGGTCCAGGTAAATTACTTATTGGAAATGGTGTGCCCTTATCTATTCATACTTCTGGTATATCTATTTCAACATCTAATTCTCCAGCATTGTTGTTGAATGACTTGTTGCATGTGCATACGATAACGAAAAATCTGCTCTCGGTGTCAAAGCTTGCTAAAGACAACAATGTTTACTTTGAATTTTGAGCTTCAAGTTACTGTGTTCGAGATGAGAGGTCTGGAGAAATTTTGTTGCGTGGTGAAGAACGAGGTGGTTTGTATTTCTTTCGGTCAAATGTGGATACTACGAGTAGTGGTCAGGCACAAACTTATGTTGCATTGTCTCCAAATAAGTTGTATGAACTTTGGTATAGGCGCTTAGGGAATCCTACATATGGGACCCTAGAGCAAGTTTGAAAATTCTTAAATGTACTCGTTCAAAAGAATGTGAATGAATCCTGTGTTGTTTTCCATATGGTCAAAAGTCACAAACTCCCATTTAATACATCATATTCTATTTATACTATCCCGTTTCAATTGGTTTATACTGATTTATGGGGACCTTCACCAGTTGCTTCTAACGGGTTTAGGTATTATGTGAGCTTTGTCGATACGTGTACACGACACACTTGGCTATATCTATTGCGTGATAAATCTCAAGCAGTACATGCTTTTCAATTGTTTCAGCAACTTGTAATCATGCAGTTTAACTCGAAGATATTAGTTGTGCAGAGTGATTGGGGAGGTGAGTTTCGAAGCCTCTCTCGTGTTCTTCAAACAGTTGGGGTTGTGCACCGTGTAACTTGTCCACACACCTCCGAGCAGAATGGAGTATTTTAACGAAAACACAGGCACATCATTGAGCTTGCGTTAGTTTTGCTTGCTCAGGCTTCTATGCCTATCACATTTTGGACTTATGCTGCAACAATGGATGTACATCTCATCAATAGGTTGCCTACAAAGGTGCTCAATGGGCTATCTCCATATGAGTCACTGTTTCATAAGCAACCTGACTATAATTTGTTGAAGGTTTTTGGATGTCGGTGTTTTCCACAACTTAGACCATTTAATCACCATAAACTGGAATTCCGTTCACAGACGTGTACCTTTCTTGGCATTAGTTCCCAACACAAATGTTTCTTGTGTCTCAGAAAGAATGGGCGAGTGTACGTGTCTAGGCATGTAAAATTTGACGAATGGCACTTTTCATTTGCAACTAAGTCTGGTCATAGTTCGTGCAACTCCTCTGCACAAATTATTCAACCTCTTGATATTGTTGTAGATGTGAATCGGTTACTTGCTGACGATGCAGGGGTATCAGGAAATCAGTCTACTCCTGTGCATGAGCCTGAGAGCTCAATTGTTGGTTCTGCTACTTCCTCGAATAATCTTGAGGAATCATCTGAGGCTTTGTGTCCAGATGAAACGCATGTTGAAGAAGTGGTACGCGATGAGACTATTGCACCTCATATTAATCATCATCCCATACTGACTCGCAGCAAATGTGGTATGTATAAGCCCAAGGTATACACCATTGTTCTTGATGACAATGTTCCATCTAATATTTGTGATGCATTAATGTCACCTAAGTGGGCAGCTGCTGTTCATGCGGAGTACTCGGCTTTAATTCAAAATCAAACTTGGAGTTTAGTTGAGCTACATCGTGATAAAAGTGTTGTTGGCTACAAATGGCTATTCAAACTAAAAAGGAACCCAGATGGTTCTATTCAACGATATAAGGCTCGTCTAGTTGCCAAGGGTTTTTCGCAAGTTCCTGGCGATGATTTTGTGGCAACGTTCAGTCCAGTTGTTAAGTTTACAACTGTCTATGTTGTACTAGCAGTAGCAGTGGTTAAAGAATGGTCTCTACGAAAAATATATGTCAATAATGCGTTTTTGAATGGAGATCTAGCTGAAGATGTTTATATGCAACAGCCCCTGGTTTTGAATAGCTTGGCTCCAATGGAGTTCCTTTGGTTTGCAAGTTGCAGAAAGCTTTATATGGACTTCCCCAGGCTCCTCGAAACTGGAACGATAAACTCAAGAACAGTCTACTTGAGCTGGGCTTTGTGGTGTCAAGGGCTGATACATCTCTATTTGTGCGAGTTGTGAATGATTCGTGCACGTATATTTTAGTATACGTTGATGATATAATCATCACTGGTAGTTCGAATGCTGATATTGATAATATTATTAATATGTTGCACAAGAAGTTCTCTCTAAAGGATCTTGGACCACTTTCGTTCTTTCTTGGTATTGAGGTTAAGAGGAATGATTATGGTTTAGTCCTCAGTCAAGAGAAATACATACTCAAATTGTTACAAAAAATAGATATGCTTCAAGCATCTTCAACCTGTACACCTATGGTAGCTGCTATGAAAAATTATGGGAAAGGAAGTGTTCTATTAAACAATGCACGTGATTATCGAAGCATTGTTGTTGCTTTGTTTTCTCGTCTGAGCATACTAAGTTGTATGTGAGAGCGTTTTCTGATGCTGATTGGGCAGGTGATACTGGAGATAGGCGCTCAATGAATGGCTATGGAGTGTTTGTCGGCAACAACTTGGTTACATAGGCATCTAGGAAGAAAAAATCGATGTCACGCTCAACGATGGAGGCTGAATATCGAAGTATTGCAGAAGCTACTGCTGAAGTAACTTGGGCTGATGCTTTATTGAGTTATCTAAGGTTGCAGTCTCTAGACAGTCCTATTGTTTGGTGTGATAACACAAGTACAGTGGCAATGACTGCCAATCCAGTGTATCATGCGAAATCAAAACATGTTGACCTTGACATTCATTTTGTTCGAGAGAAGGTTGTTGCTGGCAAACTCAAGGTGAGTTATGTACCTGCTGATTTTCAACTTGCTGATGGATTTACCAAGCCTTTGGCTAAGGCGTCGTTTCAGGTTTTTTGAGACAAGGTTCGTGTCCAACAATGCTGAGTTTAGAAAAGGAGAAGAAGAAAGACGGGAGAATATTAGCATATTGAGATTGAGTGTGAGTGAAGTCAGTGTAGCAGTGATATCAGTTAGTTTAGCAGCTGAGTTGTATGCATGGTGTGAGGTTGTTGAGTGTATGTGAGTGTGAACGTTAATAGTTTGTAATGAGGTTGTTACAAATCTGTTATGGTTGGCTGTAAACAATCTGTATAGATAGGCGTTAAGTCCTCCTTGCTAAGTGTGAAGAATAATGAATTTGTTTACTGAAATTTACTTTCAAGAGTATTCAATCATAAAAAATCATCGATATGAATTTGATTGTGAATTCGGTAACTTTCACATAAATTTAATCTCTGATACTCTAGGTGTATATTGACATTATTAATACCAACGTTGATTGGCCCGCTATCGAGTCATTCCTGGAAACATCTTCCTCCGAGCCTCCCCTGCTCGTAAATTTGGATAAACGGCAACAGCTAAGGTTGATCCAAGCAGCAATGCTCCACTTTTGATGGAGACACTCAAGTAATGTTAAGATGATGTTGCTTTGCATGAACTAGTAATTTTAAAATTAACGAAGGTGGTTTATTAAAAGATTGTCTTAAATCTTCAATTAGTATTTGTCTCGGGTTTGATCCCAGACAACTCTTTCCCCTTCCATTTGTTAATATTTAGAAAAGTTAAGAAGGCTTTCAATGTTCAAAAGTATTCATGCCAAGTTTATGTTTGATGCATGGTTACTTTGAAATATTTATATATGGAAAATGGTCTTTATATATGTCATTGTATTTTTTAATTTTATTTTTAAGCCAATGAGGATCTATTGAAGATAAAATATCCGACATATGGATACGAATTTTGAGATATCAAGACACAAGATAGATATCTTTATAAAATAATAAAGCAACTTAGAAGCAATCGACACAAATCAACTCCTAAAAAAATAAAATGAACACACCCTAGAATGATGAACGTGGCTCACTCATTCACCATCTTCCATCCTCACTCATTCATCGTCAATAAATAATCTTTCATCATATGTGTAATCTGGTGCATGGACTATGATTTTAGACAATTATAAACATCAGGTTTTGATTTGGTTCATTTTTCACATATTAATAAAGTTAGTATTGACATGACATCATTTTACATATAAAACTACTCTTATAGTATTGTTGTAATATTTTACTTCTAAATATTTATCTTAATATTTTATTTTCAGAAATTATTTTATATATTCTAACACTCTTGAAAATTGTTTCATTTATAGATAAAATGATTATTTATATTATTTATAATTTTATATTAAAGTAAGTTTCAGAATTGATTAATGGAAAAAACGTCTTCAAATTAATTTATTTTCATGGAGCAATTCTAAAATATTATTTTAAAAGTTTTTATATTTTTAAAATTTAAAGAACAATTAATTTTAAAATTGTTCATATGAAACATAGAAGTTTAAATTTTTTAAAGGGTACAATTGAAAATATAATCTGAAAAATCAGTTACTTTTCGTTCTAAAACGTAGAGAATGATATTATGATTAAGGATGAGTATACCAAGCTCGTCGAGAACTATTAATTTACTTTATAAAAATTTAAAATTCTAAAGGGATAAAGGTATAATTATAAATTAGTCAAAAATTTGAAGTTAAACTATTTAAAATAAATATTAATTACATTATTTCTTTATATTTTTTACTTAAATGCATCATTGCCCCTCTGAAGTTTAAATAGTTACCTCGTTTGCCCCAAACTGTTAACTCCGTTAGAAATAGTAATGGTAAATTACATATTTAGCCACTCAACTATTTTCACGGTTCTGTTTTGGTCACCCAACTATTTTTTATCTCAAAATCACTCTCAAAATCATCACTAAACTTAAATTTTTGATTTGGTTTTGATCACGTAAATTGATTCGATTTATTTTTTTGAACTTACTAACTTTTGTTAACTTGATCTTTATATATTTTTTGTTTACAATGATCTCTAAACTTGATTTCTTTTATCATTTTGACGATATATCGCATGACACAACCTTAAAGTTCCATGTCATTAAAATAACTAAATATAAGAAAAGTTACAAAGTTCAGAGAATATTGTGACAAAATAGTTTCATAATTTAAGTTGAGAAAAGGTACTAAAATGTAAGAATGTTGTGTTATCCCTAATTTATATTACACGTGTCTTGATACTGGAATACCAATTAGAGTTGTTTAATAACATATACAAAAACTAAAAAGTTAATTTATATTTTGAATATTTCAAACTTTAATGGCCTCAATATATACGGTAAAACTAGATTTTCTTATTGTTTATTAAGTTTGAATAGAATGCAGGTTGAACATTTCTTACAAATCAAAAGATTAAATATTGAATTTATTTTAGTGGATAATGCTTAATCTGTTTTAAACATTCACAATATTAGTTTTTGCGATGAACCTTAATTAATTAAACCATTTTAGCAAGTTTAATTTGCAAAAATTATAATATTAAAATTGCAAGTGAAAAAACTAATTACTAATTGGTTTAGTGATATGAGATGTTAGATCTTTAAAATAATGTTAGAGGGTTCGAATTATATTATTATGAATGAAAAAATTATATTAAAAAGATTGTATCTACAATAAATTTTTATAATAGTTTTACCCTAATTAATTAAACCTTTTTTCCCTTACTTTAATGTCCTTAAAAAAAACTCTTAATCCATTTCTTTTATTGCTTCCCTAGTTTTTCCTCTTTTAATTAAGATTTTAATATAATTTAAATTTATTTTCTTTCTTTAATTCTTAATATTATTTCTTTTAAATTTATTGATTCGATTATTTTTCTTTCTTACATTTGTTTCTTTTTTTAAAATTAGTTTTATTATTCGTTAGCATTTATATAGGTTCACTTATTTATTCATATATGTATGCATTATCTTAAAAGTTTTTTTTAGGTTCTTTAATTTTTTCTTATGATAAATTACTTGACCTTATATTAGACCTTTAGCTTTCATTTCTTGTAATTATATGTCCACTTAGAATGATTAGGAGAATTTTTTAAAATAGTCTCTGCATGTGCTTGGGGTTCAGTTTTAATTACTTGATTCAATAAATTGCTAAAATTGGTTAAATTTAATATTAGAGCGTTCATCTTAGACTTTATTTCGCTTTATTTCTTTAATTTAGGTAAATTTTATATTTGGTCTTCGCTTTAATGCTCGAGGTTCCATTTTAATTATTTGATTCAATAAATTTCTAAAATCTGTTAGGTTTTAATATTACAACCTACATTTTAACTTTAATAATTTAGGTACCTTAAAAAAACATAATTTGACACATTATGTAACAACCCGAAAATTTCAAAATAATATTTAATTGGGAATTTAGGTTTTAATTGTGAAAATTGGTGGATTTTTGGGGACTAAATTGGAAGTTTTTAAAACTTGTAGCTTGTTTTAGAGTTAAAGAAAATTCAGGGACCAAGCCCTGAATTTACCCCAAAAAAATTAGGTATTTGGTTTATATATATATGATATATGCGTGAATTGGGTTCTGAAAATCAGAACCCAATTCCTCCCAAATTTCCATTTCCTTACCTCAACTTCCGACGACGTTTCCGACACCGTCCGAATTCCGATCGTCGTTTTGAAAGTACCATCGTATTCGTTATCGATTCAGGAACAATCCCCTCAATTTAATTGAAGCAAAAACGCTGATAAACGTCGTGAATTTCAAGTGAAAGCATCGACTTTTTTTTAAGCTCAATCGCCTAGAAAATCCTAAATTCATCGACGATCGTTGCTCCGTTTACGACACCTCCCGCACCATCGTGTTCCTTGTGCCGTTCTGAGTCCGCCAGTGTCATCCTCGATCTCCGTTGACGGCGGCGCGTGGGGAGGTGGATCAGTCTTTGTAAGTTTCTCGAAATCGCTCAAAATAATTTTTAGAAATTTTTCTGTGATTTTTAGAGCCCCGGAGGACGTCGCACGCGCCACACGCGCCGCCGCAGGCGAGTGAACGCTGGAAACCGATTTTGACCGGTTTAACCGGTTTTGAACCGGTTTTGACCGGTTTGACCGGTCACGACCCGTTTACCCGACCCGTTGAACCGACCCGACCCGTTGATCGTTGACCGGTGCTATTCTGGGAATTAATTCAGTTTTAGTGCTATTTTGGAAATTAATTCGAAATGGGTGCTATTTTGGTAATTTGTTTTAAAAAGGGTGCTATTTGTGTAAAATGTTTGACAGTTTGTTGACCTGTTTTGACCAGAACTTTGACCGGCTTTGACCAGCTATTAAACGACCTTTGTTTTCGACCAAGAATATCTATCCTGATAGTTTTCGACGTCCCCGAATCTGTTTTTGGGGTTCGTTTCGCTAAATTCAAACCCGATAGTCTCCAAATCGTCAGTCATATCCGTTGACTTTAATTTTGACCAAGAATTCGAAATTTCAGAAGATCATACTTTATGTTTTTCGACGTCCGGAATTTGATTCCGAAGTCCGTTTTGCCAAATTCTGACCCGAAATTCCTGAATCGAGCTTGTAAACCCAAAAGGCTTAATATTTTAATATTTTGATTATTTAAATGAGATTTGGTCAAGGATTTATTCAATAAAAATATTTTATGAAGGTACTCGTGTTTCACCTGAGCAAGGATCAATTAGGTCCGGTGTTATCCGTTCGTTAGATCAGCCTGAACCGCGTACTACGAGAATTACCCGTAGGTTTCCGTATATTATTTAAATAATATTTAGATTATTTATATTAGGATTCCAATATGGATTTTTCTAATTCGTAGGATCTAGAGCTGCAGCAGAACGTGATCGACAAACCCAATAGTAGGATTCCCTATCCGATTTCTCAGAGTGTGACAGGTGTGTTTCCTGACAGTGTTGTTTTACTGTTTTAAAATATTATTTGAATTATTTCAGAATGGTGATTATTCAAAATATTGTTATGACATGATATCTGATTTCTGAATAATGGTTACCGACATCTGATTACCGTATTTCTGTATATGATTTTCAAGCATGATCCATTTTCATGTTTTAATGGATTAATCACCATTTTTACTCGAATACATATTTGTTTATTAATGTCATTGGGGGGGAAGAATTGTTGGAGGAAGAAAATATTTCAGGCTCCTCGGCTTTGTGCTCATGGCCTTACTGGTCGTGACGGGGTGTATGGTTATGGGAACCTACACAATTTGTTCGTGACGGATGGGGGTAGTGTTCATATTTAAAAAAAACATGTTGCATAAATTGATTTTTATTGATAATATCTTATTAATATGTTTTTGTACGCTGTATGGAACACACTCGGCTTTTTAGCTCATTCTGTAAATTTTAACCTTTTTCAGATAACAGCAGACCGTAAGCTAGAAGATTTGGCATCAGGAGAAATCAACTATTTTATTTTGTACGAACATATATTTCTATATGTTTTTCGGTTATTTTTGGTGACATGTATTTTATTATCGTTTTGGACATATCTGTATTATTAATATTATGTTCTATATTATATTTAACGTTCTATAAGTTATAAAAAAACCTCTGAATGGGATATGTGACCACTTAGGTTTGGGTCTAACTCACAGACCAGGTCTAGGGGGTTACATTTGGTGGTATCAGAGCTTTCGGTTTTAAACACTCGGATTGTATATGGGTCCTAAACTTTGAATTTTTAAGAAAAAAAATGTCACCTTATGTTATGATTTAAAGTTTTCTCGAGATCCCTGATGCTAATCGGACATATGTTTCAAATTCTTCTGTAGAGCCTTATAGATCCAACGATGAATACTGCTAGAGGTCGTAGGACAGGACGTGGACGTGGACGTGGACGTAGTAGAGGGCGACTCACTCGACCTTCTGTTACGATATACGATCCGATGTCACCACGTGATCCTCCTGTTCCGCAAGTAGATCCGACTCTTTCTCATGATGATCAGTTTACTCCTATGAGAGACCCTCCCGTCCCTGAAGATGAGGATTCTGAGATGAATGAAGACGCCATTAATAGAGCTATCTTCCGCATGTTTCAGAGAGCTGCTAGAGCCCCTAGTAACATGACTGCAGTGGAGATTTCAAATTCTCTGGTTGCTGCTGGTGTAGTACCATTCGAGGGTATTACTGGTGGACCTCCGACAGACGCTGAGTATTAGCTGGAGGACACAAAGAGGATTATGGATGAGATGGACCTCAGACCTGAGCAAAAGTTAAAGGGGGCCCTAACTATGTTGAAGAAAGAAAGCTTCAGATGGTGGCAATCCATTTCTGGTAGTATTCCGAGGAACCAATTAACATGGGATCTTTTCAAGACACGCTTTCGAAGTCGCTACACCGGAGAGAGATATCTGCAGGAGCGACGCCAGGAGTTTCAAAATCTGGAGCAGGGTAATATGTCTGTTATGGATTATGAGGTTGAATTCATCCGATTGAGCCGATATGCTCCTGGACTTGTGGACACTGAGACAGATCGATGCTTGAGGTTTGAGAATGGACTCAGGTATGAGATCAGGAGTCGAGTCGCTACCCACCGAGAGAGAAATTTTGACGCCCTGGTTGAGATAGCCAAGACTGCTGAGGAAATAGAGCGATTGGGTATAGAGCACAAGAGAGATAGTGATCGAGCCCAGAATCGATTCAGGAGGCCTTATGGTTCTGTTAATTCTTCTGCACATCCTAGCAAGAGAGGCAGGGGTGATTCTTTTCAGAGAGGCGGTGCAAGTGTCAGACCTGTTGCATCTGGTGCTTCAACAGTTCAGTCTTCTAGACATGGTGGTTCTTTTGGGTCGCAACCCTTTCCAACATGTGATTATTGTGGGAAAAATCACTTTAGAGAATGCATGAAGAAATTGGGCACTTGTTATAAATGTGGGTCTGGTGACCATTATTTGAAGGATTGTCCGGAGATACCTCATTCTGTTCAGACACCAGCTCGTACTCCCGCTAGTTCTCATAGTACAGTTCAGACTCCAGCACGGGGACGTACTCAGGAGAGAGCACCTGATTATCTAGTAAAGGCCGAGCATCTCAGAGTAGGGGTCCAGTCAGATCTGAGGCTAGACAACCTGCATTGGTTTACATTGCTAGACTTCGACAAGATCGTGATGGGCCTAATGTGACTACAGGTACTATTACTATTCATTCAGTTCCATACTTTGCATTATTTGATAGTGGCTCTACAAATTCTTATGCATCACATTCTGTTTTTTAGGGTCTAAATATTCCCGTTGAGAATATTGAGCATTCGGTGATAGTTCAAAGTCCCTTAGGCAAATCCATCGTGTTGGATCGTATTTTTAGAGAGTGCCCTATAGAGATCAATGGGGAGATTTTTCTGGCTGACCTGATGGAGTTACCCTTTGAAGAGTTCGATTTGATTCTTGGCGTAGATTGGTTGGACAAACATTGAGTAAATATTGATTTTGAGACTAAGAGAGCTGTTCTGAAGACCCCAGATAATCGAAAGATTGTAATGATCGGGGAACGACGTGGATTTCTGACGAATGTTGTGTCTGCCTTGGTAGCGGAGAAGATGATCAGGAAGGGTTCCGAGGCGTTTCTTGCTTATATTTTGGACACTAGGAGATCTCAATCCGATATTGAAGGCATCCGAATTGTCAAGGAATTTCCCGATGTTTTTCCCCAGGAGTTGCCTGGATTACCTCCAGATAGAGAAGTCGAGTTTATGATTGAAGTCTATTTTGGTTCCATCCCGGTTTCAATGGCTCCTTATCGTATGGCCCCAAAGGAGCTTAAGGAACTAAAAGTTCAACTTCAGGAGTTGTTGGACAGGGGATTTATTCGACCTAGTGTATCACCGTGGGGAGCTCCAGTTCTCTTTGACAAGAAGAAAGATGGGACATTGAGACTATGTATTGATTATAGAAAACTAAACAAGCTCACTGTTAAAAATAAATATCCTCTGCCCAGGATCGATGATCTATTTGACCAATTTCGAGGGGCTTCTATCTTTTCAAAGATAGACTTGAGATCTGGTTATTATATACTCAAAGTAAAAGATTCGGATATTCCGAAGACTACTTTCCATACTCGATATGGGCACTATGAGTTTTTAGTGATGTCATTCGGGTTAACTAATGCCCCTGCTGCTTTTATGGATCTGATGCATGGGGTGTTTCGACCTTATTTGGACCAGTATTTAGTTGTATTCATTGATGATATACTGGTGTATTCTAGAAGTGAAGTAGAACATGAGGAGCATTTAAGGATTGTTCTTCAGACTCTAAGGGAGAATAAGCTATACGCTAAGTTGAGCAAGTGTGAGTTCTGGCTCAGCGAAGTGACTTTTCTTGGACATATCGTCTCTGCTGATGGCATTCAGGTGGATCCAAGCAAAGTGGAGGCTATTCTGAACTGGAAGCAACCCAGAAACGTCTCTGAGATCCGTAGTTTCTTGGGCTTAGCTGGTTACTATCGTCGTTTCGTTGAGGGGTTCTCCCTTATTGCAGCTCCTCTGACGAAACTATTGAGGAAAGATGTTCCATTTGTTTGGTCTGAGGACCAACAAGCTAGCTTTGAGAAATTGAAGACTGTTCTAACTCAAGCCCCAGTGTTGATTCAGCCTGAATCTAGGAAGGATTTTTCTGTCTACAGTGATGCTTCTCATTCTGGATTAGGATGTGTTTTGATGCAAGATAGGAAGGTTGTCGCTTATGCGTCACGTCAGTTAAGGCTGCATGAGCGTAACTATCCTACTCACGATCTGGTATTAACTACTGTGGTTTTTGCTTTAAAGGCCTGGAGACACTACCTCTACGGAGAAAAGTGTTATATCTATACTGATCATAAGAGTCTGAAGTATCTGCTTACTCAGAAAGAATTAAATTTGAGATAGCGTCGCTGGTTGGAGTTTTTAAAGGACTATGATTTTGAGATAGAATATCATCCAGGGAAGGCTAATGTAGTGGCAGACGCCTTGAGCCGTAAGGCGATATCAGATCTCAGAGCCTTATTTGCCAACTTGAGTTTATTTGATGATAATAGTTTGTTAGCAGAGTTACAGGTTAAACCTACTTTGGCCGAGGAGATTAAGGCTAAACAACTCCTTGATAACTCGTTGCTTCCCATTATTGAACAAGTTAAGCAAGGATCGAGTTCGGAGTATACTGTGGATCAGGATGGTATTTTGTGTTTTCACGGTCGTTATTGCGTTCCTAAAGATGATGAGTTGAAACGGGTTATTCTTCAGGAGGCTCATAGTAGTCCTTATGCTATGCATCCTGGTGGGGACAAAATGTACAATAATCTCAAAGAGCGCTACTTTTGGACTGGTATGAATAAAAATATTTCAGATTTTGTGGTGAGGTGTTTGACTTGCCAGCAGGTTAAGGCAGAGCACCAACATCCATCTGGATTATTACAGTCAATTAAGATTTCTGAGTGGAAATGGGAGCGTATTACGATGGACTTCGTTACTGGTCTTCCTCTAACTCCTTCCAAAAAGGATTCTATCTGGGTGATTGTTGATCGACTCACCAAGTCAGCGCACTTTATCCCTATTCGAGTTAATTATTCTCTGGATAAACTGGCTAAGTTGTACATTTTGAGATCGTTAGACTTCATGGTGTTCCGTTGTCTATCATATCTGATCGAGATCCGAGATTCACTTCCAGGTTCTGGAAAGCTTTGCATGAGGCTCTGGGTACTCGTTTGAATTTCAGTACAGCTTTACATCCTCAAACTGATGGACAGTCTGAGCGAGTGATTCAGGTGTTGGAGGATATGTTACGGGGCTGTGTGATTGATTTCCGTGGTAGTTGGGAAGATTTCTTGCCATTAGCTGAGTTTGCTTACAATAATAGTTATCAGGCGAGTATTCGCATGGCACCGTACGAGGCTCTGTATGGACGTAGATGTCGTACTCCTATATTTTGGACAGAGTTACATGATAGAAAAACTTTGGGTCCAGATTTGGTTCGAGAGACTGAAGATACTATCAGACTGATCCGTGATCGCTTAAGAGAGGCATTTGATAGGCATAAGTCATATGCAGATAAGCGACGTAAGGATATCGATTTTGAGGTTGAAGATCAGGTTTTTCTCAAGATATCTCCATGGAAGAAGGTATTGAGATTTGGACGTAAAGGTAAACTAAGTCCGCGATTTATTGGGCCGTATCGTATTCTGAAGAAAGTTGGACCTGTTGCTTATCAGCTTGAGTTGCCTTCCCAGCTCAGTCGTATTCATGATGTTTTTCATGTTTCTATTTTGAGGCGATACCGTCCAGATCCAGATCACATCATTCAGGTTGATGAGGTAGAGCTGAGACATGATTTGTCATATGAGGAGGAGCCTGTTCAGGTTTTAGAGAGGGATGAGCGAGTTCTTCGGAATAGGCGTATTCCAATGGTCAAAGTGCAGTGGAGTAATCGCAGCCCCTCAGAAGCTACTTGGGAGACATTGGAGTCAATGGAGGTTCAATTTCCTCATCTGTTTTCATAAGGTAAATTTCGAGGACGAAATTTCTTGTAGAGGGGGAGAATTGTAACAACCCGAAAATTTCAAAATAATATTTAATTGGGAATTGAGGTTTTAATTGTGAAAATTGGTGGATTTTTGTGGACTAAATTGGAAGCTTTTAAAACTTGTAGCTTGTTTTAGAGTTAAAGAAAATTCAGGGACCAAGCCCTGAATTTACCCCAAAAAATTAGGTATTTGGTTTATATATATGATATATGCGTGAATTGGGTTCTGAAAATCAGAACCCAATTCCTCCCAAATTTCCATTTCCTTACCTCAACTTCCGACGACGATTCCGATACCGTCCGAATTCCGATCGTCGTTTTGAAAGTACCATCGTGTTCGTTATCGAGTCAGGAACAATCCACTCAATTTAATTGAAGCGAAACGCTGCCAAACGTCGTGAATTTCAAGTCAAAGCATCGACGTTTTTTTTAAGCTCAATCGCCTAGAAAATCCTAAATTCATCGACGATCGTTGCTCCGTTTACGACACCTCCCGCACCATCGTGTTCCTTGTGCCGTTCCGAGTCCGCCGGTGTCATCCTCGATCTCCGTTGACGGCGGCGCGTGGGGAGGTGGATCAGTCAAAGATTCGGCCAAGTCGAAATCGAGCTCTCCGCCGTTCAAAAATTTCAACCGATCTTTGTAAGTATCTCGAAATCGCTCAAAATAATTTTTAGAAAATTTTCCTTGATTTTTAGAGCCCCGGAAGACGTCGCATGCGCCACACGCGCCGCCGCAGGCGAGTGAACGCTAGAAACCGGTTTTGACCGGTTTAACCGGTTTTGACCGGTTTGACCGATCACGACCCGTTTACCCGACCCGTTGACCCGACCCGACTCGTTGACCGTTGACCG
Organism: Hibiscus syriacus; assembly: GCF_006381635.1. Classification (NCBI taxonomy): domain Eukaryota; kingdom Viridiplantae; phylum Streptophyta; class Magnoliopsida; order Malvales; family Malvaceae; genus Hibiscus; species Hibiscus syriacus. The sequence continues at coordinate 326,314 of NW_024062311.1, read as the reverse complement.
GTGCTATTATGGGAATTAATTCAGTTTTGGTGCTATTTTGTGAATTAATTCCCAAATGGGTGCTATTTTGGTAATTTGTTTTAAAAAGGGTGCTATTTTTGTAAAATGTTTGACTGTTTGTTGACCTCCTTTGACCAGAACTTTGACCGGCTTTGACCAGCTATTAAACGATCTTTGTTTTCGACCAAGAATACCTATCCTGATAGTTTTCGACGTCCCGAATCTATTTTTGGGGTTCGTTTCGCTAAATTCAAACCTGAAAGTCTCCAAATCGTCAGTCAAATCCGTTGACTTTAATTTTGACCAAGAATTCAAAATTTCGGAAGATCATACTTTATTTTTTTCGACGTCCTGAATTTGATTTCGAAGTCCGTTTTGCCAAATTCTGACCCGAAATTCCCGAATCGAGCTTGTAAACCCAAACGGCTTAATATTTTAATATTTTGATTATTTAAATGAGATTTGGTCAAGGATTTATTCAATAAAAATATTTTATGAAGGTACTCGTGTTTCACCTGAGCAAGGATCAATTAGGTCCGGTGTTATCCGTTCGTTAGATCAGCCTGAACCGCGTACTACGAGAATTACCCGTAGGTTTCCGTATATTATTTAAATAATATTTAGATTATTTATATTAGGATTCCAATATGGATTTTTCTAATTCGTAGGATCTAGCGCTGCAGTAGAACATGATCGACAAACCCAATAGTAGGATTCCCTATCCGATTTCTCAGAGTGTGACAGGTGTGTTTCCTGACAGTGTTGTTTTACTGTTTTAAAATATTATTTGTATTATTTCAGAATGGTGATTATTCAAAATATTGTTATGACATGATATCTGATTTCTGAATAATGGTTACCGACATCTGATTACCGTTTTTTCTGTATATGATTTTCAAGCATGATCCATTTTCATGTTTTAATGGATTAATCACCATTTTTAATCGAATACATATTTGTTTATTACTGTCATTGGGGGGGAAAGAATTATTGGAGGAAGAAAATATTTCAGGCACCTCGGCCTTGTGCTCAGGGCCTTACTGGTCGTGACGGGGTGTATGGTTATGGGAACCTACATAATTTGTTCGTGACGGATGGGGGTAGTGTTCATATTTAAAAAAAACATGTTGCATAAATCGATTTTTATTGATAATATCTTATTAATATGTTTTTGTACGCTATATGGAACACACTGGGCTTTTTAGCTCATTCTGTAAATTTTAACCTTTTTCAGATAACAGCAGACCGTAAGCTAGCAGATTTGGCATCAGGGGAAATCAACTACTTTATTTTGTACGAACATATATTTCTATATGTTTTTCGGTTATGTTTGGTGACATGTATTTTATTATCGTTTTGGACATATCTGTATTATTAATATTATGTTCTATATTATATTTAACGTTCTATAAGTTATAAAAAAAAACCTCTGAATGGGATATGTGACCACTTAGGTTTGGGTCTAACTCACAGACCAGGTCTAGGGGGTTACACTTTAGGTAGAGGGAAACGTTAATAAACACACCTAGTATATTTAGATTCACTAATTGGTTGTTTGATTGTATATTTTCATTTTCAAAACAAGACAAAGTTCATTTAGTAGGGATTAATAGTGTATCTTTAACTTTTTCCCTTGGGTGACACTACTGATTCCCGAAGTACCTTTTCAAATTCTCAAATCGTAATTTCTAAATTATTGAATCAATATTTATTTATTGGGATTAATAATGTTCCTCTTATGCTCGGAGGTATTTGTTATTAGTCCTAACAAATCAATACTCCTTTATTAAAATTTGCATACATAGTGGATCTTAAATTACATAAAATCTCAAATTATAAATTTCCAATTTTAGAATAAAGGGTAACTGATAGGGGTATCACTATTTGGTTAAACCGAATTAACCGACCGAACCGAAATTTTGGTCAGTTAATTGGTAGGTTAATTTTGGGTTCAGTCGGTTAACGGTTAACGGTTTTTTTTTCTTTCAAATTTCGGTTTTGGTTAATTCGGTTCAAAATCAGTTAATTAGCTGGAATTATTAAATATTTAATATATATATATATATATTATTTAGCTTTAGGGGTGTTTGACCCACCAAATTAACCAAATTAACCGAGTAAACAAAAAATATATTAAATATTTAATATATAATATATATTATTTATAAACTTTGATTAATTCGGTTAACCGATCAATTAACCGAACTTAGCTTGGTTCAGTAAAATTTTTTAAAAAAAATTTCGTTCGGTTAATGGTTAATGGGGAAAATTTGGTTAATGGAATTTGGGTAATTCGTTTCAGTCGGTTAACCGAATTACTCGTTTGAACACCCCTAGTAATCGACTTGGTTCCAATTTTGGACGCTGAGGGGGTGCTTATCCTTCCCCACGCTTAACTGACTCTCAAACTTGATTTCTGATTTCACATACCAAAATGTTGGCATTTTTAGTTAATCAAAAATTTTATTAAAATTACTCAATTTTAGTTGTTCCAATCTCACCTTAAAAATGATTGGTGGTAACTCCATCTTTTAATAAACATTATCTAAAACATCGTCAAGTAATGGCCCCAAAAGCGTTACGATAGATTGGTAACTTCGCTAAGGACATTTTAAAAAAAAAGTTGAGCCACATGTCAATTTGCTATGTTTTAAAATTAGAAGTTTCGAGTACGAGTTTATTTAATTTATGACTCCTTACGATCTTTTTAAAACGAAAAAAAGATTTTTTTTTTCTAGTTACTATTTTCCTTGTTTGAATATTAATAGGATTGCTGCATATCATAAACTAAACCCAAGCTTTGTCTTGTTTCGCCTAAGTAGGGGGAAATGCCTCACCAATGAAGTATATTGTTTTTCTTAGTGTAGGCCTGGTAAAGTGCTTTTCGAAAGCATTCTTTATGTTAGCAAGGATATTGTTTTCCTAGATGGGCATTAAGTAATGTTATCCCCTAAACTAAATTTGATCTGCAAAGTCTATTGTGGGCTAGGATCGAAGTCCTTATTTACCTTAGCAGGTTATAAGAGTAGTTTAGGAATCTTTTTAGAAAGAAACCATCATATAGAGAATTTAGTAAGTCCACCCCTCTAGAGCCATGTTGAAACCTTAAGAAAAATAGAATGCAAGTGGATAGGGTTTTAAATTCTTTTGTGTGTTTTATTCACATTATTTATTTGCAGTCTCACTTATGAGTTGTATTTGAAATTTTCTAATTTTGGTAATTCACCTTCCTTCTATTTATTTTAATTTTACTAACTTGATTTGATTTTGTCTTCTTACGTGTTTTGTTGTGTTTTATTTTTCCATAAACATTACATATCATTAAAGACAATGATCCACAAATTAGTTGGTCGCATTAGAAGGTTCTTGAAATGACAATGTTACCGATGAGCTAGATAGAATTTCAGAGATTCATCCGGGATCAGAGTGGATGTAATACCCCAAAATTTTGGTTAGTAAGCACAATGCAAATTTTGAAAGTTTGATGAACATATTAGAAAAGTGGAAAATTTTAAGGACCTAAGTTGAAATTTTCCCCAAAAGAATTTTTACTCTATAAATGGATTTGATTAGTGACCAAAATGTAAATTTTGAATGTTAAGTGGCCAAAGTATAAACTTTTGAAAAGTTTAAGGACTAAGGTGTAATTTAAAAAAATTATGTCATCTGAACCTGTAAATGAATAGTTTACCCCAAGAATGATGTTTATGTGGAAATCAGATTTTTCGTACGGATTTCGTATTTTAAGTTATAAAGTGACAAAGTCTAGTAAAAATTCGGTAAATCATATCGAATAGAAATTTTGGGAAAATTTTAAGGATGATAAATTAAGCTTAGAAATATTGTTTCCACATTTTAAAATTATGGAAAATAATATAAACCATTGGATTTTAGGATTTAATTCCATGTTAAATTTGGATCGTGCTGTGAAAAGAAAATTATTCTATTCGAAAAACGCTATCATTTGATACCATTATTTCTTGCTAATTTGGTTGGTGTTCAATGATCCCAAATTCAAGGCTTTATGTTCACATTAGTATTTATGGAATTGATGATGAATCTTGATGTTTTTGAGATTGTAGATTCATTTTCAAGCTTTTGTGATGATTAAAACATGTTCAATCTTCCTATAACTTGTTCTTTAAGTTTCGGCCAAACTATGAGGTTGGAAAACTATGTTTTGATGAAATTTGAATAGGGAATTGATTGTAGAGATGTTGTAAGGTTGGATGGAAGTTAATTTCATGCTTGAATCGAATAAAACTCGAGCAAAATTATGAAAGAACTAGTTTTGGAACATTGAACCATTCGACCTTGGTCTTAAAGGATGAGGAAAATTTTGGAAAAAACATATGTATGGGCTGTAAACAATACAAGCCATAGAAAAATTTGGGGACCATTCTATAATTTTTCAAAAATTTAGGGGACTAATCGATTCTTTTGGAAAATTATGGATTGTTGTGTAATTCTTCAATATTTAATGTACTATGCTGGAAATTAATGTTTGAGTGTTGAAATTGAAGTTAGGATGTGAAATTAGATTATTTTGGAAAGTTTAGAAATTATATAAAACTCATAAAAACTTAACCTTTCTTCACTATAAAGTTACCATTTTGTTCTAAATTAGTTCAACAAATCAAATAGAACATTAATAATTACATGCCACTAACAAAGTCAACCTTACATCATAGGATGTCTTACTGATATTGAAATATACTCCTCGATGCTTGATGTAGCTTTGAACTCTTTACCTACACGTAAAAATCATCACACGCTAAGTATATACTTAGTGAGGCAATTAAAACAATAAACAGTGCAATACAATTCATGCATGAATTTCAATGTCCAAATCAAAATGCCATAAAATCATGTTACCAACTTATCCAATATTTTACCATGGTTAAAATAATATAACTGAATATAAAATTTCTTACCAATATATTTACCATTTATCCCATAAGCTCGTAATCTTATTTTACCAACATACTTACCATTTATTCCATAAGCTCGTAAGCTTATTTTACCAATATACTTACCATTTATCCCATAAGCTCGTAAGCTTATTTGCATGGTTACCATTTATTAACCAATAAACCATAAACCATAGATAATAGCCCAATATAAAACCCTGAGGACCCTGGGTATTTGAGTAAAATACCTGCACCGTAGTGCTAAACCTGCACTAAGCTTACGTCATAGTGCTAATCCGGATAATACACATAAGGTCGTTCCCACCACCTACACTAAGCTTACGCTATAGTGCTAATTCGGACATGATACATAAGGTCGTATCCACCTTCCCGCACGTAGTGCCCTTACACACTATAGTGCTATTATAAACCTGCAGCTGCTATACTCTATGACATGCCAACTATACCCTGTCCCTCAATGACTTACTTGGGCATATAGTCTATTTTATTCGATCCATCCATGGAAAAGTATATATCATAATTTAACATTGAGCAGTTCATACCCGAAATAACATTCATTGTAAAATATAACATTATTCATGATCAATACATTATAATTTCATACTTTGACATATCAATGTTATGTCAATTTATACAAATATGACATAATATCATGCTGATATAAACAAGGTCGACTTATCACAAGTCTTCATTGACACTTTATATCTTTCAAAATATGTGCCTCACTATTGTCCGCATTAAACCCTTTTTATACTTGGCTTGCTTCGATCGCAAATCAATCATGATCTGTATAAATCACAAATTCATACTGATACATATGTTAGTATTGTACTAACATAAACATATCCCAAAATAACTCCATAATATACTTGAAACTCATTTTCTATCAAAATACTCAATACTTAATAATTCCTTTTAACATTGGAACCAACTTTTCCAATTTACATAAAATGTTCCTACACCATTTTACCACTTAAAATTTCAATACAAAAATTCCACTATTGAAAGTATTATCAACCAAGTACCCATACAAAGGCATAATTACAATAAACACTCCTTAGCAATTCGAAATTTGCATTATAGTCACCAAACTTTCTAAACTTCCAAAAATAATCAAATTTCACATTCTAACACTCATTTTAATTCCCAAACAATAATTTCCAGCATAGTACATCAATTATATAACGCTTACACAACAACCTATCAATTTTTCCAAAATTACTGAATTGATCCCCCACTGTTCAAAAATTACAAAATGGTCCCCAATTTTTTCTAAGGCTTGTAGAATACTTGCTTCATCATTTCTAACCTTTATATAATTTTTCCATAATTTTTTTCACTCAAACAATCCATGGCTGAAACTTAAAGAACAAGTTCGAGAAAGATTAAACATGTTCTAATCATCATACATACTTGAATATTAATCTACTACCCCACAAACATCAAGATTCATCATCAATTTCATGATCCCTTAGATTAACACAAACTGTAGAATTTGGGATCTTTGAACACCAACAAGATTATCATGCAATATTGGTACCAAATGATAGCGTTTTTTGCGTATAATAATTTTCTATTTTACGGCATGCTCAAAATCCAAATGAATTTGCTTGAAAATTGAATTGAAGCTTTCTCTCACCTTTGGAAAAAACCATGGCAGCTTGGAGAAGAAGATGAGCAAGTTGGATGAAATGTTGGGTGCATTTCATATTAGTTTAAATTTAATTCCACTATACATGAATAAAATATTCATTTAATTGATATAATACCAAAACACCCTTAATGAATCTTCCTATTCACCATAAAACCAAAACACCTCATCCTTATCATCTTTCAAATTCAAAGATGAATTAATTTGACTTTGATTTCTGAAATTTCCCATGAATTTTTCAAAATTGTGTTTTAGTCACTAAATTCCATTATTTCAGTTAAATATAAAAAATTGAAAATTTCCAAACCAAATTTCTCTGATCTAAAATATTAAAATAATATTTCCAACCATTTTATAACATCCTTCAATTTTTTGTAAAATTCCAATTCGATCTGAATTTCCGATTCCTTACCGGCTTTAACCCTTTCTAATTTTTCTTTACTAAAATTCCAAATCCAAAAATATGATTTCTATAAAACCCCACTCTCAATAGTAAACTATCTATTTATGAAATAAAATTCTTTTTAGGAAATTTATCACTTAATTCCCTAAATTTTTCCAATTTTCTACTTTGACCATTAAACTTTCAAAATTTTTATTTTGGTCATTATCTAAATTTTTGGGGTAGTACAGTCCCTGAGTTCGGGGGATAAGAGGATAAAGGTCCTATAGATGCTGATTTATGGTTAAACGACATTAAGGCGGTGCTTGAAAGTCTTCAATGCGTGAATCTGAAAAGCTGGCATAAATGTATCTTTACTTTGAGGATCAACTATAGTGTGGTGGATAAACACTACGATGTATGCACACTTGAGCAAGTGACCTGGTAGTTCTTTTAGGATGAATTTAGGAACAAGTACATCGGTGAACAATTTAGCCGGGCGATGCTGGTGAAATTTCTTAATTTGAAACAAGGTGATCGAGCAATACATGAGTACAAGGATGAGTATAAAAATTTGAGTCATTTTATTGTTGAAGTAGTTCCCAATGACAAAGCTCGACGTGATTGGTTCATTGAAGGATTGTGGCCTAAGTTGAAAGAGATGATGTTGGCTTTAACCTTGCCTAACCTACAAGAAGTCATAAACTGAGCTAAGGCCATCAAAAGAGGTCAAGAGGAGACTATAGCCGTAAAGCAGGATATGCAGATGGGAAAAAGAGTTGGAACATTTTGAACTTCCTATCATGTTAAGAGAGGCAAGGGTTCGAGTTCCCATTACAACAATTGAGATAGTTCCTCTACAGCTTAGCAGAAAAATAAGTAATCACAGTCTTTTGCTGTTAGCTCAAGAAGAGCACTTGGAGAACGAACTACTCCATGTCAGACGTGTGGAAAATTTCACCGTGAAGTATGTAGATTGCTCAGTGGCATTGGTTTCCAGTGTGGTGAAATTGGACACTATGCTCGAAATTATCCTAAGAGATTTAGTGATAGATTAGAGTAGACTGGGAGATTAGTAGCAGCATCTAATAGAGGCAGAGGAAGAGGTAGATCTATGGATAATCTGATTTAATCCCATTATAAGAGACTCGGGGAGTAGCCCAAATTTATAATACTAAGACTAATGAGGATCGGGATGACCCAGAGATTTAACAGGTACATTCCATCTTTTTGATGAACCTGTATTTATTTTTATTGACCCTGGTTCTACACATTCTTATATTAGTACAAAGTTTATTAGAGCTAGAGGAATTCCTTTAGAACCAATTTTTAGTGAGATTACAGCGGTAAACCCTATGAGTCATGGTGCAAGAGTAACTCGGGTATGTAGAAAATGCCCGATAAAGAAATTAAAGCATGAAAAAGCTGAATCCTTGCCTGTTTACACTAGGTACATATTGAAAATTCGAGGATAAATTTTCTTAAAGGGGGAGAATTGTAATACCCAAATATTTGGTTAGTTACCAACATGTAAATTTTGAAAGTTTGATGGCCAAGTAGAAAATTGGGAAATGTTTAAGGACCTAAGTGGAAATTTTCCAAAAATGAAATTTTATTCTATATATGGATTTGGTTTATGATAAAAATGTAAATTTTAAAAGTTAAGTTTCCAAAGTATAAACTTTGGAAAAGTTCAGGGACTAAGGTGTAATTTGAAAAACATCATGTAACTCGGCCCTATAAATGAATAGTTTACCCCCAAGATTGAAGTTTCTGACAGACTCATATTTTTCGTACGATTTTTGTATTAAAAGCTATAAAGTGATAAAGTTTCATAAATCGAATCGAATAGAAATTTTGTGAAAAATTCAAGGATGATAAATTAAGCTTAGAAATATTTTTTCCACATTTTAAAATGATGGTAAATAATATAAACCGTTGGATTTGAGGATTTAATTCCATGTTAAATTTGGATCGTTGGATTAAAATGGCAAGATTGTAATTTTTGGGAAATTATAAGGGCAAAACGATAAAGTGGGAAATATTTTGTTCAACTTTGACTTTTGAAGATGATAAGGTTTATGAGGCTTGGTATTGAGGAAAATATAAATTTTCATTAAGGGTAAATTAGTAAAGATATTTTAATTCAAAACGTCAATTAGTAATTTAGCATTTAATGAATTTTTAATTCATCATTTAACAAAGAAATATGAAGAATTGACAAATGAATTTTTTCATCTTCACCATAATTTCCGTGAGCCTTGGCAAGGTAAGAAAAAGATTTATTTTTCTTTTTCAAGCCAATTTATAAGGAATTTGGATCATGTCGTTAAATATAAAATTGTTTTATTCAAAAAACGCTATCATTTGGTAGCATTATTTCTTCATAATTTGGTTGGTGTTCAAAGATCACAAATTCTATGGTTTATGTTCACATTATAATTTATGTAATTGATAATGAATCTTGATGTTTTTGAGGTTGTAGATTCATTTTCAAACTTGCGTGATGATTAAAACATGTTCAATCTTCCTATAACTTGTTCTTAAAGATTCAACCAAACTATGAGGTTGGGAAACTTTGTGTTTTGACGAAATTTGGTTAGGGCTTTGATTGTAGATTTGTTGTAAGGTTGGATGGAAGTTAATTTCATGCTTGAATCAAATCAAAATCGAGGAAAATAATGAAAAACCTAGTTTTTGGAACTTTGAACCATCCAACCTTGATCTTAAAGGACGAGGAAAATTTTGAAATATTATGTAAGGGATGGAAATGATGTAGGAAGTAGTCTACAAGCATTGGAAAATTTTAGGGACTATTATGTACTTTTTAAAAAGTTAGGCGATCTAATCGATAATTTTGGAAAAGTTGTTAATTGTTGTGTAATTGTTCAATATTTTATGTACTATGCTGGAAATTAATGTTTGAGTGTTGAAATTGAAGTTAGGATGTGAAATTGGATTATTTTGGAAAGGTTATAAAAGTTAAGGCCTGAATCATAAATATGGAAAGGTTGGGAACTTAAATGAAAATATTTTGTGAAGTTGGGATAAAATGGAACTCGAGTGGTCAATTAGAAGTATCAAGGTCAACATTTATTTTATGACATGGAAATTGTACCGAATAAGCGTCGGAAAATTTGTTAGGAATTTATTATCCAAAGTATGTATATGTTAGTAAGATTCTAACATTTGATTTGAATTTGTATATGTTTGGTAATGGTGTTCATCTAGAGATTGAGTGCTTGAAATCAAGATCAAATATTATTAAAGCTAAGGATAAGCTTAAGGATGAAATGGGAAATTCCAAGAAATGTTGCAATCTAAGGACTCCAGGTGAGTGCAAATTTAATTAGTAATTATGTTTTCGAACAAATATTGGCTTGCTATGAACTAGTGATAGGGTTACTATGGTAAGGAGTAACTCCTAAAAATGTTATGTGATTTGTGAATCATGCATATATGTGCATTTGGTGAGCTAATAGAATTAGAGAACAAATTGAAAATGCAAATTGGTTAAACTTGCTTAGAATTTATGTTCTGGATAGTAAATTTAGAAAATCACCATAAATTGAACAAATATTATTAGAGGACAAATTTTATACCATTGCATTATTATACCAGTGTAGTTCTGTTTAGAGCAAATGGAAACTAATTCTGATGTGTATACAAAAAGATATGAGTTTTTAAACGAGGATAGGTCAGAAAACGGAGCAGTATATTCTGCTCAAAATAGATTATGTCGGTCAATTTTGAAAATTCGCCATAAATTGTACAAAATTAACTAGAAGTATTTCTTTACATTGATAGATTTTTATTTGAGTTTGGTTTCATTGGTATAAAAGTAATAATTTTTAAAGGTGTAAATTAATACAGAATAATGTTTTTTTAATGGTAGTGCAAACTGTCATGAATGAAATTATGAGAAATTTTAGTTTTAACCAAATTAGAAGTAAAGGATAAAGTTAAAGCTTAGCGAGGCTTATATTTTGACTTGAATATAATGTAAAAATGAGTGAAATGCATGCATAACATTATGCATTGATTTTTTATACATCCTTGGGTATGACTTGCGATAAGTATACCTTGTTTATATTGATATGATATTTATGTCATTTATCATATATTTGACGTATTCTAAATATGTCAGAGATTGAATATAAAATAGATTCATCACTGATCGTTACATATGATGTTATTAAGGACGTATATGATATTTATCATTAATAATATTTCGGTTATAAACTGCCAATGTTAAATTATGATAATCCATGGATGAAAAAAATAAACTATACGCCCAAGTATGTTATTGAGGGTCAGTGGTATTAATGGAATTACATAGAGTCTAACAACTACATATTATGTAACACTTGAGTGTCTAGAGAAGCCACATAGTACAGACCTTAGAGTGTCTAACGAAGACACACGATACAAAACACTACGGTGTATTAGATGGGTAAAGCCCAACCTCAGCACTACAGTGCAATATTTGACTCCTATACTGGGGTCCTTATACAATTTTACTTTGGGTTATGGTTTATTGGTTAATAAATGGTAAACACGCAAATAAGCTTACGAGCTTATGGGATAACTGGCAAGTATATTGGTAAGAAACTTGATATCTGGTTATATCATGTTAATATATGGTTGGAATAAAGGTAAAGTGATCATATTGCATTGAATATGGTTATTCTTTTAAATTTATTTGTTGCATTATTTTAAATATTCATACGATTCCTCACTAAGTGTATAACTAGTGTGTTATAATTTTCACAAATAGGAAAAAGGGAAGAAAAGGACTAAGGAGCTGACCTTGGCATCAATCACCAAGGAAATATTTTCAGGTAACAATCATGACATCCTACTGTGTTTTAAAAGTTCTAGCTGTCATGTATACGAGAATGAAATGTTTAAATTTCTTAATATGGTTAGTATGAAATATAATTAATAGTATGAATAAATATTGTTATTAAAATATGCTTAAATAAAATTAATTTGGGTTTTAAATCCAATGTGGGGGATCATCATATTTATTTTATGAAACAGAACGAAACTATCTATCATTACTTGAAATTGGTTTTGAATTGGTAACCAACAGTATTATATTATGATTTTTCTCTGAATAATTATTTTATAATAATTGTTCAAGTTATGAAAATTGATATGTTTAAATGAAACAAAATTTTACTCAGTTTACTTAGAGATTTTTTTTTTGCATTTCTGATGTGACATTTGTAACTTGTATTGGTTTGCATATATGTGTTATGGTTGTTAAATTTATTGGTATAAAAGCTATAGTTTTAGCCAATTTTAGGACTAAACCGAGTTTCTTTTGTGTTAAAAAATGTATCATGCCACTAGGATGTCATTGTTATTGATTTGGTGATTATATGGTTCGATTGATGCCACTTTTTACTTATAGAGGTGAATAAATATAGTGTATGAAAAATATGTATTCAAGGGTTTGAAGAAGGAGATCGAGCAAAAGGTCCAAAAATAAGGCAATAATAATAGTAATTATGTCAACCATTATCCTCCTGTTAAGTCTAAATAAGTTGATTCCTTGGAACAATAGGAAGTGCCAATGTTGGATTAAGGAAAACCCTCGCTTATGCATAAGTAGAGTATTGAGGAAAGAGTGAAACATATTGAAATAATTGATCCTAAGTGTTACGTGTGCGCCTAACCCTTTAGACTTGAAGGCCAGGGTGAGTAGTATTTGTAAACAGTAATTGTCTAGTAAGGATTCAAAGTGTTGAGTTTTAATGGACTTGATAGAATTACCCTTCAAAGGAAATTTTTTAATGAATTGATTTTCCCTACCATGTTACAATGAATTATTGCTTAGAGCGATTGAATTTTATCGAACTCAAAAAGTTTTGAGATATTATTGGTAGGGAAAGAGACTAAACCTGTTCCATACTAGGATTTTGGCAGTAACTATTATGAGTTATTTCTATAAGGTTGTTAAGCCTTTTATAGTGGATGAGGTGGATACTTAAACATTCATAGTTAAATTGGAAGATAATCTAATTGTTCGAGGGTATCTAATTGTGTATATGCCAAAGTTACATGGATTACCCTAGATTGAGATGTAGAAAGTAAAATAGAGATGTTAAGCTCTGACTGAACTCAGAAAATTAAAGGCATGGTTAGTAGAATTGTCAAGAACAGAAATTTACAAGACTAAGCTTGTCATCTGGGATGAACTAATGTTATTATGAAAAAGAAAGAAGAGTCTATAAAATTATGTGTGGATTAGATAAACCAAATATTTTAGTTATACTTGGAATAATTGGTGGTAGTGTTCATTGATGTTTTTATGATATGTTGTAACACCAGGGAAGAACATGATGCCTATTGTTTAATACAATTGCATACTAAGTTGACCAAGTGTAAATGTTGGTTTTCTAAGGTTGTATTCCTTGGCCATGTGGACTCAGCTAAGGGAATAAGAATATATATATCAAGGAAGCACAAGATATAGTCGAATGATAAATTCCAAAAATGTTTTTGAATTTAAAAAATTCTTTGGATTTGTTGGGTACTATCAAAGGTTCATAAATAACTTTTCGATGATTATATTCCCTCTGACCAAGTTATTGAGGAAAGACATGTTATTTATTTGGACTGTTAAGTCCCAAGAAAACTTTAAAATTATAAGAAGAACACCGACATAAGCTCCATGGTCAGTATAATTAGAATATGGAAAAGATTATGTGAATTATAGTAATGCGTTTAATAATGGTTTGGGATGTGTGTTTGTACCAGAGGCAAAGTTTTGGTTTATGCTTCAAAGCACATATAGAGTCATGAAAGAAATTACATGACTCACGATCTTGAGTTAGCAATAGATATGTTTACTTCGTTGATATAACACCATTATATACATGGTGAGTGGCGCTATATATATACGGATCTCAAAAGTCAAAAATATAAGTTGGCTCAAAAGAGTGAAAAGAGAGGAAATGGATTGAATTCCTCAAAGAAAGATGACGTGCTTATAAATAACAAATAGGAAAAGCTAATGTGGTGGCTAATACGATAAAGCCGAAAGATGTCTCTATTCTAAGAGTTTTGAATATGTGGTTTTCTCTAAAGAAATATGATGTTTCGATTGTAGAATTAAATTTAAAGCCTATATTTCTAGATCAAATAAAGGATCTTCATAGAAAAAAATAAAAATTGTTGTTCTTGTCAAATGTAGAACAAGCAAGAAAAGGAGAAAATAAAGATTTAAGTATGATGAATGTTTATATTATCGAGGAAAGAGTTTAAAATGAGGTATAAAGAGAGTTATCATCGAGTTTATTTCTAAATGGTAACATGTTAATGTGTTAAAGTAAAACATCAAGTGCCTTCTAAATTTTTTTAACCAATTTCTATCCCATGGTGGAAGTAGGTACGAATTATAATGGATATTTTAATGGGAAAAGATCATTTAAGGTAATCTCAAGATTGTTACTGATCGACAAAAGTCTTGCACATACTTAAAAAGATAAGAGAATTAATACCATGAAGGTGATAAAGAAGTATTTCTTAAATTATCACGTTGGAAAAAATATATTGTGGTTAGAACGCAAAGGAAAGTTGAATCTGAGATTTATTGGACCTTATAAGATTAAAAAAAGGGTAGATCAATGACTTATTAGCTAAAATTTCCTCCGAAAATGGACAAGTTTCATTATTTTTTTTCATGAGTCGGTGCTCAAAATGTATCACTAAGATTTTTCGCATATTATCACCCCATATGAAATAGAGATTTGGTCATATTTGACTTATGAAAAAGAATCAACACTTATTAAAGTTCTACAAATAAATCAAAGTGTGAAAAAGCTACATCCTTGTCTATTTACATAAGGTACGCATTGAAAATTTGAGGATGAATTTTCTTATTGGGGAAGATTTGTAATACACCAAAATTCTAGTTAGTGACCAAAATGTAAATTTTGAAAGTTTGATGGTCGAAGTAGAAAATTGGAAAAAGTTAAAGGACCTAACTAGAAATTTTCCAAAAAAGTAATTTTATTCCATAAATGGATTTTGTTAGTGACCAAAATGTTTACCCCAAAGAATGATGTTTCTGTGGGAATCAGATATTTCGTACGGATTTTGTACTAAAGTTTTAATGTCCGGAAAAATTTGATAAATCAGATTGAATAAAAATTTTGATAAAATTTGAAGGATGTTAAATTAAGCTTAGAAATATTATTTCCACATTTTAAAATGATGGAAAATAAAATAAACTGTTGGGTATGAGGATTTAATTTCATGTTAAATTTGGATCGATGAATTAAAGTGGCAAGATTGTAATTTTTGGGAAATTACAAGGGCAAAATAGTAAAGTTGGAAATATTTTGTTCATCTTTGACTTTCGAATATGGTAAGGTTTATGAGGCTTGGTATTATGGTAAATATCAAGTTTCATTAATGGTAAATTAATAAAGATATTTTAATTTTAAAGGTAAATTTGCAATTTAGCACTTAATGAATTTTTAATTCATTATTTAATAAAGAAAGATGAAGAATTGTCAAAGGAATTTATTCATCTTCACCAGCATTGCCGTGAGCTTTACCAAGGTAAGAAAAAAAATCTTTTTTTTTTTCAAGACAATTTATTAGGAATTTGGATCATGTCGTGAAATAGAAAATTGTTCTATTCAAAAATCGCTATCATTTGGTACCATTATTACTTGCTAATTTGGTTGGTGTTCAAAGATTCCAAATTCTAGGGTTTATGTAAATTAGGGTTTATGGAATTAATGATGAATCTTGATGTTTTTGAGGTTGTAGATTCATTTTCAAGATTGTGTGATGATTAAAACATGTTCAATCTTCATACAACTTGTTTTTTAAAATTCTATCAAACTAGGTTGATGTAGGCTGAATCTACACAATTTAATGGAAGTGAGTAGATAACCTTATTGTTGTCCCGATCTAGGAATGACAAGTACTGATATCCTTGAGTTATAAGTTTGGCTGCAATAAAGATAAGAAAGAAATAGGATTAATAACGGAATAAGAAATGGATAAATAAGATAAGTAATTAAATGAAAGGAATGAATAGAGTTGGCTACGGAATTAAAAAGATGTTGATGGCCTTGATGGAATATGTTGATGGTGTTGATGTTGAATGAAATATGATGGTGATTTTGTATCTCAGACACGCCAAAGAGGAAACTATGCTAGAAAGCACAATCTCGATCTTCACAAACTTGCTTGAGGGGTGGTGATAGTGTCTTCAACCCACTAGACTAGGAATTTAGGAATCAATGTGAAGGAATGACGCCACAAGTATAAGAAATATACTTGCTTAATTGATAAAGTTCATAAAGAACTTTGAAGAGTGAATTAACTCACAAAGGTTTGATTATATTATGAAATGAGATGAGTACAAATGAAGGAAAGCCTCTCAATTTTTAGGAAATGAGAGGGCTTGGCCGAATAGTCTCCGAATGATTCGGCTAGATACATGTCTTTTATGAAAGTACATAATGCTTTAAATTAAAAGGATAAGCCCCTTGGTCGAATGTTGATGTGTTGGTTCATTTTGGTGCCCAAGCTCTCATATGTAAGGCATGTGGATGGTGGCTGAATAGGCATGGTGCTTTGTCTCATGTCCCTTCGTGATTTAGGCCTCTAACGGATGTAAACTCTTCACCAACGTATACATTGATGAAAGGGCACCTTCATGGGCAGCATCATTCATTAAAGGCCATAATTGTTGGAAGGTAACCTTTTATGTTTGAGCTAGTTCTAGGGTGAAAGAGCTAGAGGTGAGCTAGCAATAGGTGAGTTGTAGCATGATGAACATTACGATATCTCCTTTTGAAAAGGTACCTCTTAAGTTGGTAACTATTCACGAAAAGGTACAATTTCACAAAATTTAACTTAGGACATATTTGAAGTGTCCTAAGTGGTGATGATGATGGTGCAGCTCCCCAACTGAATTAAAATCATCCTGTAGCTCAAATCTTTAGCTCAATCCATCTATGAGGTCATGGGTCTCTAGATAACTTTTCACTAAATATTCCTTATGCTCTCCTAAACGTCCCCATCTAATGTTTCCTTTGTATTGCTTTCACCATTTAGCTCCAAGATAGCTCTCAATTTGTGGCCAATGTGCCTACACTTAAAACATAAAGAATAAGTTAAGTATATGAATTATTATAAAGTAATAAGGATGTGCGTATTATAAAGATGTGAACTATAGGTTATAATAATAACTCATGCATCATATGATAATGAATGAATATTATTATTATTACTGTAGATTATATGTATGAATAACAATCAATGATACAAACCATAGGACATAATTAATTAATGCACATGTTATGATAATTCAAGTATAGTATAATATGCAAATGTATGCTCATAATAATATACAGTACATAAATAAGTAAATAAACTATAAAGTAAGGTAGAACTCCATTATATTGAGCTTGATAGGTCTTCAACGATGTGAGTATGGCATGAAGAAAGTTGGTGCTAGATAGGATAACATCATCCTCCCATTCTTTTGGGCGATTTGTCATTAAATCGAAAGGTGACTTCTCCAAATTGTACGCCCATTCAATCGTTGTTGGTTTGCCTCCGTAGGTCATCTTTATGAAATGATTCTTATCAAAAGTTATATCCATTGAATAAATTCCTTGAATGTCCATGACCTAAAAAGAGAAGAAACTTTCATAAGTAAGAGAATTATTAATTATAAGTTAGTGAAAGTTGTACTCCGTGTTCTCATGTTTTGGATAGCCAAAAGTTATGTCTTTTGAATACATATTATCTTGAATAATCATATCTCTTGGTACCCCAAAAGACATATTATTTGGCTCAAAAGTCATGCCCATTGAATCATGAAAAATTATTGTTTTTGGCACTTGAAAAGATAATTCTCTTAAGCTTCCATGGATCAAACCTCTTGGATCATTCAGTTGACCAATTGTGTCATTTGGAATATCCTGCAATTCAAAGAAAATTTCTTTGTTGGAATAGGCATTTGCAATATGTCGTTTGATGATGGATCTTGTTTCTTGTATCACTCGCTGATCTGACACATCATGTTCTTTAAAAAGAGTATGTAACTCTTTCTCTCCACTCTTTGAATCATCATGATGATTTGTGGAGAGTCTTAACCTTTGAAACTTATTGGAATGCTTGAGTTCAATGCACCAATCAAGCTTATAACGATAAAGGATCTTGTCATTAACGTTTGGTAGAATAATACCCTGTACATAACTCAAATCCCTGCAAAGTAAATCAAAGTTAAAATATAATAAATTATTAAAAGGATGAATGGAAACATCAAACCAAGGTGGATGTTTAATAGAAATTGGTTGTTGAATTCTTTTCAGGATTGGCAATGCACTTGGAATATCAACGAACACAACTCTTGGCACTTCAAGTGACGCTTCTTTTGGAACTTCAAATGGTATAACCACTAAGAGTCACAACTATTGGGTCTTCAAAGTTCACATCTTTTAATCCTCCAAAAGTCATGATTCTTAAATCATCTGCTCTAAAAGATACATCTCTTGGATTATCCTGCAAAACAATAGGAAGAATAGATGAAAAAGTAAGGTTAGTTAAAATATGTTCTTAATTCTCATGTTTATCTCCAAATTCATCCTTTTCAACTCTCTCATTTTTAACTCCAATGTCTTCTTCAAGTTGCTTGTCTATAAGTGGCTCTTTAATTGCTTCAATCCTCATTTTCAAGTGATTTTGATCTTCATTCACTTGGTTTGGTAAAAGTGGAGTAAAGATAAATTTCCTTTCATTGTGAAATAAAGAATACAGATTTGAGAATCCATCATGAAAAACCATTTTATCAAATTGCCAAGGCCTCCCTAGGAATATATGGCGCGCATTCATTGGAATAATATCACAAAGAACTTGGTCTTGGTATTTTCCAATCGAAAAGGAAATGTTGACTTGTTTGGTGACATTAACTTCTCCTCCATCATTTAGCCATTGTAACTTGTATGGTGTAGAGTGTTTAATCATCTTGAGTCCGTGTTTAACCACCATTAAATTGCTTGCAACATTGGTACAACTTCCTCCATCGATAATCACGAAACAAATTTTGTTGTTTACATGATAATGAGTGTAAAAATGTTATCTCTTTGATTATTCTCCATGGATTGAATATTCAAAGCTCTTTTTACTACCAAAACTTGTCTTGAAACTTGAGACATTGTTAGTAAACAAATAAAACAAAAGTAAACCTTACCAGCACACTCATAAAATCTCACAAATTTCGCTGCAAAGAAAAGATAAGATCACTCCTCTTAACACTCGTGTTTACTCTCGGGAATATGATTTGGCTTTTACGATTCCCCTTCTGATCTCACTCACTCAATAAGTTTTTTTCCACTGGTTCTCTCTTCCTAAGTCTTTTGAAATAACTTACTCAAGATTAGAACAAGTTATTTCTCTTCTTGTGTGCGTCGGCTGCAAAATAGGTTAGGGTAGGAAAGATAAAATAAATAGAAAGGTAGAAGAAACGATTTCAAAATGTATTGAAAAGAAGGAAAATATTGAAGACAAGGAAAATGAAAGTATAAAAAGGAAGATGTGACTTACAACCAAAGAAACAACACTTACTGCACCCTTGGCTTTGCCTTTCTTTTTGTTTGGAAATTCTTTTTCTTCTTTTTTTCTGATCTTTATTTTTATTGAACTCCTGATGTGGGAGTTTTTTTATTTCTTTTTTGAACTTCTTTTCCTTTTTCTTTTGTTGTTGCACACCAATGACACTTTTTTGTCAATCTAAGTATGCTCTAAATACCGCTTGGTGTAGGCTGAATCTACATTCTTCAATGGAAGTGAGTAGATAGCCTTGTTATTGCCCCGATCTAGGAATGACAAGTAATAATGTCCTTGAGTTATAAGTTTGGCTTCAACAAAGATAAGAAAGAAATAGGATTAATAATGGAATAAGAAATGGATAAATAAGATAAGTAATTAAATGAAAGGCTGCGGAATTATGAAGATGTTGATGGCCTTGATGGAAGATGTTGATGTTGAACGGAAGATGATGGTGATGTTGTATCTGAAACATGCAAAAGAGGAAACTATGCTAGAAATCACAATCCCGATCTTCATAAACTTGGTTGAGGGGTGGTGATAGTGTCTTCAACCCACTAGATATAAAATCTAGGAATTTAGGAATCAAGGTGAAGGAATAATGCCACAAGTATAAGAAATATACTTACTTAATCGATAAAGTTCACAAACAACTTTGAAGAGGGAATTAATTCACAAAGGTTTGTTTATATTATGAAATGAGATTAGTACAAATGAAGGCAAGCCTCTCAAATTATAGGAAATGAGAGGGCTTGGTCGAATAGTCTCCTAATGTTTCGGCTAGATACACGTCTCTTATGAAAGTACATAATGATTTAAATTGAAAAGAGAAGTTCCTTGGTCGAATGATGATGTGCTAGTTCATTTTAGCGCCTAAGCTCTCGTGTGCAAGGCATGTGGATGGTGGCCGAATAGTCATGGTGCTTTGTCTCATGTCCCTTCGTGATTTAGGCCTCCAATGGATGTAAACTCTTTACCAACGTGTACCTTAATGAAATGGCACCTTCATGGGCAACATCATTCATGAAAGGTCACAATTGTTGGAAGGTAGCCTTTTATGTTTGAGCTAGTTCTAGGGTGAAAGAGCTGGAGGTGAGATGGTCATAGGTGAGTTGTAGCATGATGAACATTATGGCATCTCCTTATGAAAAGGTACCTCTTGAGGTGGCAACTATTCGTGAAAAGGTACAATTTCACAATTTTTGACTTAGGACATATTTGAAGTGTCCTAAGTGGTGATGATGATGGTGCAGCTCCCTAGCTTAATTGAAGTTATCTTGTAGCTCAAATATTCAACTTAATCCAGCTATGAGCTCACAGGTCTCTGGATAACTTTTCACCAAA
This sequence comes from Hibiscus syriacus, assembly GCF_006381635.1. Classification (NCBI taxonomy): domain Eukaryota; kingdom Viridiplantae; phylum Streptophyta; class Magnoliopsida; order Malvales; family Malvaceae; genus Hibiscus; species Hibiscus syriacus. The sequence goes on along the minus strand of NW_024062311.1, from coordinate 305,418 downwards.
TGTTCCTTATGCTCTCCTAAACATCTCCAAGTAATGCTTCCTTGTTGTTGCTTTCACCATTTAGCTTCAAGATAGCTCCCAAGTTGTGGTTGAATGTACCTACATTTAAAACATAAAGAATAAGTTAAGTATATGAATTATTATAAAGTATTAAGGATGTGCATATTATAAAGATGTGAACTATAGGTTATAATAATAACTCATGCATCGTATGATAAAGAAAGAATATTATTATTATAACTATAGATTATATGCATGAATAGCAATCAATGATGCAAACCATAGGACATAAGATAATTCAAGTATAGTCTAATATGCAAATGTATGCTCATAATAATATATAGTGCATAAATAAGTAAATATAATATAAAGTAAGGTAGAACTCCCTTATATTGAGCTTGATGGATCTTCAATGATGTGAGTATGTCATGAAGAAAGTTGGTGCTAGATAGGATCACTCATATGTGGTTGAGAAACTGTGTTTTGATGAAATTTGATTAGGGCTTTGATTGTAGATATGTTGTAAGGTTGGATTGAAGTTAATTTCATTCTTGAATCGAATAAAAATCGAACAAAATCATGAAAAAAACCTAGTTTTGGAACTTTGAACCATTCAGCCTTGGTCTTAAAGGATAAGGAAAATCTGTAAAAAAATATTTAAGGGCTGGAAATGATATAGGATGTATTCTACAATCCTTAGAAATATTTGGGGACCATTCTATAATTTTTTAAAAGTTAGGGGACCTAATTCGATAATTTAGGAAAAATTATGGATTGTTGTGTAATTGTTCAATATTTGATGTACTATGCTGGAAATTAATGTTTGAGTGATGAAATTGAAGTTAGGATGTGAAATTGGATTATTTTGGAAAGCTTTGAATCACAAATATGGAAAGGTTAGGAGCTTAAGTGAAAATATTTTGAGAAGTTGGGATAAAATGGAACTTGAGTTGTTAATTAGAAGTATTAAGGTCAACCTTTATTTTATGACATAGAAATTGTATCAAATAAGCATCGAAAAATTTAAATTCCCAAAGTATATTTATGTTAGTAAGATTGAGTTCTTGAAATCAATATCAAATATTATTAAAGCTAAGGAGATGCTTAAGGATGAAATAGAAAATTCCAAGGAATGTTGCAAGCTAAGGACTCCAGGTGAGTGCAAATTTAATTTGTAATTATGTTATCGAACAAACGTTGGTTTGCTATGAGCCAGTGATTGAGTTACTATGGTAAGGAGTGACTCATAAAAATGTAACGTGATTTGTTATGCATGCATATATCCACATTTGGTGAGCTAATAGAATTAGTGAACAAGTTGAAAATGCAAATTAGTGAAACCTGTTTAGAATTTATGTTCTGGACAGTAAGTATAGAAAATTACCATAAATTCTAAAAAAAATGATTACATGATAAATTTAATGTCGTTGGATTATTATACCAGTATAATTCTGTTTAGAAAAAACAGAAACTAATTCTGAGGTGTATACAAAAAAGATATGAATTTTTAACCGAGTATTGGTCAGAAAACGGGGCACCAGATTTTGCTCAAAACAGATTTCGTCGGTAAAATTTGAAAATTCACCATAAATTGTACTAAACTAACTAGAAGGATTTCTTAATGGATAGATTCTTATTTGAGTCTAGTTTCCATTGGTATAAATGGAATAATTTTTTAATGTGTAGATTAATACAAAATAATGTTTTTTGAAAGGTAGTGCAAACTGTCAGGATATGAAATTATGAGAAATTTTTGTTTTAACAAAATTAAAAGTAAAAGATCAAGTTAAAGCTTAGTGAGTCTTATATTTTCACTTGCATATAATGTTAGAATGAGTGCAATTCATGCATAACATTATACATGGATATTTTATACATCCCTAGGTAGGACTTGTGATAAGTCTACCTTGATTATATTGACATGATATTTAGGTCATTTATCCTAGATTTGACATGTTCTAAATATGTCAAAGGTTATCACTGATCGTTACAAATGATGTTATGATCAACAAATATGATATTTATCATGAATGATATTTCGTATATAAATTGCCCATTGTTAAATTATGATAATATACTTTGCCATGGATGAAAAAATATACTATATGCCCAAGTATGTTATTGAGGGTCAGTGGCATTAATAGATTAACATGGAGTCTAGCAGCTGTATATTAGGTTGCACTAGAGTGTCTAGCAAAGACACATAGCCTCAGAGTGTCTAGCGAAGACACACGGTACAAAACACTACGGTGTATAAGGTGGGTAAAGCCTAACCTTAGACTATGGTGCAATATTTGACTCCTATATAGGGGTCCTCCTAGAGTTATACTTTGGGCTATGGTTTATTGGTTAATAAATGGTAAACATGTAAATAAGCTTAAGAGTTTATAGGATAATTGGCAAGTATATCTGTAAGAAATTTGATATCTGGTTATATCATGTTAATATATGGTAACATGGTTGGAATACAGGTAAGTGATAATATTGCTTTGAATATGGTTAATCATTTAAATTTATTTGTTGTATTGCTTTAAATATTCATATGATTGCCTCACTAAGTGTGTAGTTAGCGTGTGATAATTTTCACACATAAGAAAAGGGGAAGAAAAGGAGTACGGAACTGAGCTTGGCATCAATCACCAAGGAAATATTTATAGGTCACAATGATGATATCCTATTGTGTTTTAAAAGTTCTAGCTGTCATGTATACGAGAATGAAATGTTTAAATATCTTAATATAGTTAGTATGAAATATAATTAATACTATGAATAAATAGTGTTATTAAAATTTGCTTAAATAAAATTAATTTGGGTTTTAAATCCAACGTGGGGGATAGTCGTATTTACTTTATGTAACACAACAAAACTGTTTATCATTACCTGAATTGGTAACCAATAATATTATATTACAAATTTTCTCTGAATAATTATTTTATAATAATTGTTCAAGTTATGAAAATTGAGATGTTTGAATAAAACAAAATTTTACTCAGTTTACTTAAAAAAATGTTTTTGAATTTCTGATGTGACATCTGTAACTCGTATTGGTTTGCATATACTGGTTATGGGTTTTACATTTGATGGTATCAGAGCTAGAGGTTTAGCCAATTCTATGACTAAACGGAGCTTGTTTTGTATTCAAAAGTGTATACATGCCTCTAGGATTTTATTGTTACTGATTTGGTGATTATAAGGTTTGACTGATGACATTCCTTACTTACAGATGTGAATAAATATAGTGTATGAAAAAGATATGTGTATTCAAGGGTTTGAAGAACGAGATAGAGCAAAATCCAAAAATAATCTAATACTGATATAAATGATGTTAACCTTCGTACACATGTTTAGTATAAATAAATTGATGCTTTGGCACAATAGGAAGCGCCAATGTTGGATTAAGGAAAACCCTCGTTTATGCATAAGTATAGTATTGAGGAAAGAATGAAATATTCTGATAGAATTGATCCTTAGTGTTACGTGTACGCCTAACCCTTTAGACTTAAAGGCGAGGGTGAGTAGTATTTTTAAACAGTAACTGTCTGGTAAGGATTCAAAGTGTTGAGTTTTAATGGACGTGATATAATTACCCTTCAAATGTAATTTTTTAAAAAACAAATAATTCATTTCCCCTACCATGTTGCAATGAATTATCCCTTGGATCAATTGGATTTTATAGAATTCAAAAGTTTGGAGATATTATTGGTAGGGAAATAGAGTAAACTTGTTCCCTACTGAGATTTTAGCAGTAACTATTATGAGTTCTTTCTATAAGGTTGTTAAGCCTTCTATAGTGGATGAGGTGGATACTTAAACTTTCATAGTTAAGTTGGAAGATATTTCATTTGTTCGAGGATATCCAATTTTATTTATATGCCAAGTTACATAGATTACCTCTAGATTGAGATGTAGAAAGTAAAATAGAGATGTTATCAGGTATTGTATATATTTTTTCCATATCGAATAGCTCTAACCGAGCTTAGAAAATTAAAGGAATGGTTAGTATAATTGTCAAGAACATGAATTTATAAGATTAAGAGTGTCATCTGTGACGAACTAGTGTTATTGTGAAAAAGAAAGACGAGTCTATGAAATTATGTATGGATTGGATAAACCAAGTATTTTAGTTATACTTGGATTAATTGGTGGGAGTGTTCATTGATGTTTTTGTGATATGTTTTAAGACCAAGGAAGAATATGATGTCTATTTTTGTATTGCTCTTTCAACTATTCGGGAGAAAACAAATTGCATGCTAAGTTGACCAAGTGTAAATCTTGGATGTCTAGGGTTGTATTCCATTGCTATGTGGACTTAGCTAAGGGAATAAGAATATATTTATCAAGGAAGCATGCGATATAGTCGAATGATATATTCCAAAGAATGTTTTCGAATTTCAAAGTTTCTTGGGATTTGTTGGTTACTATTGAAGGTTCATAAAGAACTTTTCGATGATTATATTCCTTCTGACCAAGTTATTGAGGAAAGACGTGTTATTTATTTAGACTGTTAAGTGCTAAGAAAACTTTGAGATGTTAAGAAGAATACCGACATAAGCTCCAAGGTCAGTATAATTAGAATATGGAAAATATTATGTGAATTATAGTAATGTGTTTCATAATGGTTTGGGATGAGTGTTCGTACAAGAGGCAAAGTTTTGTTTATTCTTCAAAGCAACTATAGAATCATGAAAGAAATTATATGACTAACGATCTCGATTTGGCAATTGTTGTGTTTACTTAGTTGATATAACATCATTATCTACATGGTAAGTGATGATATATATATATACGGATCTCAAAAGTCACAAGTATGTGTTGGCTCAAAGGAGTGAAAAGAAAGGAAATGGATTGAATCCCTTAAATAATGATGACATGCTTATCAACTGCAAATAGGAAAAACTAATGTGGTGGATGATACGATAAAGCAAAAAGATATTTCTATTCTAAGAGTTTTGAATATGTGATTGTCTCTAAAGAAATATGGTGTTTTGATTGTAGAATTAAATTTAAAGCCTATGTTGCTAGATTGAATAAAGGATCTTCAGAGAATAATGAAAATTATCGTGCATGTCAAAGATAGAACAAGTAGGAAAATGATAAACTAAAGATTTAAGTCTGATGAATATTTATATTAATGAGGAAAGAGTTTAAACGTAAGTATGAAGAGAGTTATCATCGAGCTTGTTTCTAATTGGCTGACATGTTAGTGAGTTACAATAAAGCATCAAGTGCCTTTTGAATTATTGTAACTGATTTCTATCCCAAGGTGGAAGTAATTACTAATTATAATGGACCTTGTAATGGGAAAAGATCATTTAAGATAATATCAAGATTATTACTGATCGACAAAAGTCTTGCACATACCTGAAAAGAAAAGAGATTGAATACCATAAATGTGATAAAGAAGCATTTCTTAAATTATCACCTTGGGAAAAAATATATTGTGGTTCGAACGCAAAGGAAAGTTGAATCTGAGATTCATTGGACCTTATAAGATTAAAAAAATGTATATAAATGACTTATTAGCTAAAATTTCCTCCGGAAATGGACAAGATTCATAATGTTTTTCATTTGTCGATGCTCAGGAGGTACCAATAAGATTCTTCGCATATTATCACCATAGAGGAAATATAGATTTGGCTAGATTTGACTTATGAAAAAGAATTAGTACTTATTAAAGTTCTACTAAGAAATCAAAGTGTGAAAAAGCTACATCCTTGTTTATTTACATCATGTGTGTATTGAAAATTCGAGGATAAATTTTCTTAAGTGTGAAGAATTGTAATACCCTAAAGTTTTGGTTAGTGACCAAAATATAAATTTTAAAATGTAAATTTGTATTCCATAAATGGATTTGGTTAGTGACCAACATGTAAATTTTAAAATTTAAGTGGAAAAAGTATAAACTTTAGAAATGTTTGAGGACTAAGGTGTAATTTTAAAAAAATTATAAAATCCATCCATGTAAATGAATAATTTACCCCAAGAATGACATTTTTTGGGAATCATATTTTTCTTATGGATTTTGTATTAAAAGCTATAAAGTGATAAAGTCCGATAAAAATTTGGTAAATCAAATCTAATCGAAATTTTGGGAAATTTTGAAGGATGATAAATTAAGCTTAGAAATATTATTTCTACATTTTAAAATGATGTAAAATAATATAAACCATTGGATTTGAGGATTTAATTCCATGTTAAATTTGGATCGTTGTATTAAAGTGGCAAGATTATAATATTTGGGAAATTACAAGGGCAAATTGGTAAAGTGGGAAATATTTAGTTCATCTTTGACTTTGGAATATGATAAGGTTTATGAGGCTTGGTATTAAGGTAAATATCAAGTTTCATTAAGGGTAAATTAGAAAAGATATTTTAAATTTTAAGGGTGAATTGGTAAATTAGCATTTAATGAATTTTTAATTTGTTATTTAATAAAGAAAAATGAAGAATTGTCAAAGGAATTTCTTCATCTTCACCAGAATTGTTATGATCCTTGTGAAGGTAAGAAAAATATTTTCTTTTTCTTTTTCAAGCCAATTTATTAAGAATTTGGATCATGCTGTGAAATAGAAAATTGTTCTATTCGAAAAACGCTATCATTTGGTACCATTATTGCTTACTAATTCGTTGGTGTTCAAAGATCCCAAATTCTAGGGTTTATGTTCTCATTAGGGTTTATGGAATTGATGATGAATCTTGATGTTTTTGAGATTGTAGATTTATTTTCAACCTTGTGTGATGATTAAAACATGTTCAATCTTCCTAGAACTTGTTCTTTAAGATTTGGATTAACTATGAGGTTGCGAAACTTTGTTTTTTTGATGAAATTTGATTAGGTCTTTGATTGTAGAGATGTTGTAAGGTTGGATGGAAGTTAATTTCATGCTTGAATCGAATCAAAATCGAGCAAAATCATTAAAAACCTAGTTTTGAAAATTTGAACCATTCGGCCTTGGTCTTAAAAGATGAGGAAAATTCTTAAAAAATTATGTTAGGGATGGAAATGATGTTTGAAGTATTCTACAAGCCTTAGAAAATTTTGGGGACCATTTTGAAATTTTTGAAAAGTTGAGGAACCTAATCGATAATTTTTTAAAAATTAAGGATTATTGTGTATTTGTTCAATATTTGATGTAATATTCTGGAAATTAATGTTTGAGTGTTGAAATTGAAGTTAGGATGTGAAATTGGATTATTTTGGAAAGCTTATAAAAGTTATGATTTGAATCACAAATTTGGAAAGGTTCAGAGCTTAAGTGAAAATATTTTATGAAGTTGGGATAAAATGGAACTTGAGTGGTCAATTAGAAGTATTAAGGTCAACATTTATGTTATGACATGGAAATTGTATCGAATAAACATCCAAAAATTTGTTAGGAATTTATTTTCCAAAATATGTCTATGTTAGAAAGATTCTAACATTTAGTTTGAATTTGTATATGTTTGGTAATGGTGTTCATCTAGAGATTGAGTGCTTGAAATCAAGATCAAATATTATTAAATCTAAGGAGAAGCTTAAGGATGGAATTTGAAATTCCAAGGATTGTTGCAAGCTAAGGACTCCAGGTGAGTGCAAATTTAATTTGTACATATGTTATCGAACAAACATTGGCTTGATATGAGCCAGTAACGGAGTTTCTATGGTAAGGAGTGACTCCTAAAAATTTTATGTGATTTGTGATGCATGAACATGTGTATTTGGCAAGCTAATAAAATTAGTGAACAAGTTGAAAAATGCAAATTGGTGAAACCTGCATAGAATTTATGTTCTGAACAGTAAGTTTAGAAAATTACCATAAATTCTACAAAAATGAGTAGAGGATAAATTTTATACCGTTGAATTATAATACCAGTATAGTTATGATTAGATCAAACAGAAACTAATTCCAAGGTGTATACAAAAATATATGAATTTTTAACTGATGATAGGTCAGAGAACGGGGCAGCATATTCTGCTCAAAACATATTTTGTTGGTCAACTTTGAAAATTCACCATAAGTTGTATAAATTGAACTAGAAAGATTTATTTATATGGATAGATTTGTATTTGAATATATTTTCTATTGGTTTAAACAAAATATTTTTTTAAAGGTTTAGATTAATACAAAATAATGTTTGTTTAAAGGTAGTGCAACTTGTCCGGATATTAAATTATGATAAATTTTAGTTTTAAACAAATTAGAATTAAAGGATCAAGTTAAAGCTTAGTGAGGCCAATATTTTGACTTGACTATAATGCCAAAATTAGTGCAATGCATGCATAGAATTATACATGGATGTTTTATCCATCCTTGAGTAGGACTTGCGAGAAGTATACCTTGTTTATATTGACATGATATTTATGTCATTTATCATATAATTGACATATTCTAAATATGTCAAACGTTGAATATAAAATGCATTGACTGTTACATATGAAGTTATCATGAACATATATGATATTTATCATGAATGATATTTCGGGTATAAACTGCCCAATGTTAAATTATGATAATATAATTTTCCATGGATGAATAAAAATAGATTACATGTCCAAGTATGTTATTGCGGGTCAGTGGTATAAATGGCATGTCATAGAGTGTAGCAGCTACATATTAGGTAGCACTAGAGTGTCTAGCAAAGGCACATAATGCAGGCCGAGTGTCTAGCGAAGACACACGATACAAAACACTACAGTGTATAAGGTGGGTAAAGCCCGACCTCAGCACTACGGTGCAATATTTGACTCCTATATCGGGTCCTCATATAGTTATACTTTGGGCTATGTTTTATTGGTTAATAAATGGTAAATATGCAAATCAATTTACGAGCTTATGGGATAATTCGGAAGTATATTGGTGAGAAACTTGATATCCAGTTATATCATGTTAATATATGGTAACATGGTTAGAATACAGGTAAAGTGATCATATTGCATTGAATATGGTTATTCATTTAAATTTATTTGTTGCATTGTTTTAAATATTCATATGATTGCCTCACTAAGTGTATACTTAGCGTGTGATGATTTTTAAGCATAGGGAAAAGGGAAGAAAAGGAGTAAGGAGCTGAGCTTGACATCAATCACCAAGGAAATATTTACATGTAATAATTATGACATCCTATTGTGTTTTAAAAGTTCTAGTTGGCATGTATACGTGAATGAAATGTTTGAATTTATTAATAGAGTTAGTATTAAATATAATTAATAGCATGAATAAACATTGATATTAAATTATGCTTAGATAAAATTAATTTGGGTTTTAAATCAAACGTGGTGGACAGTCGTACTTATTTTATGAAACAGAACGAAATTGTCTATCACTGCTTGAAACTGGTTTTGAATTGGTAACCAACTATATTATATTACAATTTTTCTTTGAATAATTATTTTATAATAATTGTTCAAGTTATGAAAATAGAGATGTTTGAATGAAACAAAATTTTACTCAGTTTACTTAAAGAAACGTTTTTGCATTTATGATGTTACATATATAACTCGTATTGGTTCGCATATATGAGTTAAGGGTGTTATAGTGGAAGCAAATCTAATCAAGAGACATACTATCTAATGAGAATACAACCTAGACTCAAAAGGATTCAATATTGAGGCAGAAGCTAAAGACCGCAAACTAGATCGACAAATCTTCGCTATGGGATAGAAAACAAAATCTTTGAGGATTTTCGTAGTGTCAGAGCATGACGAAGAATGACGAATTATCCAACAACTCGTAAAAATTGAACAACCAGGAAATAAGGCTAAATATTTTTGTGATCTTTTATTTTCACTTTTATGATGTACTAAGACATTGTCCGTTCTTCAAAAATTGTTTTATGAACAATTATTTTGAGATCAATACCTTTTACATACATTCATTTTGCATTGCATTTATACTATTGTGTTTATATTTTATATTCATATATTAAAAATTCATTCATTTAATAAAACAACAAATAATAATATAAGATTTCTAATCGCAATAATCTTGGTCCTACTTAAAAAAAAAGAACACTATACATTTTAAATTCTCTTTCATATAAAGGACCAAAATGCCCTCTTAATAATCCATATTCACAATTATGTCTTGACCATTAATCATAATCATTCTCATCTTTCTTTATTTAATCAAATAAATCCTCCTATTTTTTATTCATTCCAATATAGTCTCTAAATCGATATTTGGGGCATTACAATTCTCCCCTTAATAAAATTCATCCTCGAATTTTAAAGAAGTACTTGAAGCAAAGAGATGTGGAAACTGCTTTTTCATATCCTTCTTTCTTTCCTAGGTACCTCTTCCACCTCATGATTCTGCCAAAGCACTTTGACCAACGAAATCCTTTTGCTACGCAATTCCTTGGTTTCCTTAGCCAAGACCCGTACTGGTTCATAAGCCACGAGTCCAACCTTTTCAATATCTTATACGGTCCAATAAATCTCGGACTCAACTTTCTTTTACACCAAAAACGTAATACCTTTTTCCAAGGTGATACTTTCAAAAAATACTTTGTCTCCCACTTGATATTCTATTTATTTCCTTTTCAAATCTATATATGGCTTCTGGCAATATGAGTATATCTTTAAATTGCTCTAGATAATTTTCACTTTATCTTCCATATCTTTCATCAAATCTGGCCCCACCAGATCTCGATCTTTCAGTTCAACCCAATTTAATGGTGCTCGACATTTTCTGCCATACAGAGCTTCATACAGGGCCATCTTAATACTCATTTGATAAATATTATTATATGTGAATTATGCTAAAGGCAAGTACTTACCCTATGATCCCTTAAATTCAATCACACAAGCCCTCAACATATCTTCCAATATCTGAATAGTTAGTTCTAATTTCCCATCTGCTTGCGGATGAAAAGCTGTACTGAAATTCAATCAAGTACCTATTGACTCATGTAAAGATCTCTAGAATCTTAAAGTGAACCTTGGGTCTCGATCGGACACTATCGATATCGGTACTCCATGTAGTCTCACTATTTCTTTTATATACAACTCCGCAAACTTATTCATCGAGCAATCTACTCGCACCATAATCAAATGAGTTATCTTGGTTAGTCTGTCCACTATTACCCATATCGATTCCTTTTTACCTGGTGACAATGGTAGCCTCGAAACAAAGTCCATTGTTACTCATTCCCACATCAACTCAAGAATAGATAAAGGCTGCAATAACCCGGATGGCACCTGATGCTCCGCTTTCACTTGCTGACATGTTAAACATTTAGCAACAAATTTTGTTACCGCTCTTTTCATGCCAGGCCACCAATAACGACTCTTTAAGTCTTGCTACATCTTATTCCCGCCTGGGTGAATAGTCAAAGGGCTATAATGGGTTTCCCAAAGAATATCTCTCCTCAAATGATCATTATCGGGAATGCAAAGTCTTCCATGGTAATATAAGCATCCATCATCTCTTATTTCAAAATCATTAATCTCTTCTTTTTCAAACTATATCAATTTCATCAAACATTTCTTATCCCACCCTTGCAGCTCTTTTATTCGATCCAACAACATCGATTTTAACTTTAATTCAGCAATCAAAGAACCATTTTCATTCACAAATATACGTGTGTCTAAAGCCCTTAAAGCTGCAAAAGTCTTTCTACTGAGTGCATCTGCTACCGCGTTAGCCTTACCTGGATGATAGTCGATAATCAAATCATAATCTTTCAAAAGCTCAATCCATATTCTTTGCCTTAAATTCAACTCTTTTTGAGTCAGCAAATATTTTAAACTTTTATGATCTTTATAAACTTGACAACGCTTACTATACGAAGAATGGAGTCAGATTTTTAAAGCGAAAACCAATGCAGCCAATTCTAAGTTATACGTCGAGTAATTTCACTCGTGATTCTTCAATTGTTTGGAGGCATAAGCCACAATCTTATTCTTTACTTCTTGCATCAGCACACAACCCAACCCATTATGGGATGCATCACTATACACGACATATTCTTTACCCGACTCAGGTTGCACGAACACTGGAGCCTCAATTACAATTCTCTTTAGCATCTCAAAACTTTCTTGGCACTTCTCAGTTCAAACAAATGGCACATCCTTTCGCAACAGCTTAGTTAGAGGCAAAGATAACATTGAAAAATTCTTCACAAATCGTCTATAATAATCAGCAAGCTCCAAGAAACTCTGAACTTCTATAATATTCTTTGGAGACAGCCAATCTACTATGGCGTAAATCTTCTTTGGGTCCACTCTAATGCCTTATGCCGACATTATATGACCAAGAAAGGAAATTTCAAACAACCAAAATTCACATTTGGACAATTTAGCGTATAAATTCTTGGCACGAAGTATCTGAAAGGCCACTCGAAGATGAGCATTATGATCCTCCTTTGACTTGGAATAAAACTGGATATCATCTTTAAACACTACCATAAATTGATCCAAATACGGTTGAAATACTCTGTTCATTAAATCCATAAACACTGCAAGAGCATTTGTCAATCTAAATGGCATTACCACAAATTCGTAATGTTCGTACCGAGTTCGAAAAGTTGTCTTAGAGATATCCTCTCTTTCAATCTTTAAATGATGGTACCCCGACCTTAGATCTATCTTAGAGAACAGTGATGCTCATTTCAATTGATCAAACAAATCATCAATCCTCGAAAGAGGAGACTTGTTCTTTATTGTTACCTTTTTCAGTTGACGATAATCAATACTTAATCGCATAGACTCGTCCTTCTTTTTCAGAAATAGCACATGCATTCCCCAAGGGGATACAATAGGTCGGATGAATCCTTTATCAAGTAGTTCTTACAACTGAGCTTTTGATTCCCTTAACTCCGTTGGAACCATCCAATATGGAGCCATAAAAATAGGTTCGATACCTAGATAAACCTCTATTCTAAATTCAACTTCGCGATCTGGAGGTAAATCCAGTAACTCTTTAAGAAAAACTTCTGGAAACTTCTTAACTGTGGGAATATCAAGTAGTTGTACACTAGACAATCAAGTGTCTATGACGTTAGCAAGAAAATAAACACATCCTTTTGACATCAATTTCTTTGCGGTCATAGCAGATATCATATTTGTCATAGATTTTGCCTTATCCCCTATCACCACAATTTCAGAGCCTTCGCATCCTTTAAGAATAATCTCTTATGCGACAATCTACCCATCCATGATGTGGAGACAACCAATCCATGTCCAAAGTGATTTCAAACTCATCAAAGGGAAACTCTATCAAATTTGCCAAGAATACCACCCCTTGAATATTAATTGGACATTTTCTACACACCCTAGTTACCCTTGCACTATGACCCATAGGATTTATCGCTATCATTTCACTAGTGATTGGTTCTAAAGGAATTCCTCTAGTTCTAATCAGTTTGGTACTAATATATGAATGTGAATAACCTGGGTCGACTAGAACAAAAACATGCTCATCAAAAAGGTGAAATGTACTTGTTATGATCTTCGGGTCATCTCGATCATCATTAGTCTTTATATTATATACTAGAGCCACGCCCCGAGTCTCTTGTCTATGGCCAACCTCAATTTGACTATCTGATCTTCCTCTCTATCTACTTCTATTAGGTGATACTACTGATCTATCAGATTGTACGAATCCATCACCATATTTCTTCTGGCAATTTTGAGAAAAGTGACCATCTTCACCACAATTGAAGCAAGCACCAGAAATCAACCTACATACTCCTCCGTGTAACTTGTCGTATTTCTGACATCGAGGTTTCTCTCCATGGGCTCTACCCACGCTAGCAACATATTATTGGGATTACTTAGTTTTCCGAGAAGCTACAGAATGATCAGTTCTACTTGTGAATTGAGACCCTAAGCCCTTGCCCTTTATGCATACTATGCAGATGAAGACATTCCAATTCTTTTTCTTGTCGACATACTTTGTTCCGTAGCTAGAGTCTTATCTTGAGCCACTTCAATCGCCTTTGCTCAACTTTTCATGATCGGAGCACTGCAGACTTTCCAACATCACCTTTACATTGTTTAACTGTAAGTCTTCATCCATCGAGTCTTCACTTTCTTCACCCCTAAACTCCGGAGCTTCCAAACTTCTTAACTCCTTTAGAATTAGCATTGGCGGTACTGGAGGAGCATTCGCGGTACTGGAGGAGCATGAGCAGGGGGAGGCGGAGGAGGTTGAAATCGTATCAGGATATCATCTCGAGCTTGCATTAAAGCTCCAAACTTTAGAACATACATGCCCTGAGGTGATGGTGCACTGGCATTGTCAGACGGAATCGGATGTTTGCTATTCTCTTTGTAGCTCTGACTACCTGATTCGTCTCTACTCTCTCGACCAGTCGCTCTTATTGAGTTCATATAATCCAACATCTATAACATCATTCATAAAAATCATGCTTAAGTTAATAAGGAGATACATCTTTCATATTCATTCTACACCCTATCAGTAACCTTGACATCTTAGTGGAATGCAAACTATTTTTATATCAAACTACACTTGTTTTCTACCGAGTATCAACTAAACATGTAGCTCGAATACCAATAATTGTAACACTCATCTCCCGTATACCCCTAAGTATATGAGGTACAAATGGCAGATCACTAATAACATTATTCTTAATTCAAAATCCTGTAAAATTTTGTTTTATTTTATAAAACATTTAACTTTCTTAAAAGAAAGCATACATTAACTTAAATAGACAACAAAAAGAGATGTTTAAAAACCTCATCATTTCACAACAATATAATATAAATAATGATCAGATCGTTTTTACTAAACCTTATTACATGCCAACTAAAATATAACAAAAATATATAGGTATGTCATCGGTTACTGATAAGACGACTCTGACTGGATGTCTAAATATCTCCTTACTCAGTTTATTCAACCTATGTGTGAAATAAACACACGTTAAGTATTACTTAGTGAGGCATAATTAATCACAAGTAAATTTCTAAACACAAGTTATTTTATTATACTTCATGTTCCAAGGAATCTTTAAATTCAATAGGTAATTCTATAATTTGCATCACTAATGCTTTTAAACTCATTTATCAACTATTACTAGAATCTATAAATTCAATAAGAAATTTATACAATTAGTATGATTTCCTTATCATTTTAGCACACAAATTGCCCTATTTGGAAATTCATACACTTAGTATGATTTCCTAATCATTTTAGCACACAAAGTGTCGTATCTGGAAATTCATACACTTAGTATTATTTCCTTATAATTTTAGCACACGAAGTACCCTATCTGGAAATTCATACACTTAGTATGATTTCTTTATCATTTTAGCACACAAAATGCCATATCTGGAAATTCATACACTTAGTATGATTTCCTTATCATATTAGCAGACAAAGTGCCCTATATGGAAATTCATACACATAGTATGATTTCCTTATCATTTTAGCACACAAAGTGCCTTATTTGGAAAATCATACACTTAGTGTGATTTCCTTATTATTTTAGCACACAAAGTGCTTTATCTAGAAATTCATACACTTAGTATGATTTCCTTATCATTTTAGAACAAACATTGCCCTATCTGGAAATGCATACTCTTAGTATTATTTCCTTATCATTTTAGCACACGAAGTGCCCTATCTAGAAATGCATACACTTAATATGATTTCCTTACCATTTTTGTAATGCCCTAAATACCGATTTAAGGACTATATTGAAATAATTCAAAAATATGATGATTGATTCTTTTAAATAATGAAAGATAATATGGATTAGGATTAATAATTTAGAATAATTTGTGAAAATGAAGTATTAAAAGGGTATTTTGATCTTCTAAATGAAAAAATTAAAATGTCCTTTAGATGGTATTAAAGAAAAGGGAAAAGGGGGATTAGGTTATAAAAGTCTTCTTTCTCTCTTTTCTTCTTCTTTCCCCATAACCAAGCTCCTCCACAGCTTAAAGGTAAGTTTTCAAGTTAATGATTTATTCCTTCAATTTTTGTTGTTTATTGAGTCCTTGTATATGATGGAAACTTAAGGAAGGTTTAGAGGAGATAAACCTAAGTTATGAATGAGATATTAAAGATTAAAGAAAATGGGTTTTTGAGTGATATGTAGAAATAGGAGGGTTCATGGATGTATATTGGTAAAATTGACTAGTCAATGAGGTAAATGAAATGTTAGAATCCTATAATGAGTTTAAAAACAAGTTGGAATTTTTTGTGATTCTTAGAATCAAATACATTTGAGATATGCTATATGTTTTAAGTATCTAAATGAAGAAAAGATAGTAGGGTTAAGTAGAGAAGTGTTACATAGTATTGTTAGGGGTAAATTAGAGGAAAATTGGCTAAAGTTGGATAAGTTTCGGGTTGAAAATTGGAAAATTTGGACAGGGGTATCGGTACTGTTATATTAGCACCGATATTATAGGCAAAAATTGGGCTTAATTCTTAGAAGTATCAATATTGATTTAATCAGTATCGGTACCTAACGAAGTGGTATCGATACCATGGTAAGGGTATCGATACCATGTAACATCGATCCTAATTTTGGTATCGATACCATATAGAGGTATTTGTACCATAGTATAGTAGTATCGATACCATGGTAAAGGTATCAATACCATGAAACATCGAAGCTAATTTTGGTATCGATATCGGAAGGGGGTATCGGTACCTTAGTATAGAAGTATCAGTACTAGAATAGTAGTACTGATACTATGGAGCCTAGAACAACTAAGTAGGTTAAAATTATTACAGAAATTGAGATAATGATGTTTTGACCATATTAAAGTATAAGGTTAAGGAGTATACAAAATTGGAATGTTATGTGTACTTAATGGGTAATTGTGTAGATCAGAACCAAGCTCCTGAATCAAGTAAAGTCAAAGGCAAAGGCAAATTTTTGAGTAGCGAATGTGAAATTAGAATATCAACGCAAGGCAATCCAGGTGAGTACTTTATTGTAAGTATGAGAGATGATGAATATTCAATTTAGATTGTTTAAATTATATATATGTTTTATAATATTGATTATGATATTTTAAGAGTATGAAAAAAATATTATGAATAAGTTTTAGAGTATGAACTGCTCCAAATCAAATTCATAATTGAAAATGAATGAAAGGATGCATTAAGGTATGAAATGATGCATTAAGGCATGAACGAATGCCATAATTGAAAATGCATGAAATGATGCATTAAGACATGAACGGATGCCATAATTGAAAATGCATGAAATGATGCATTAAGGCATGAATGGATGCCATAATTGAAATGCATGAAAGGATGCATTAAGGCATGAACAGATGCCATAATTGAAAATGCACGATAATGATGCATTAAGGTATGAAAGGATGCCATGTATATTAAAATGCATAAATGGATGTGTTAATACGAGAAAATAGACATAATTGAGTTCAATGTGCTAAAGAGAAGTATGTTGGACATACTAAAGATTATCTTAAAGATAATAAAACCAAGGTTTGGATGTAATATGAATGATTTATTCAAATTCCTATGGATGATATAATTTCTTTTGAAGTTAAAGAACTATGAGCTACTTATGTATTCTTTAATGTTATTTACTATATTATCTCACTAAGTAAATGCTTAACGTGTGTTGTTTCTCACCTATAGGACAAAGAAAAGATTAGCTGAGTAAAGAGTGCTTTTGCAGCTGTGTTGATCATCTACTAAGGTGGACTAATACTTAACACCTGACAATCTAATATATTTTGGAAATTTTGTTGGCATGTAATCCCAATCCTTAAATGCTTTTAATTTTAAACAATTGGAGTGTATAACATGTTGAAAGCAATGTTTTGCATTATATTAAAATGTTATGTTTAAAAAAACTTTAATGTGACATCCATATCTCCTGTACGGAAGGGTATATGGGGAATGGGTGTTACATTTATTGGTATTAGAGCTACAAGTTTAGCTGATTCTCGACCAAAAATAGTTTAAATTTTAAAATAGAAAAGAGGATTACATGCCATAAGATTGTAAATGTTACCGGTATGGGTCATTTTAGTGAAATAAATGACACTCCTTACTAATGGAAATGTTATTATTATGTATGTTATTATAAATGTCAGAATATTTGAATTCACGAAGAGTTGGGGGACAAGAAATGCAAAAAGGAACTAATAGTGAGAGCTATGAGGCCAATAGTGAACAACCTATCCCCTCTGAAAATGCTAGTGTGTCTACATCTCAAGGGATTCCAGTGCCTGAGTTTCGAACTTTCATGCAAGCCCTTGACTCCATATTGACTCAGTTTCAACCTCCCCCTGCTCCCCAGGCACTGAGAATATTAATCCCTAAAAATTTAAAAGTTTGGGAGCTCTAGAGTTTTCATGGAGAAGAAATAGAGGATCTTATGGAGGCCGATTTGTAGTTGAATGATGTTCTATTAATTCTTGAGAGTCTTCAATGTATGGATTCAGAAAAGTTAGGAGGATCTGTCTCTTTACTGTGAGGATTAACTCGAGTATGGTGGGAAAACACTACAATGTATGCACCACCGAGCAAGTGGCTTGGCAATTTTTCCTGGAGGAATTCAAAAACAAGTACATGGGTGAACAATTTTAAAGGGCAATGTTACTAAAGTTTCTTAATCTGAAGCAAGGTGATCAGGCTATGCATGAATTCGAGGCCGAGTACAACAAGTTGAGTCATTTTGCCATTAAAGTTATTCCAAATGATAAAGCAATATGTGGTTGCTTAATAGAGGGTTTGAGGCCTAACCTGAAAGAGATGATGTTGGTCTTGAACTTGAAGAGCCTCCAAGAAGTCATAAATAGAGTTAAAGTTATTGAAAGAGCTCAGGAGGAGATGTTAGCTGCAGAGCAGAGTGTTCAGATGGGGAAAAGAGTGGGAATGCCTTCCACTCCCCTATCATGTTAAAAGAGGCAAGGTCTCGAGTTCAGATTTTTAGATAGAGATAGTTTTACAACAGTTTCATAGAAAAATACACAATCTCAGTCTTTTGCTGCGAGCTCGGGTAGAGCAACAGAAGAATGAATTCCATGTTAGACATATGGAAAGTTGCATGGTGGAACATGCATACTACTTAGTGGAGCTTGTTTCTAATGTAGAGAGACATGTCACATCGCTCGAAATTGTCTTAAAAAATATGGGGACAACTCAACGCAATCTGAAAGATCAGTAGCAGCCTCAAACAGAAATAGATAATGGGTAGATCAAGGGGACAAACGGATTCAGGGTAGAGACAAGAGACTTGGGGAGTTGCTAGAATTTATAATATCATGACTAATGAGGTTCGTGATGACCCTAAAATTATAACAGGTACATTTCACCTTTTTGGTGAGCCTATTTTTGTTCTAATTGACCCTGGTTCTTCATATTTATATATTAGTACCAAAGTGATTAGAATTAGAGGTATTCGTTTAGAACAAATTGTAAGTGATATGATAGCGATAAATCCTATGGGACAAAGTGCGAAAGTCACTAGAATATGTAGAAAATGCCCTATAAAGATCCAAGAGATTATATTTCCGGCAAACATGATGGAGTTGCCCTTCGATTAATTTGAAATTATTCTGGGTATGGATTGGCTATCTTCACATTATGGATGGGTTGATTTTTGAAAAAAATGCTTATTTCTAAAGGATGCAGAAGGTTCAGAAATCATACTATTAGGCGACCGAATGAAATTATCATCAAATGTGATATCAACCCTAATTGCCAGGAATATGATGTTGAAGGGATGTGTAACTTTTCTTGCCAATGTGATAGATACTCGAGTTTTGGAAGATAAAGTGAATGATATTCCAACCATTAGAGATTTTTCGGATGTTTTTCCAGATGAGTTATCAGGATTGCCCCCGAAGAGTGAAGTAGAGTTCAGGATTGAGGTTTATCCAGGTACAGAACTTGTATCAATGGCTCCATATAGAATGGCTCTGACTGAATTAAGAGAATTAAAAGTCCAACTGCAACAGCTACTAGATAAGGGGTTTGTAAAACCCAATATTTCTCTGTGGGGAGCACCGGCACTGTTGTGAAAAAGAATGACGGAACTATGTGATTATGTATTGATTACCGTCAATTAAATAAGGTCACAATAAATAACAAATATCCTCTTCTAAGGTTTGACGATTTTTTTGACCAATTGAAAGGAGCATCGATGTTTTCTAAGATAGACTTAAGGTCAGGGTACCATCAATTGAAAATCAATGATGATGATATTTCGAAGACCACTTTTTGGACTCGGTATGGGCATTACGAAATTATAGTAATGCTATTTGGTTTAACTAATGCACCAGCGACATTCATGGATCTGATGAACTGAGTATTTCAACCATATCTAGACCAATTTGTGGTGATATTTATAGATGATATTTTGGTATATTCCAAGTCAAGAGAGGAGTGTGATGTTCATCTTTGAATAGTTCTTCAGACATTACGTGAGAATAAGTTGTATGCCAAATTGTCAAAGTGTGAAATTTTGTTAGCCGAGGTTGCTTTCCTTGGTCACAGTTTCCATAGAAGGTATTCAAGTAGATCCAAGAAAGATTCAAGCTATAGTGGATTGGAAATCTCCAAGGAACGTTTCTGAGGTCTGGAGTTTCTTGGGACTTGTCGGTTATTACAATTTGTGAAGAATTTCTTAATGTTAACCTTGCCGCTTACTAAGCTACTGCAGAAGCATGTGCCTTTTGTATAGACGAAAAAAGTGCCAAGAAAGTTTTGAAGGGCTCAAGAGAATATTGATGGAGGCCCTAGTACTTGTACAGCTGGAGTTGGGAAAATAATATAGGGATTATTTAGTGGCGCATCTCATAATAGATTTGGGTGTGTTCAAATGCAAGATGAAAGGTTGTAGCTTATGCTTCCATACAATTGAAAAATCATGAGAAAAATTATCCAACGCATGATTTAGAATTGGCAGCAATTGTGTGTACGCTAAAAAACTGGCTTCATTATCTGTAGGAGCGGTGCCATATTTATACAAATCATAAGAGTCTGAAGTATTTATTGACGCATAAAGAATTAACTTAAGACAAAGAAGATGGATTGAGCTTCTAAAAGATTACGATCTAATCATCGACTATCATCCGGGAAAGGCGAATGTGGTAGAAGATGCATTAAGCCGAAAGATTTTTACTTCTTTACGGGCCTTGGATACACCACGTATATCATTAAAGGAAGATGGTGCTTTAATTGTTGAGCTTACGTTAAAGCCGACGTTTTTGGATTGGATTAAAGACTTGCAAAAGCTAGATGTGAAATGTTTGGCGATGATGGCACGGATCGAAAATAATGAGATCAAAGACTTTGAAAAAAGAGTGGATGGATGTCTATACTATAAGAGAAGACTTTGTATTCCCAACGATGATGATTTGAGGAGGGATATCCTATATGAGGCACATTATAGCCCTTTGACTAAGCACCCAGGCATAAATAAAATGTATCAGGACTTGAAGAGTCGTTTCTGGTGGTCTGGCATGAAAAGAGTTGTAACAGAGTTTGTTGTTAAATGTATAACATGTCAGGAAGTGAAAGTTGAACATCAAGTGTGATCTGGGTTACTGAAGACAATAACCATTCCTAAGTGGGAATGGGATAGGGTTACGAAGGAATTTGTTTCAGGGTTACCGTTATCATCAGGAAAAAATGACTCAACATGGGTAATAGTAGATAGATTGACCAAAACTGCTCATTTTATCATGGTTCGAGTGGATTACCCAATGAATAAGTTTGCGAAGTTATATGTAAAGGAGATAGTTAGATTGCATGGAGTGCCGGTATAAATAGTGTCCGATCGAGACCCAAGATTTACTTCAAGATTCTGGAAGTATTTGCATGAGGTTTGGGGACTCCATTGAATTTCAATACAGCTTTTCATTCGCATACAGATAGACAATCAGAGTGAATTATTCAGATATTGGAAGATATATTAAGGGCATGCGTGATTAAATTTAAAGTATCTTGGGATAAATATTTTTCTTTAGCTGAATTCACCTATAATAATAGTTATCAATCAAGTATCAAGATGGCCCCGTATGAAGCTTTGTATGGGAGGAAATGCATAACACCATTAAATTAGTTTGAACTCAAAGATAGAAACTAGGTTGCCTCGGATTTGATGAAAGATATGGAGGATAAAGTGAAACTTATCCAGAGCAATTTAAAGATAGCCTCAGATCGCCAGAAATCCTATGCAAATTTGAAAATAAAGGAAATAGAATATCAGGAGGGAGACAAAGTATTTTTGAAAGTATCACCATGGAAAAATGTATTGCGTTTTAGACGAAAAGGAAAATTAAGTCTGTGATTCATTAGACCGTATGAGATATTGAAAAGGGTTGGACCTGTAGCTTATCAATTAGCTTTGCCTTCGGATATGGACAAGATCCACAATGTGTTCCATGTATAGATGCTTAAGTGGTACAGATCAGATCCCTCACATGTTATCACTCCTAAAGAGATAGAAATTTGACCATATTTGACTTATGAGGAAAAACAGGTATGGATTTTGGCTAAGGAAACCAAGGAATTACTTAGTAAAAGGATTTCGTTGGTCAAAGTGTTTTGGCATAATCATAAGGTGGAAGAGGCTACCTGGGAGAGAGAGGAGGATATGAAAAGGTAGTTTCCATATTCTTGCTTCAAGTATTTCTTTAAAATTCAAAGACAAATTTTATTAAGGGGGAAGAATTGTAATGCCCCAAGTACCAATTTAAGGACTATATTGAAATAATTTAAAAATATGAGGATTGATTCTTTTAAATAATAAAATATAAGAAGGATTAGAATTAATAATTTAGACTAAATTGTGAAAATGGAGTATTAAGAAGGTATTTTGGTCTTTTAAATGAAAAATAATTTAAAATGTCCTTTAGATGGTATTAAAGAAAAGGCAAAAGGGGGATTAGGTTACAAAAGTCTTCTTTCTCTCTTTTCTTCATCTTTCCCCGTAACTAAGCTCCTCCATACCTCAAAGGTAAATTTTCAAGTTAATGATTTATTCCTTCAATTTTTATTGGTTATCGAATAATTTAGACTAAATTGTGAAAATGGAGTATTAAGAAGGTATTTTGGTCTTTTAAATGAAAAATAATTTAAAATGTCCTTTAGATGGTATTAAAGAAAAGGCAAAAGGGGGATTAGGTTACAAAAGTCTTCTTTCTCTCTTTTCTTCATCTTTCCCCGTAACCTAAGCTCCTCCATACCTCAAAGGTAAATTTTCAAGTTAATGATTTATTCCTTCAATTTTTATTGGTTATCGAATCCTCGTATATGATGGAAGCTTAAGGAAGGTTTATAAGAGATTAAAACTAAGTTATGAATGAGATATTAAAGATTAAAGAAAATGGGGTTTTGAGTGATATGTTGAAATAGGAGGGTAATAGGAGGGTTCATGGATGTTTATTGGTAAAATTGACTTGTCAATGAGGTAAATGAAATGTTAGAAGCCTAGAATGAGTTTAAAAACAAGTTGGAATTTTTGGTCTATTCTAGGAATCAAATGCATTTGAAATATACTAGATGTTTTAAGTATCTAAATGAAGTAAAGATAGTAGGGTTAAGTAGAGAAGTTTTACATAGTATTGTTAGGGTAACTGAGAGGAAAATTGGCCAAAGTTGGATAAGTTTTGGGTAGAAAACTGGAAAATATGGGCAATGGTATCGGTACTGATAGAGCAGTACCGATAGTATAGGAAAAAACTAGGATAAATCAATTGAGAAGTATTGATATTGATTCAATTAGTATCAGTACCTAACGAAGTGGTATCGATACCATGGTGATGGCATTGATACCGGGTAATATCGAACCTAATTTTGGTATCGATACATTATAGGGGTATCGGTACCATAGTATAGTAGTATCGATATCATGGTAAGGGTATCGATACCGTGGTAAGGGTATCGATACCATGAAACATCGAAGCTAATTGGATAGATCGGAACCAAGCTCCTGAATCAAGTAAAGTCAAAGACAAATTTCCAGAGTAGCGAATTGTGAAATTGGAATATCAAAGTAAGGCAATCCAGGTGAGTACTTTATTGTAAGTATGAGAGATGATGAATATTCAATTTAGATTGTTTAAATTATATATATGTTTTATAATATTGATTATGATATTTTAAGAGTATGAAAATAATATTATGAATAAGTTTTATAGTATGAACTTCTATAAATCAAATTCATAATTGAAAATGCATGAAAGGATGCATTAAGGCATGAACAGATACCATAATTAAAAATGCATGAAAGGATCCATTAAGGCATGAACGGATTCCATAATTGAAAATGCATGAAAGGATGCATTAAGGCACGAACGGATGCTATAATTGAAAATGCATGAAATGATGCATTAAGGCATGAACAGATGTCGTAATTGAAAATGCATGATAAGGATGCATTAAGGAATGAAAGGATGCCATGTATATTAAAATGCATAAATGAATGTGTTAATACGAGAAAATAGACATAATTGAGTTCAATGAGCTAAAGAGAAGTATGTTGGACATACTAAAGATTATCTTAAAGATAATATAACCAAGGTTTGGATGTAATACGAATGATTTATTCAAATTCCTATGGATGATATAATTTCTTCTGAAGTTAAAGAACTATGAACTACTTATGTATTCTTTAATGTTATTTACTATATTATCTCACTAAGTAAATGTTTAACGTTTGTTGTTTCTCACGCGTAGGACAAAGAAAAGATTAGCTGAGTAAGGAGTGCTTTTGTAGCTGTGGTGATCAACAACTAAGGTGGACTAATCCGTAACACCAGACAATCTAATATATTTAGGAAATTTTGTTGGCATGTAATCCTAATACTTAAATGCTTTTAATTTCAAACAATTTGAGTGTATAAAATGTTGAAAGCAATGTTTTTTATTATATTAAAATGTTATGTTTAAAAATACTTTAATGTGACATTCATATCTCATGTACGGAAGGGTATATGGGGAATGGGTGTTACAATTTTAGTACACGAAGTGCCATTTGGTAATTCACCATGCATACATCAATAAATCATACTAATATGACTATTATAGTATATACGTACATAAGTAAATGCACTCACCTAGCTCGTCTTACTTAGATATCCAAAATGAAAAGATAATTACTCTGGAACTTGGCCCTTGCCTTTCGCCTTACTCGACTCGGGAGCTTGATTTCGATCTATTCCACATTCATTAAATACATACATAATATCAATTGTTAGTGTATTTCCTAACAATTATAACTTAACATTAATCAAAATACTTATTATTAACCATTCTACAGTAATATCAGCACAACTTAAAATTTTTGGCTCTTCAGTATCGAAACCCTACCATGGTATCGATACCCCCTATCGGTATCGATGCCAAAATTAGCTTCGATGTGGCTTGGTATCGATACCCGCACTATGGTATCGATACTACTATGCTAGTGTACCGATACACCCTTCCGGTATTGATACCAAAATTAGGTCCAATGTTACCTGGTATCGATACCCTCACCATGGTATCGATACTACCTTATCAGTATCGATATTGTTTGAATAAATATCGATACTTCTTGTATAATTCTGCCCAATTTTTGCCTATAGTATTTGTATTGTTCTATCAATACCGATACCCATGCCCAGATTTTCCAGTTTTTAACCCGAAACATACCCAAATTTGGCCAATTTTCCTCTCATTTACTCCTAACAATACTATGTAACACTTCTCTACGTAACCTTACTAACTTTCTTTCATTTAGATACTTAAAACATCTAGTATCTCTCAAACGCATTTGATTCATAGAATCACATATTGAAATTTCCAACTTGTTTTTAAACTCATTCTAGGCTTCTAATCTTTCATTTACCTCATTGCAAGTCAATTTTACCAATAACCATCCATAAACCCTCCTATTTCAACATATGACTCAAACACCCATTTTCTTTAATCTCTAATATATCATTCATAACTTAGTTTTAATCTCGTCTAAACTTTCCTTAAGTTTCCATCACATACAAAGCTTCAATAACCAACAAAAATTGAAGGAATTAACCATTAATTTTAAAACTTACCTTTGAGCTAGGGAGAACCTTGGTTACGGGAGAAAAGAGGAAGAAAAGAGAAAGAAGACTTTTCCAACCTAATCCCCTTTTCCCTTATCTTTAATACCAATCTAAAATATATTTTAAATTATATTTCATATAAAGGACCAAAATGTCCTCTTAATAATCCATATTCATAATGAAGTCTTAATCATTAATCATAATCATTCTCATCTTTCATTATTTAATCAAATAAATCCTCCTATTTTTGATTCTTTTCAATATAGTCCCTAAATCGGTATTTGGGCATTACACCTTTAGAATTTCTCTTGATCACCAAAATTTCTATATTAAGATCATTTCCTCTTATCATGAGGACAAATTCAAAAGGTTATTTTTATTAAAAATCAAACACATTAGATGGACTTCAGTTTGACATTTGAGAAAACATTCAAGAAAGTTGCATTCATAAATGCATAATTTTTATAAATCTTTCAGGAAAGAAGAAAATTAAAGACAACTAGATCTCTTCAACGAGAAGGAGCAATATCACCTTCAGATTTGACATCTTCAAGCAAAACGACAAATCATTTGTCAAAAACATTGATATTTTTCCCTTAAAACAAAATTTCATCTCACTTGAGACAGTTTTCCTTGAAACAGTTTTCCTTGAAACAAAAACTTTAAGATCGTTTCACTCGGAAAAAAATTATCTCACTTGAGATTATTTCGCTTGAAATAAAAATTTTGTCTCACTTGAAACAATTTCCCTTGAAACACAAAATTTAAGATTGTTTCACGCGAAACAATTTTTTTAATCTCATTTAAGGTTGCCTCGCTTGAACAAAAGTTCATCTCGCTCAAAATAGTTTCTCTCAAAACAAAAACATCAAGATCATTTCACTCAAAAAGAAAAAAATTATCTAACTTGAGATTGTTTCTCTTGAAACAAATTTCTTCTCACTTGAGACATTTTCCCTTGAAATACGAACAGTAAAATTGTTTCACTTTAAACAAAAATTTTATCTCACTTAATGTTATTTCCCTTGAAACAAAATTCCATCTTGCTCAAGACAATTTCCCTCAAACCTCAAACTCTAAGAACATTTCAGCAAAATAGAAAAAATTTATCTCATGTGTGATTGTTTCTCTTGAAACAAATTTCTCCTTGAGAAAGTTCCCCTTGAAACTTAAACTTGATAATCGTTTCTCTTGAAACAATATATTTTCCTCTCTCGGAACATTTTTTTGAGTTTTTCTTGAAACATAAACTGTAATACCCTAATTTTCCCTAATAATTTAAATCGGATTGAAGACATTCAAGTAATAGACTGAAGGTTATTCGGGTGTCAATGTCAAATTAAGTGGCATTGGTGAAAAATGGGTCGTGGAATTATGCATTTAACATGAGCGTTGAATATTTTGGTGCTTAATTGGGTTTGGAACAATACATATTCATCACAGATATAAAGCCTAAATTAAACTAAATTTTCTAAACCCAAACACCAAAATGATTAAACTCATCCCACATTAAGTGTCCACTTTACAAACAAATTATGATTACAAAAATAACAACCTACTTAAATCAAATAACTCGCTACATTTAACTTTTACCCTTGTTATTTTGACCCAACTACAGGTCCAAATTACTCAACATGTAATTTACTACTAGGGTAAACCCTGACTAGTGTGAAGCTGCTACCGTCAAGCTCTCCATTAGCTCTCGTCAATTTCCAAATCAAGGTCACCAGTGGTCCCAAATCCACGACTGGTGGAGTCCTCCAAGTAGCACACAATGTGGTCAAATTATTTCTAAGACTTCCAGTGCCTCCACGATAAACCCCATGCACATCCAATCAGCCCTTTTGAACTCCCCCATGCCTCTCATCAGTAATCACATGCAAAGGAAACAGAAAATGAAAAAAATGTAATATTTTTTCTATTTTTTTCGATTGTAATAGGGGGTTCATATAAAACCCCAAAAAGTTTAATGTAAAGGGGGTACTCCCCAATCGAAAGAAGAATCCAAAAAAAAAAACTTTTTCGAGGTATTTAACCATTTCTTTATTTTTCAATAGCCTTTGTGTGTGTTTTCTTTCGAATCCACAAATAAAATAGAAACTAGGTTAGTTCGTTTACCTGTGTAGGTTGTCAGAGTCGAGGGTTCTAGCGGTCGTCACCAGAGTTAGGCGCACGAACAGTCGAGGTTCGGTTTTTGGCTTTTAAGGGCGAGGGATGTTCAAGTCTTTGGGGGGTTCTTTTTGTGTTTTAGAAAAGAAAAAGAGGGCTCTAGGCCTTTGGGTAACCTTATCACTACTGTGGTGGTCAGAAAAAAGTGAAATAACGTCGATATACGAAATAGGAGTGATAAATTTTGGGTTTTGGTGAGAGCTCGGTTAAAAGATGGAGGATTATAAATGAGGAAAGGTGAGTTTAGGTTCTGCTTGGGTCGATTTTGGCTTGTTTAGCCAGCGTGGTCAGCGATCTGAGTGAAATGGCCACCAAAATCCAGTGGCATGCGGTGTTGGTCCATAGCTTTTGGGTTTCTGCCGTGGGAGGGGGAGAGCTCTTAAAAGCTTCTCTAGAGGAGGCTAGGGTTAAAAGTTTACGTAAAATGAAAAATATGAAGCTTTTATATCTAGATTTCAGGGCTAATCACGACTTAGGTCCTCAAAATTTTACCTTTCAAATTTTAGTAATTGCATTTATTTTTTAATTTAATTCGAATTTGTTGTCCTTATTCTGTAATTTTTCTTTTTTTAATTACGATTTGTTTAATTTCTTCGTATCAACACTCAATTCGATCTGGCAATGATCCGATCCTGGGTATGACCCATATTATTATGATCATGATTTAATTTTAATTCTAACTACTAACTTTTCTAATTTCTAACCACTAACTTCTAATTTTTACATTCAAACCAATTTTACGACCTCATGATAACCCGTCCTTTGTACAACAGGCCTTATTATGAACTGGGTAAAAATAAATATTAACCCCTAACTTTTAATTTTTGCTTTAATGTTTTTTTTGCACAACAAATATTTTATTTTATTAAAAAATCCACATACAGTGGATATAACATGATCCTCAAAGAGATTGACACAAGAACCACATGTAAGTTAAACCAACAAGACACAAATACAACTCCAATATTTTTACTTGCTAGAGTGGCTATACCCCCTCAACATACTACTGATCATCTCCCAAAATAAAAGTTGAAAAAAACAATATATCTCAGACAAATATTACCATCCTAAGAGGATAAACAACCCACATCTATTGAAACGTCACGACGTCTATTTAAAACTAACATGCCCCAAACTAAATTAAATATGCAATCACAACAATCTAAATACACCCAATAACTCACCACCTAACATTCTACCGTACTCCAAAGCAAAATTGATATCAAGTAATATTGAAGTTACCTTTTATTCGCTTCAAAGAAAAAAGTGGTGACCCCATATCCGAACCTCAGGACCTAATATTCATCTAGCCTTGCAAGCTCGGCAATCAAAGAAACAAGCAGTGACCTCACGCTTTTATGTTATGTCCTTTAATTTTTTTAGCAATTTAAATTATGTTCTTTAATTTTCTACATTTACATTTCAGTCCTTTAAATTACAGTACTTAATTTTATACTTTTTAATTTATGCTTTATGTTATGTTTTATTTCATTGTGGTCTATAGTCACTCTAAATCATGAATTTAATGTTTAATTTTCTTTAGTTTAGTTATTACATGTTAATCGCTTTAATTTTAATTATTCATTATTTAAATACTTTCCCAAATTTGTCCTTATTTAGCCGTTCAGGAAAAATTTAGCTCCCCTTTAACATTTCATTTTTCTTAATTTCCTTTAATCTTGTATTACTGTCATTTGACTTCATTTTTTTTCTTACTTTAATGTCCTTTAAAAATAATTTTAATCCATTACTTTTATTGCTCCTCTATTTTCATTTTTCTTTTTTAATTAAGATTATAATATGATTTAAATTTATTTCCTTTCTTTTTATTCTTAATATTTTCTTCTTTCCACTTTATCGATTCAATTATTTTACTTTCTTAGTTTTTTTTAAAAAAATAATTTTTATAATTCGTTGACATTTATATAGGTTCACATATTCATTCGTACATGTATGCATTATCCTAAAATTTTGTTCTTAGGTTTAATCATTTGTTTTTTAAAAACCATAATTTGACAGTTTAGCTAGCGGGGTAAATTAGAACTTTACTCTCTCTCTCCTATTTGACTCACTGTATTTTAAATCTTTTCAATTTTCTCAATGAACTTAATACATTGAGTTTTTTTGTCACTCAGTCATTTTCTCACTAACGACGTTATAAATGGGTTGTTATATAGAGGCAAAACGACGTCGTTCTGGTGAAAATTTTGTTTTTTCTTAAAATGCCATCGTTTTTAACACAGTTTACTATTTAACGATAGAGTGAAAAAAAACCCAATGTAATAATTCTAGTGAAGAAATTGAAAACTTTTAAGTTTAATGAGCAAAATAGGAGAGGGAGTAAAGTTTAGTGATCAAAATTTTAATTTACCTATAGCTAGAGGGAAGCCTTAATTAACATACCTAGTATAATTAGGTTCAATAATTGGTTGTTTGATTGCTGATAACTCTGTAAATAGTATACTTTTAAGGCCTTTTCACTTAAGTTTTTGTTTCTCTAAGGGTTTATATATATCATTTTAGATTCATGTAGTTGCATTTGTGATGGTTACGTTATTTATACTTTGTTAAGGACCTATATGATGGGAATGGTGTGGTCGGTTAGTGATGTACAGGAAACAAAGAGCATAGAGCAACTTGAGAATAATGCCACGACGTCACATGTTGCTGAAGCAGACTGCAATGTCTTGGCATTTCTAGCGTATAAAAAGATAAAGACATATTTTCACAGGAGGGCATCTGTCAAAGCACGGGTCTGTTGTTGGTAACCATCTGAATGGGGTCCACTGCCACCTATGGAGATAAAAACATATTTTCACAAGAGGGCATCTGTCAAAGCACGGGTTTACTGTTGGTAACCATCTGAATGGGATCCACTACCACCTATGGATATAAACTTCATGCACAAGGAATGAATTTGGTTGTATGATGGGAATTTTGAGTGCAAAATTTCCCAAGAATACCCTTAGATATTTTATTTATAAGAACACCTCACAAGAGAAATAATTTTGGAAAATCATCATCTACTCCATTTTCTCTACCTTCGTTAACGCACACAACAACTTTTTTTTTCTTTTTCCACCATTTTTATTTGTGTCCTCCATTGGTGAAGCTCGAGGGAGTAGGCGTAGCATCTGAAAGGAGCTCGCGCTATAGTCATTTGTGGTGGTTCGAGGGAAATGGCAGTCGTTCACACCTAGTGATTTCTTCTTCGACCTTCGCTCCATTTTTAAAGTTTGAAACTTTATTATGGTTGTAAGTCGAATGAAAGATTGGGCACACTCCATGGTTTATTCAAACCCCACCATGATCTAAGTTATATTAGGTGGGGTTCGTTTTATGAATGCTTGAAACTTTATTTTAATGGTTGATGAATGTTTATCTTTTTTTTTTTACTTGTTTTGTTTTTGTGTGCTTCGTATTCTAATATTGTAGGAGGCACGAGTGTGTCCATTTCTTAGATGAAGACTAGGTGTTCGAGAGAAATCTAGTCACTAATTCTTAAGTATTCGAGAGAAACTTAAATATGATTAATATATTCAATGGGATATAGTTAATCACTATAGCATAATCTCTTAGTACTTGAGAGAGACTAAGCTAGGATTTAAATGACTAAGAGGGGTAGTGCATCTTTAATAGTGTAGATTGCTATAGATGAGACTGAGAAGACATGCCATGGCATTCTCTTTTAGGTTCTTATGACTAGAGATAGCGAGAACACTTTTAACAAACTCTGTTGATCAAGTAAAGTATTAGAAAACTAGATAAGCTATAAAGATAAGTTTTCAGCTACTTAAGTGGCTCCCCACTATTCATTCTCAAAGTAGTTTCGCGTGTTAGGATTATTAAGCTATTCTATTTATTCTATTTTTACCATTCTACATTGTCTTTACATTTTCATCATTTTCATCGTTACAAATTGTTCTCTTTCCATGACGTTATTCACTCAATCACATTCCCTCACCCTCATTCCATTCACTCTCACATTTCCATTTCCTGCATCATCAATATATATATCATTTCTATACTTAGATAAATTAGTGTAATGTTGTGGTCAAACTCATATTTTCCACTAATACAAGAGGAAGATACTCACTTATCATTGCATTACTTATTTTGATTGTGTATACTTTCACATCATTTGCATTTAATTTATTAGTACCCACAACACACAACAAGTTTTTGGCGTCGTTGACGGGGATTGACAGCATGAAGTTAATTAGTTTTCCCTAACATTTTTTTTTGTATAGTTTATTTCCTATTTTACTTTATTCTTTTTTAGGTTTACTTGGTGTATGACCAGAAGACATTCTAAAGAGCAATTTGAACCAATTAAACCTGAGATTGAGAGACTTTTTAGGAAAAGGAGACGTGCCCAACATTCTCAAGAAAGTATATATCAAATATTAGAAACAGGGCATTGGACAAGAAGAAGGCGATCATAATGTCGAGGCATTCCACAATGTTGGGCCTGCTGATAGACCTCGTGCAATTTGTGACCATTTGAATCCCATGCTAGATGATTTGAATCTGGAATTTTGGCACCCGAAATTCAAGCAACCCATTTTGAGCTTAAACCTATGATGTTCAATATTTTTAATTCTATAGAGCAATTTGGGGCATGCTAACTGAAGATGCCAAGTAGCATATTCGTAACTTTTTGGGGGTTTATGATTCTTTCTGCCAACAAGGAGTGCATGAGGATGTGTTAAAATTAAAGCTATTTATAGTCTTTACATGACTGATAAAGGGCTTGGTTGAGTCGTGTTCCATCTAGTTTGATGGAATCATGGACAAATCTTTGTAAAAGTTTTCTATTGTTCTATAACTCACCAAACATGAACACTCAGCTAAGGAGTAGCATAGCATCCTTTCACCAAGGAAATGAAGAATCTATGTATGAATTTTGGGATCTTTACAAGAGTTTGATTCACAAATGTTCTAATCATGGTTTTCAAGACATGACTCAAGTAGTTATGTTTTATAATGGTGTCAATGCTCACACGAGGATGATGCTCGATGCCTCAACAAAAGGTACATTGCTTGAAAAAATCACTTACTGAGGTATTTACTATTCTGGATAGAAATGCCAAAAATGACTATCAATATTTTTCCTCAAGGATTGGAACTGGGAGAAAAACACTTGGAGCATTCGATTTAAATACCAAGGACTCTGTGTTCGCTCAAGTCTCATCTATCACTAAATATTGAAAACCTAATAACGCTCTACTGAGGTAAAGGAAATGACGGCAGCTAGTTAGGCATGTCTATTATGCCATGACAATCATCATGAGAACAAATGCCCGACCAATCATGAGTTCCCAATTTTGTAGGAAATTTCAATCGAGCCAATATCAATCCCTACACCAACACCTATAATTCAGGGTGGTACCAACACCCTAACTTATCACGGGGTAATCAAGGGGCCCCTAATGCTAGTCAACCTACTCGTCAGGAAAATTATACTAAATCTCAAGGTTACTAAAACATTATGCCATAGCATAATGCTAAAAAGGGAGCATCATCTTCAGCAAACACTAGTTCTTTGGAGGACATAATTAAAGATTTCATATAAACCATGAAGACAATGCTGCAATACCACACTACTTCAATTAAGAATAAATGAGCTATGCTTCATAGTCAGGCGTCTTATTTCAAAGCCATAGCTCGTCTTTGATAGCTTTGGAAGGTCAAGTTGGTCAGATTTTCGTGACACTGCAAGAGTGTCAGCAAGGACGATTTCCAAGTGAAAAAGAAATCACTAAATATCATGGAAAATAACAATGCAATGTATTGACTCTTCAGAGTGGAACTCAGATTAATCAATAAGTCAAGTTTGGGGGGGAAACAACATGATGATTCTACCCCTACCTCTAAACAAGTTGAATATGAATTATATGATGAGGGTTCTACTAGTGAACCTGTCAAAGCACTAAATTTCAATGTCAAGGGAAAAGCAAAACCTACTTATACTGTTGAGGAAATTAGACCACCACAACCCTTTTCGCAGAGATTGAAGAAGCACAATGATGAAGTTCAGTTCAAAAGGTTTGTGGACATTCTTAATCAGCTCCGCATTAATATATCTCTCGTGGAAGCCATTGAACAAATGTCAACTTATGCCAAATTTCTTAGGGAAATTTCTATCAAGAAGAGGAAAATTGAGAAGCATGAGAAAGTTGTCACGGTAAAAGAATATTTCTCCTCATTGAGCAAGCTTCCGGTAATACAAAATGATCCAGACAGCTTTATTATTCCATGTTCTATAGGAACTAATTTCGTTGGAAAGGTATTATGCGATATTGGTTCAAGTGTGTACTTAATGCCAAAATCTATATTCTTAAAGCATGGTATGGGAAATGCCAGACCCACCTCTATGATTTTATAACTTGCTGGTCGATCCTATGTTATACCTGAAGGGAGAGTTTAGGATGTCATTGTGAAGGTGGATAAATTTGTGTTCCTAGTTGAGACCCTTATCCTTGATTGTGAAGATTATGCCAAGGTGCACATCATCTTGTGTAGGCTTTTCTAGCCACTGGTCGTATCCTAATTGATTGTGAAAAAGGTGAACATACCATGAGAGTTGCCGACCATTGTGTGACTGTCAATGTTTTTCGTACTCTCAAGTATGTTGATGA
Source organism: Hibiscus syriacus (assembly GCF_006381635.1). Taxonomy (NCBI): domain Eukaryota; kingdom Viridiplantae; phylum Streptophyta; class Magnoliopsida; order Malvales; family Malvaceae; genus Hibiscus; species Hibiscus syriacus. The sequence continues at coordinate 270,633 of NW_024062311.1, read as the reverse complement.
CTGAAGAATGCCAATGCATTTTTAAAATGAACTCCTTGATTTAAGAAGAAACAGGATAACTTTGTCAAAGAATTTTCATTCAACTAGCAGACAATGAATGGCTTAATGATGATGAAAGTATAGAGGCTTTCTAGATCAGGCACGCACTTTAAACCACTTAATTTTGATGAATTTATTCCTCATAAGCCATCATTAATGCATGCACTTACCATAGAGCTAAAGTCTTTTCCAGGACATATTAAATATATTTACTTGGGTAGTGATAATACTTTGCCTATGATTATCTCCTCTAGCCTTACTACTAACCAAGAGCAAAGTTTGTTAAGTGTTTTGTCACAATATAGAAAAGAACTTGGATGGACTATGGTTGATTTGAAGGGGATTAGTCCCACGATTTGCATGCATAAGATCCTACTAGAAGAATGCCATGGACACTCAATAGAACCACAACGAACACTCAATCCGTTAATAAAAAAAGTGGTGATGAAAGAAGTAATCAAATGACTTGATGTTGGAGTAATTTACCCCATATAATAGCTCATGGGTGAGCCATGTCCAGTATGTGGCTAAGAAAGGTGGCATGACTATGGTGACCAATAAAGCTAATGAACTATTACCCACATGCACTGTCACTGGTTTGAGGATATATATAGATTATCGTAAGCTTAACAAAGCTACAAAAAAAGATCATTTTCCTCTACCCTTCTTCGATCAAATATTGGATCGATTAGCAGGAAAAGTATTTTAATGCTTCTTAGATGGGTGTTATGGGTACAATCAAATTTTCATTGCACCAGAGGACCATGAGAAGACTACATTCGCATGTCCCAATAGAACTTTTACCTTTCGGAGGATGCTTTTGGACTCTGTAATGCCTCGACAACTTTTTAGTGTTGCATGCAAGCCATCTTTTTCTGATGTGGTTGAGGACTTCCTTGAGATATTCATGGATGATTTCTATGTTTTGGGAGATGATTTCGAGCAATGCCTTGGCAATTTGGCAAAAGTTCTTAAAAGATGCAAGGAGGCTGACCTAGTTTCGAACTGGGAGAAATGTAACTTCATGGTGATTGAGGGCATTGTATTAGGGTACAAGATATCCCATACGACTATTGAGAAGGATAAAGCTAAGATAGAAGTAATTAAAAATTTGCCACCACCTACCTCTATCAAGGGCATTAGGAGTTTTCTTGGACACACTGGGATTTATAGAAGATTCATTAATGATTTCTTCAAAATCTCTAAGCCCCTATGTACTTTGCTTCAACAAAACCAACCCTTTGTGTCGACAAGTTTTGCATAGGCGCATTTACTGAGCTGAAGCAATGATTGATCTCAGCGCCCATTATAGTTTCTCCCGACTGGACATCACCATTTGAATTTATGTGTGACACAATTGATTATGTCATAGGAGTTGTTTTGGGTCAACACCCAGGTAAATATTTTCATGTTATATATTATGCTATAAGTACATTGAATGAGGAACAAATGAATTACACAAGAATCGAGAATGAATTACTTATCATAGTATTTGCATTTGATAAGTTTAGACCATACCTAATAGGCACTAAGGTTATTGTTCACACTGATCTCTCAGCTATAAAATACTTAGTGAACAAAAAGGATGCCAAGCCTAGACTTATTAGGTGGATCTTACTTTTGCAAGAATTTGACTTAGAGGTTCTAGAAGAAAATAAAATGAGAATCAAATTTCCAGTCATTTATCTATCCTAGAAAGCAATTTTGAATGCCATGATATTTTAGATATTCAAGAGAAATTCCCTAATGAGAAAATCTTATATACCACAACAATCTCGTGGTACACCGACCTTGTTAATTTTCTTGTTAGTGGGTATACTTCCTTTTGAATTGAACAACTAGGGCATGAAACGTTCAAGCACGATGCAAGGTTATACTTTTGGGATGAACCATATTTATTTAAGCATTACGTAGACCAAATCATTAGATGATGTATACATGAAGAGGAGTAACAGAACATCCTATACCATTTTCATACGACCCGAAGTGGAGGCCACTTTGGAGGAGCAAGGACTACTGCCAAGGTTCTACAGTAAGGCTTTTAATGGCCAACAGTTTTCAAAGATGCTCAAGCATTTTACAAGTCGTGTGATGGATTCCAATGCACTAGGAACATATCCAGGCAACATGAAATTCCATTGCAAGGCATTCTGGAATTGAGCTATTTGATGTTTGGGGCATTGACTTCATGGAACCATTCCCATCTTCTTGTGGTGATTTTTACATTTTTGTGTGTGGATTATGTATCCAAGTGGGTGGAGGTGATTGCAACATCAAAAAATGATTCCAAAACCGTGTTTATTTTTTACAAAAGAATATCTTCACTCAGTTTGGAGCACCTCAATCTATCATTAGTGACAAGGGAACTCACTTTGATAATAAGTTGATTTCCAAGGCATTGAGGAGATATGGAGTCTGTCACAAGATTGCCACGTCATATCATCCCCAGACAAATAACCAAGCTGAAATATCCAACCGCGAGATAAAGTGGATCTTAGAAAAAGTGGTGAATCTGAGGTGAAATGGTTGGTCACCAAAGTTAGAGGAAGTACTATAGCCATATATAACATCTTTTAAGACACTTTTGGGCATTCACCCTTCAATTTGGTGTATGGGAAGCCTTGTCACCTCCCTGTTAAGCTTGAACACAAGGCGTATTAGGCCATTAAAAGGCTAAATTTTGATGCTCAATTAGCTAGGATCGAGATTGGTTGACTATAATAAGATGGAAGAGTTTAGGCAAACCTTTGATAATGCCAAGCTATACAAATAAAAGACTAAAAAGTTGCATGACCAAATGCTAACACATCGACATTTTCATTTTGGCCAACAAGTATTACTCTACAATTCAAGGATTAAGCTCTTCCCTGGAAAGCTCAAATCTAGATGGTTAAGACCATTTGAGGTGCATCACATCTACCTCATGAAGCAATTGATATAAAAATATATATGATGGGGGTGATCTTTAAAGTCAATGGTAAGCAATTGAAAATTTACAATAGAGATCCACCTTTTCGCGATAAGTTGATGTTTTACCTACACGACTTTTGAGCGTGTCTGCCCCGTGAACCAAATTTCAATGCCACGACATTGGATTTTGTTGTTTTTACATAAATAAAGAATTTTTTTTATTATTATTCATGGATATTTAAAAATTGTTTAGTATTATATGGACCCACCAAAGCTCATGCCTAAATGATGCAGCAGTTACCAATGGAAGAAAAGACAAAATTTAGGAGGGAAAATTTCTTATTTTACTTTATTACTTTATTTCATTATTTTATTTTTATTTTTTTCCTTCTTTGATTTGTGCATTTCCTAACATCCCCTATCTTGAAGACACCCCTCCTGCCACTACTTACTCAATATCTTTGAATCCATCACCACCACACTACGTAAGGGCACCAGGTGTGTAACTGTAAGTACCTCCACTGCAACACCGCAACCACCATAAAAATCAAGTTACCTCATTTTCCATTCATTTTTGCATATCATGACATTGCATTTAGTTTCATTAGTTACTTAGTTATTTTAAAGCATTGAGAGCAATGCTTCTCTCAAGTTTGGGGGAGGTAGTCTTGATAACTTCATAAAAAGACTCAATTTCTAGTCTTTTCACTTAAGTTATTGCTCGTCTAAACAAAGTATGCACAACATTTTAGTTGCATTTAGGTTATATTTTCTTGTAGTGGATAAGTTTTGCTTCGGCAATATTTATTTGGTTTAACTGATGCTGTTGAGGAGAAAGCGTTTTTGTGGATTGTGTATGTGCAAGAAACTTACAGAGGAAGAACATATCAGTTGCGACAATGTATTTTTCAAGGGTTAATGGAACAGAGAAGAACGTGAGGAGCATATTTATCTCGCCAAGGCAAGGTTTATCTGTAAAGTCTGAAGCGGATATGACGAAATTGTCTATCTCACCTGCTAGCTGGATGACCTCCTTCACGTGCAAGCAAGCCCTAAATATTCTAGCAGCCGCCAACCGCCTTTCCTTTTTTAGTAGACAAAATAATAACATTTATTTAAGGAATCTCCAATCATGCGAAACCCTAGGAGATTCATCTCTATAAATGTTCAACTTTAGCTGTCAAAGAAAATAGAAGTTAGAGGTTTACTGAGAGTATGAGTGAGCAACTGCAGAGCTTCTCCACGTTTACCAACCGACTGTAGCAGAGCGGTGGTCAGTTCTCGAGAGAGGCTGATCACCAAGGCAGGAACGGTGCTGATCAGAATTGTCATGACAGACCTCCCAGTTTTGGGAGTCGTTCTTCCTTTGTTCTTAAATTCTTTACATGTTTGGGGTTGTATTAAACGATGATATTTGGATGAATTTTTGATAGAACCATGACTGTCTTACTTGGAGTTAATCTTTGTTTTTCCTATACAATTATTTTCTGTTTTATGAATGGTGAATTATGTTTTTTCTCATAACTGTTTTGTTAATTGTTTGAATATTTTTCCTTGACACTGTAAGTGCTTCGAGAGATTGCCTGGGGTCTTGGTGAAACATGTCTTGGCAGTGTAAGATCATCGAGAGATCGCCTTTTGTCTAGATATAGATTCGAGAGAATTAAGATAGATCTACGTGAATAATTGAATGGATCCGAGATGATGATGTTCTAACTTGTCTACCTTAGAGATAAGGACCGGGTTTCATTCGACTAAATGGGATAGACGCTAGAGTATGATAGACAATGACTATAGTTCACGCCGAAAGGTATTGCTACAACAACAGTCTGACAAACCAAGTGTTGTAGTTAACGATGAGTGGTATTGACATAGCAACCGTCTAAGAATACTTAGTAATCCTGTCGGGAAGCTTAAGCATGTCATAATAATTCATTATGGACTTAGAATAATTGTTGTCAATACAAAAGATTAACATAAGTGCTTTGTGGTAAGTCTGAATATGCGAGGTTGTTTGAATTATATTTGAATCAACGCTTGTCCTTGTTTTATTTTATTTCGATAGTTTACAGATCTATTTTTTCTCGACCAAACTTTTCTACAATTATACATTATAGTGTTTTCTTGTTTTATTAATAATAACTTTTTAGTTTGACAGGATAGTAGGAATTAGCTTGTGACAACTAGTTCTGGTTGTGGTGAAGGTTAAAATTTAGACCAATCCCTGAGGAGACGATAACTTACTTACCTTATATTACTTGATTCAATTGTGTATACTTGCACATAATTGCTTGCCTTATCATATACATTTACAAGCAATCAAGTTTTTGGCGCTGTTGTCGGGGATTGGCAACTGACAAAATTTTTATTCGCTATAACAAGTTTTCCTTGTCACCTTATATTTATCTAGTCTAACGTATTTTATTTCATTTTGTAGGTTTTTATTATTGCATGACCCTGAGATCTGCTGGTAAACCATTGGAACCATTCGACCCTGAAGTTAAACAATCATTCAGACAGAGGCGACATGACCAATAAACCAGAGAATATTTAAACTAACTACAATTATAAGACAACAACATGGGAGATCACGACGATCCCGATGTAGCAATTAATCTTCAAGTTGCAAGGCCAAGAGCAATACGAGATCATTTGAACCCAATTCTTGATGATCTCAATCTAGGATTCGTGGCACTTGAAATACAAGCAACTCATTTTGAGTTTAAACCGGTGATGTTTAATATGCTAAATTCTATTGGCCAATTTGGTGGTTCACCCAATGAGGATGCTAGACAGTATATTCGTGCTTTTCTGGAAGTATACGAATCTTTTTGACAACAATGAGTGCATGAAAATGTGCTTAAACTAATTTTTTCCCTTATTCCCTACGCGATAGAAAGAGAGCTTATCTTAGTGAAGTTCCTTTTGGCTCAATGGAGTCACGGGCAGATTAATGCAAGAGTTTCCTACTTCGATATAATCTACCCAATATAAATACATAGTTTCGCAAAGACATTGCAAGTTTTCGCCAAGGGGATGATGAATCAATGTACGAATGTTGGGATAGGTATAAAAGTCTACTTCAAAATTGTGTCAACCATGGGTTCATGACTGGACTCAAGTAGTGATGTTTTACAACGGAGTTAATGAACCCACTCGAATATTGTTAGATGCCTCGACAAACGGCACTTTACTTAACAAATCACCTGAGGAAGCTCTTGATATCCTCGACAGGATAACATATAATGATTATCAATTCCCAAATACAAAATTGGAAACCGATAGAAAAACATTGGAGTATATGAATTAGAGGGTAAGGATTCAGTAGCTGCTCAACTTTTACTATAAATAATATGTTTAAAAATTTACAACGTCCTAATGAGGTAAGAGAAGTCAAGGTGACCAATAACGCATGCATATTTTATCACAACAACCATTATGAGAGTGAATGACCAGAAAACCATGAGTCCACCAATTTTGTGGGCAATTACAACCGGAGCAATAATAACCCCTATTTAAACACGTACAATTCTGGTTGGAGACAACATTCAAACTTTTCATGGAGTAATCAAGGGAACAGTAACAATCAAACAGCAAATTACAGGCCACATCATAATAATTCAGACCATCAACATTTTTCTGAATCAACATCATCAGTTGTCATGTCAAAACAATAAAGGTACAACTTCTTCATCTAATACTACTTCCAATACTAACTCCATGGAGTTGTCATTGCAGGAATTTATGGCCTCGATAAAAGATTTAATAGCCTAAACAAAGACCTTGATGCACGAGCATTCTGCAACAATTAAAAACCAAGGAAATTTGTTACAAAGCCAAGCTACATTTTTGCAAAGCCATAGTTCATCTCTAAGAGCATTGGAGAATCAAGTAAGCCAAATTGCTATGGCATTACATTCTCGCCCGCAAGGAAATATCCCTAGTGATACTAAAATCACTAAGCATCATGGAAAGGAGCAATGCAGTGTACTTACACTAGGGAGTGGAACACAGGTTAACCAAAACGATAAGTTTGGGGGAGAACACCTAAACAATTATCGCCATGGCAGAACACAACCAGAGGATCAAGCTGAAAATGAGGAATGTGATGAACCACCTGAAGAGAAGGAAAATGATGAAGGAAAAACATCATCCAAATAATGAGAAATTCATGGTCATGGTCAAGGCCAGAGATTCCTCGGCACCAACAACAGATAATGTGAGTCCTCCACCACATTTCCCTCAACAATTAAAAAAACATAATGATGACATCCAGTTCAAGAAATTCATTGATGTTCTGGACCAGTTATATATCAATGTGCCCTTACTTGAAGCCATCGAGCAAATGCTTCCTATGCCAAGTTTCTTAAGGACATCGTTACAAAAAAGAGGAAGGTAGAACATGCTGCCACGAAAACAGAAATATGTTCTGTAGTAAGCAAACTCCCACAAAAAATAAAAGACCCTGATAGTTTTATAATACCATGATCAATTGGTAATAACTTTATAAGATGAGCTCTTTTTTATTTGGGATCAAGTGTAAACTTGATACCAAAGTCCATATTTATGAAACTAAAAGGGTATCACGCTTGTCCAACCACCATTATCCTACAGCTAGTCAATCGATCTTATGTGCGGCCCGAGGGCAGAATAAAAGACGTCATAGTAAAGTTGGACAAATTTATATTTCCAGTTGATTTCTCATCTTGGACTGTGAAACCGATGAAAATGCACCTATCATCCTGGGACCACCCTTTTTAGCCATGGAAGATCCTAATAGATTGGAAAAGGAGAGAGTTCACAATGCGAGTAGGAGAGCAAAGTGTCACCATCAATGTATTTAACTCCATGAAATATGTGGATGACTCAGAGAATGCCAATGCATTAGAATAGTATATTCAATAGAAGAAGAGGAAAAGGCAATCCTTGGCCACAATGGATCTTTAAAGCTAGATGAATACAATGTTTTGTGCCATGATCCTATAACCAAGATGCACGAACAAGAAAACTTTGGCCCATGTGAATTATTTTCAAAAGACGATTCTGAAAACTATGGCCTGACTACAGAAATTTGAATAAGGCACACAATGGGTTCCCTGAAAACGACACCAAGACAAAGGAACAATTGAGTCTCCTTTATAATAGAGTAGGTACAAAATTCAAACCCTTAAATTTTTATGAAGTTAATTCTTTAGAATCATCTCTTCAACATGCACCCAATTTGGAACTTAAAACCTTGCCATCACATTTGAAGTATGCATTAATCTATGCCAATCTAACATCCGAGGAGGGGAATAATTTGTTTAATATTTTGTCACAGCACAAAAAGCTCTCGGATGGACAATGACAGATTTGAAGGGAATTTGCCCTACAATATGCATGCGCAAGATCAATTTAAAAAATAGCCATAGTTTCGGTGGAACGCCAAAAAGGGTCAACCCGATCATGAAGAAGGTAGTCTTGAAGGAGATTATAAAATGGCTGATGCAGGAGTGATTTACCCTATATCCGACAGTTCATGGGTTAGCTCGGTGGAGTGTGTGCCAAAGAAAGGTTGCGTGACAGTGGTTAAAAGCAATCAGAACGAGCTCCTCACTACTAGAACAGTCACGGGCTGGTGCATATGCATGGATTACAGGAAGCTTAATAAAAAAACAATGAAAGACTATTTTCCCTTACCTTTTATCAACCAAATGCTTAATATGTTAACGGGAAAAGAATTTTATTACTTCCTCGACGGATACTCATGATATAATCAATAGCCATAGCACCAGAAGATCAAGAGAAAACTACTTTCACATGCCCATAAGGTACCTATGCATTTAGACGAATGATGTTTGGGTTGTGTAACGCTCTAGCTACCTTCAAAAGATGCATGATGGATATCTTTTCAGATATGGTGGAAGAGTGTATGAAAATATTTATTGATGACTTTTCCATCTCAGGTGATAATTTCAATCGATGCCTCGACAATTTATCCAAGGTACTAAATGATGTGAAGAAGCCAACCTAGTACTAAATTGGGAGAAATGCAATTTTAGGGTAACTAAGGGAATAGTGTTGGGTCACAAAATTTCATGTCAAGGGATTGAATCGATAAAGCCAAGGTGGAAGTAATAGGAAACCTTCCCCCACCCACCAACGTAAGAGGTTACGCAATTTCCCTAGACACGCAGGCTTCTACATGCAGTTCATAAAATATTTTCTCAAATCTCTAAACCCTTGTGTCTTTTACTTAAACAAAATCATCCATTTGAATTTACTAATGGTTGTTTGAATGCCTTTACAGATTTGAAGAAAAAACTTTTGACAGCACCAATCGTTGTCCCACCTGACTGGAATGAACCTTTTGAGCTCATGTGCTATGCTAGTGATTATACAGTTGGAGCAGTGCTAGGGCAACGAAAAAGTAAGATCTTTCATGTTATCTACTAAGCGATCGTACTCTTAATGATGCACAAGTGAACTATACCACCACAGAAAAAGAGCTCTTAGGTAGTATTTGCATTCGATAAGTTTAGGCCATATCTAATAGGCACTAAGGTAATTGTGCATACATATCATTCTACCATTAAATATTTGATCAATAAAAAGATGAAAAGCCTAGGCTAATTCAATAGATATTATTACTACAAGAGTTTGATTTAGAGATCAAGGATAGAAAGGGTATAGAAAATCAAGTGGCAGACCACATGTCTAGATTAGATAACAAATCTGATTATCATGACATAATAAAAATTCAAGAGGATTTCCCTGATGAGAAAATATTATTTGTCACGGTTGTACCGTGGTATACTGACATAGCTAACTTTCTTGTTAGTGATATTGTTCCTCTTGATTTATCTAGTTAGGGCCAGAAAAACTTTCGACATGATGTGCGACACTATTACATGGATGAACTGTTTCTTTTCAAGTAATGTGTAGACCAAATAATCCGACGGTGCATTCCAGAAGAAGAGCAAAAAGAAATTCTACTACAATGTCACTCGTCACCTTATGGAGGGCACTTTGGTGGAATGATAACAACGGCAAAAGTACTTCAGTTCGGATTCTATTGGCCAACCTTGTTTAAAGATGCGCATGAATTCTATAATTCATGTGATACATGCCAACGAACAGTGAACATATCAAAACGACATGAATGCCATGGAAAAATATTCTGGAGGTTGAACTTTTCGATGTATGGGGCATAGACTTCATGGAACCCTTTCCCACATCCTTTAGAGATTTGTATATCCTCTTGGCAGTGGATTATATATCCAAGTGGGTCGAAGCCATTGCAACACCCAAAATATTCTAAGACGGTTCTAAAATTTTTGCACAATAACATATTCGCACGTTTTGGAACACCATTAGTGATAAAGATACACATTTTGAAAACAAATTAATTGTCAAGGCATTGAAAACATATGGAGTGCTACATAGGATCACAATGGCGTATCACCCGTAGGCTAATAGACAAACTGAAGTATCTAACCGAGAAATCAAACAGATCCTTGAGAAAGTAGTCGACCCAAGTCGAAAGAACTGGTCGCCAAAGCTAGATGAAGCACTATGGGCTTATCGCTCAACATTCAAGACACTATTATGAATGTCCCCATTCAAACTCATCTACAGTAAAGAATGTCATCTACCATGAAACTTGAACATAAAGCTTACTAGGCCATCAAAAAGTTAAAAATGGAAGCCCAGCTTGCTGGAGAAAGAAGACTCTTGGAACTGAACGAGATAGATGAATTTAGAGCATGCTCATATGAAAATGCCCGCCTATACAAAGAGAAAACAAAGTGACAGAAAAATATTGCCTAGGTAATTTTATTTTGGACAACAAGTACTGCTCTACAATTCACGTCTTAAGTTATTCCCAGACAAGCTAAACTCACGATGGTCAGGACCATTCATCGTACATCAAGTTCATAACAATGAGGCAATAGAAATCAAGAACCGAGACGATGGTTCCATTTTCAAGGTGAACGGGAAGAGGCTAAAGGAATACAAAGGAGCCCCAGTTATTCGAGACAAACTGGCATCAACGGCACATGATGCCCAAGAGTTTGTCTTACTTACTTGAACAAAATTAGTTACCTAGGCAATGAAAATTTGAATTATGTACATAAATAAATTAAGTTATTTTATGCATTCATTCTCCATTTTGTTTTATTTTCTTTCTTTATTTCGTGTAGGCATGTAGAGTACACGTGGCAGCATGGGGAGATAGTTCACGCATGAAAGGAGAGAAAATTTAGGGCAAGAAATTTGGCCGGTAGAATTAAAAGAGGGAAAGTATCTTTTCCCCAACTTTACGTCCAATCAAATATCACACAATACCTGCCAAATCTTTTCCCCTCATATTTTGACTGAATTACCCCCAAATAAACCACCCAATACTTAAAAACGAACCACCCTCAATTTCTTCTTCTTCTTCATGTTTCACCCTATCTTTACAGTAAGAAATTTTCTTTCAACAAAATTTCCCCATCACCACTGCTAAACCCATTGCACCAAACAAGTATCATGGCTAGATCGAAGAAAAACCCAGCCCAAACACCAAGCTTTGAGCATTTTCGAACAGTCAAAGACGGGGCACGCTTCAAAAACCTCCAAAAATGACAAGTGTATTTAGAAGACGTGTCTGTCTTTCCATTAGAGGATGAAGAGATATTTAGACCGAAGGTCATGGATATGATTCAGAAGCACAACTGGGAGAAGTTTGCTTGCTACCCCAAAGCCGTAGCAACAGTAATGGTCAGAGAGTTCTATGCCCATCTCGAAGACCTATCTAACCACACGGTGTATGTCCGAGAGAAACTCCTTCGATTTTTCCCTTTGTCACTCAATAGATATTTCAAGTTGGGGAAGGTGGATGAGCAGTATAAGATATTTTGTGGCTAGGTAGACCAAGAAACCTACCACAGAGTACTCAAAGATCTTTGCTTTGGGTGGGCTAAGTTCGAGGGGAATGCGCCAACAAGGAAGAGAGTCGATCGACGAGCACTTAAACCGATCGTAAAGTTGTGGAACCATTTTCTTAAGGGAAAACTCATGCCAACATATCATAACACAACCGTGCTCGTGAAAAAACCGATATTTTAATTCGATAATATACAAGAGAAAGATTGATGTTGGAGAACTCATCTTCGAGTAAGTCCATGAGTGTGCCAAATGAAACCGGGGTAATCTATTATTTTCTAACTTGATAACTGCTCTGTGCAGGAAAAATAAGGTCCTCGAGGAGCCCTTTAAAGATTTCAATAAATCCAAGGAGGTTATAACCAAAAAGAAAGTACCCGAGCTGATGAGTTTCGATGATAATGCACGCATGAAGGTTTAGAGGGGAGCAAAATCTGTTACCGCGGCGAGAATGGCAACAGTGGTCACGTACATGTGAGAAACACATGAGAGGATCGAGTTCCTTGAAAATCACATAAATATCTTCTTCGATTACGTCAAGGCAAGGGACGCACAACTCAACGCTTTTTCAAGGAATTACTCCCGATCACAACAGATAATCTGTCACCATTCCCCAATGTCATTCTCAAACACACTGCTGGCGGCAGCACATTCCACGCCTCGACATCGAATGTTCCCCCTGATGTCCCTCCAGAAGTACCTACAGACGTGCCACCACTGGCCACCCATGTCTCGCTTATACTAGAGAAAGGTCATGGCGACACAGACGAGTTCCTCATTTCGTCATCCTTCTCACTTCTGAGAGAACTCTAGAGACTCCACCCCACTTCTTCTCCGATGAAGATTTCACTCCCTCCCCAAAGTAACCCGAGTAAAGTTCCATACAGTCCCCTGTCTGTCAATTAACGCTAGTCCCAGAAACAGCTCATACTCCAGCTCCAGTTCCTGCACAACCGACTCCCATAGCAAGTAACCAACTCCAGCATGAGCCTCGAGCAGAAAGAGACACATCAACCGAATGGCAGGATGTATCCTTCATCATCACCCTCGATAACAGTAGTAGTAGAATCGAGATCAGAGAGTCCCCTCCTCCTAAACACACCGAACGAGGGCGTCCAGTCAAGCCACACTACCACAGTAAGTTTGCATTTTAGTTTTTTTCTCGCATTTGCATATAGATTCATGTAGTTTTAGTTCTCATGCATTGAGGATAATGCACCCTTCAAGTTTGGGGGAGGTATTGTGCCATATTTCTACATACTTTGTAAAAGAAATTGATGATATTTAGTTGAAAATTTTGGTTGTCATGACATAAGCATATTAGGTTTATTGTTTGGAATGGATTAGGGATGACCAATGATGAATGCATAATTTGATTGCCTAGGCCATAATTATTGTTAAGACTGTCTAAAGAAGAGAACCAACCCTAGGTTTGTTTCTTTGAAATTTACAAACACGATTGTAAGATGCCCCTGCTTAAGGTAATCATAAATTTTTTCGGAAATAACTTTCTATTTGCCGATAGATTGAAAATGTTTTAAGGTTAAGGTGGAACTCCCTATTGTTTAAAACTTTATAATAAAAAGGACACTCCTCTATGTAAGGGCATAAACAAAAAAACTCCATAATAAATTGAGAGTTGTCGAGGCATATGAGTGAATGAAAGTAGTCACAAGAAGACTCTACCTGACTAGCTTGGGGGAGGAAGGTATGCTCCTTTCACCTAGAGTGTGGGACGGTAGGTGTGATGAGTTGACTCCCAAAAAAAGAGTTGATAAATAACTAGGAGTATAAACTAAGTCTGACAACTAATTTGATGTCTTGACAACCCATAAGCACTTACTTTAAGTTTTCTAATTACCTTTATGCAAGATTGATTACAATCACACGCACACAAAGCAAGGAATTCTGACTAGGGAAAGGACTTGACTGATATGACTGTTGAACATGATGAGGTCAACTATTTTTGCTAAGGGCTGAAATCTCAAACCATATGATTTTCTTAACAATGCTTTGCCATGACAATTTTAATTTTCTTCTAGCTATTCTACAATGCTTAAGGACAAGTAGTAGCTTAAGTTTGGGGTGTGATAACTCCGTAAAAAGACTTAATTTCTAGTCTTTTCACTTAAGTTATTGCCCATCTAAACAAAGTATGAACAACATTTTAGTTGCATTTAGGTTATATTTGGTTGTTGGATAAGTTTTTCTTCTGAAGATTTATTTGGTTTAACTGATGATGTGAGAAAAGGGTTTTTGTGGATTGTGTATGTGCAGGAAACTTACGGAGGAAGAGTATTTCAGTTGCGATAAAGTAATTTGTAAGGGCCAATGGGACAGAGAAGAATGTGAGGAGTAGATTTATCTCGCTAAGGTAAGGTTTATCTGTAAATTTTGAAGCGGATATGACAAAATTGCCTATGTCACATGCCAGTTAGATGGCCTCTTTCACGTACAAGCAAGCCCTAAATATTATGAAAGCCGCCAGTTGCCTTTCCTTTTTTAGTTTAGACAAAATAATAACGGTTATTTAAGGAATCTCCAATCATGCGAAACCCTAGAATATTCCTCTTTAAATATTATAACGTAGCAGCCAAAGAAAAGAGGAAGTTAGAGAGCTCTACCGAGAGTATGAGCAATCAACTGCAAGCTTATCCACCGTTTATCAACCGACCTTCCTTGGTGTCCTCTAATAGCCAGATTGTAGAAGAGTAGTAGTCAGGTCTCGAGAGAGGCTGATCACCAAGGTAGACACGGTGCTGATCAGAATTGTCATGACAAAGCCCCCAGTTTTGGGAGTCGTTCTTCCTTTGTTCTTAAATTCTTTACATGTTTGGGGTTGTATTAAACAATGATATTTGGGTGACTTTTTGATAGCACCATGACTGTCTTACTTGGTGTAATCTTTGTTTTGCCTAGAGAATTATTTTCTGTTTTATGAATGATGAATTATGTTTTTGCTCAAGACTGTTTTTTTCATTGTTTGAATATTTTACCTTGACACTGTAAGAGCTTCGAGAGATTGCTGAGGTCTTGGTGAAACATGTCTTGGCAATTAGAGGACACAGTATGAATACCATAGATGCACACATAGTGCCGAAAGTACACATAGTACTGATACAAAATGTAACATATGCATTACACAATATCGATCGATAACTGTCATATACAAAGTATGTCGAAATGAGCCTATGACTCTTAATGCACATACAATGGCCTTTAAGTCAGATTCATAGATTAAACATTTATTTCCAAACCATCGAAAAATGTTAACACAATATATATATATTCATTTATTCATTTTAGAGCAGTTCATACAAAAAATTATTCGTAAAATCATTTCTATAAACTTTATGAAAATATATGTCAACATATTGTAAAACATACTTTTATCAAAACATTCGAGGTTGACTCATCGCAAGTCATCCTCATCTCATGTAAGTACATAAAAATGCACTCACCTGGTATGTGTCACTATTATGCCTTAACTATATATTAACTATTCTACTACTTTATCCTTGCCTTTTTGCTTACTTAACTCAGGAGTTTGATTACGATCTACATAATCATCTATAATCACACATACAATACAAATGTTAGTATATTGTTTAACATTTATACAAAATAATAATACTCAAAAGTACTATTATTTTTCAAATTTTATTAAAATTCATCCTAACTTAAAATTTCAGGCTGAATAGTATCGATATCCCTTCTACTATATCGATATTTTTCTTCTATGGTATTGATACCCACTTAAGTATCGATACCATTTTTGCATTCTGGAATCCATTTTTTCATTACAGTATTGATACCTTCCACTTCGTATCGATACCTCCATATTAGTATCGATACTACATGCACCAGTATCAATATTGTTCATCCGCTTTCCTCAAATTTAACTTTATAGTATCGGTACTGCTATTCCAGTATCGATACTCTTACCCATATTTTACGTATTTCACTTCGATTTTTACCCAAATTTCACCTAAATCTCTTACTCTTATCTCCAACCATACCATCAAACTCATTATCACTTAACCCAACTAACTTACATCCCTAAATCTCCTTATAACATCCAAAATCTCCAAAGAATACTCAAAACTAAAATCCCACCAAAAATTTTCAACATGTTTTTAATCACTTTTAAGGCCCCAAATCTCTTATTTAATTCTTTGATAAGTCAAATATGCTTTTAAACTCCAATAACTAGTCATATTTCATCAAATCATTTAAAAACCCATTTTATTAAAGCACTAATAAATCACTAATCTCTTAGTTTTATTCACTCTTAAGCTTTCCTTAAGTTTCTACATAACTTAAGGCTTCAAAACCAACACAAAAATGAAAGTAAAAACCAACTTGAAGAAATATTACCTTTGCTATAGGGGGTACGGGGACAAGAAGAAAAAGAATAGTAACCAAGTTTTCAACTTTTTCCCTTTTCTCCTTTTCAACCCTTAATAAAATCTCTAAATAAATGACTATTAATTAATTTCCTTCTAAAATGCCACAATGCCCCTCCATTCTTCCATTCTTACTAATAAGTCTAAAACATAATTTCCTAAATCAATCCTTATACTTTTCAATTTATTCAAATTAACCCACCAAATTTTAAATCCTTTCACTATGGTTACTGACCTGATGTTTGGAGTATTACAGGGTCTGCCTATCACGATCAGTGATAGTGTTAGATCCTACTAATCAAAAAACTATATCACAATCCTAATATGAATAAATAATTACCTCTATTTAAACAATTTACGAAAACCTACAAGTAACTCTCGAAGTACACAGATCATGCGAATGTATCAGACGTGAAATACCAGATCTAGTTGATCGAGAGAAACACAACTAACTTCATAAAAACATATTATTGAATCAATTTCACAACCAAATCCCAAATATATAAGCAAAAATGTTAAAAGTACTTAGCACTTTCGGGTTAACAAGCTCCATTTTGAGCTTTTAGGTGAGAATTTGGCTAAATGGACCACAAATTAGATCCAGATGTTGAAATCTATCAAGTGAAAGGTTTTCGAAAAGATTCAATGTCGATCAACGATCAACAATTGTCTCTGTTCGGTTTGGGTGAGACTGGTTCGACTAAGTCAACTAGGATTTGGGTCAATTGAGATTTTGGTCTGGACGGGTACACGGGTTGATACAGATCATGTTGATCCATTTCTAGAAGGTCCACTAGGCAGTAAACAAGCCAACAAACATTAACGACATGTAGGTGCGTGTGAGGCACCTTTGGGGTTCAAGAAAATTACAAAACAAATTCTAAAATGTGTAAAGTAGGATTTTGAGTCACTTACCAATCTCGGTTCACAACGATGAATAGTGGATAGATCGATTTCATAACGTCATAAACTTATCCTTCCTTACCCCTTCACACACCGAGGGCAACAGAGACAAAATGAACATTGGTGGACTCGGGACAACACAAGGATCACAATGGTGTTGAAGGTGTCAAAAACATAGCTATGATCCTTGCCAAAATGACATTTAAAGTTTTCTTGTAGAAAAAAGCTAAATGAGGAAATGAGAGAATGAGAGATTTTTAAAGTTTATATAAAATGAAAGTTCTATGTTTTGGGTTTTTAACCAAATATATTTGCAAAATGGTGGAATTATGCCATAAGTCCTCCAATCATTGTTACTTTTGAATTTGGATATGAATTTAATTAGAAATTCACTTTGGTTCCTAAATTTAACTTAAATTTCAATTTAATCCTTGAAATTAATTTTATGAAAATTTTACGCCCTAATTTGGGTGTGACAAGTGAGGGAGATTGATAGGGAAGCGGTGGCGGATTGATGAACGTTGCTCTTGTTGAAGAATCAAACATAGAAAAGATCTAGACTCGATAAACAACAATAAGGGATGAATGGGGAAGGTGGCGGCAATAGATAGGGTTCTTTAGGGTTTCTTTTTGGTGCTGGAAACAAGATAAGAAATAAGATTAAAACAAGATAAAGGAATTGCAAATAAAATAAGATAACCAAGAAATCAAAAGATCACCCTTATGAAGGTGAACGATAAAGATGATTGATGACGTGGATGGATATGTGGAAAATCGATGGATAATGTCCTATCGAGCCTCCTAGTCGTAATAAAAAGGCAAACACGATAATATGGCTCTAACAAACCCTCCTAGTCGCAATGAAAAGGAAAATTGGAGTGTGAAGATTAATCTCCCTCACAAGAACTTGAAAGAACTCAAGGAGAAAAAGCTTCGAAGGCACAAGGCAATCAGCAGTTGCAAAAACGAACTCTCGTTGTATTATTAATCAAAGAAATCTTAAATTACAAAGTTTAATGAAGCCTCCTTTATATAGGAGCTGAGTTCTAAAGGTCCTAAATAACTAATGAATAAAATAATAATAAATTAAACATATCTCAACTCTAATTCCTAATAAAATAATAATAACTAAAGATAATATTTTTAACCCAACCTTAATTCCTAATAAAATAATAAATCTAATCCTAAAAGATAATGCATCATCCTATATTAAGTTATATTACAAATAATCAATAAAAATATTGAAAATTCGTAATATTTACAAAATCCCGTATAGGATTTTCTGCATGTACCGTCTTCATTAAGATAGCCATATCTTGAGTTCCCGATATCGGATTGATGCGATTCAAGAACCGTTAAAGATAAGAGACATACGGTCGTATCTCTAGAAGAGATCTTGACTAAATAAGATCATTATCCATTAAAAAAGTCGTCGTAAGTATGTTTCTGTTCTGATCTTCTTTTCCAATGCTTGGACGAGTAGATCATTTGTAAGAGTTATTACTTATTCCTTTGTTGTGAGCCTTATGATGCATGTATCATCCTCCCTTTCTTCAAAAAGATTCAACCTCGAATCTGAAACATTAAAGGGAGCAACATTAGAATCGTTTAATGACTCATTCACATTATACTTACCGAATAGATATGCTTTGAATCTTCGAGACTTTGTTCTTCTAATAGGTTCGAGCAGAAACATTAGTCCAAAGAAGCATGTATTATGCACTCTGGTGCATGTATCATTCCCCCACTCCTCAAAAGGATTCGTCCTCAAATCTGAAAATCCAAGAGAAAGAGACTTAGATGTGTTGAAAGGAAAACTTGTGAAACATTTACCAGGATCAATGTGATGTGTCTTTATGTGTTTCAGTCGAGGTTTCTTCTATGTAGGAACTGATTTATTGTAGTCTTGAAATCCTCTTTTGCATACAAGTCTTGTAATATGATGTTTAGGTTGAAATTCAACATGATGTCGACCACTGTTTGCTTTCTGTATGATTTCTTCAGATAATTTCTCCATGGTTTTATTCGTGTGTGGTGAGAATGAGTGTTTAAAAACCATGTCAACTGGTTTGTTAAAGTAATCCCTTAAGTCTCCTAAGTGTGGTTCATGAATTAATAATTCTCGACAGGAGATTTGTGGATTGTAGAACCTGTTTAGTTGGCAAGGAAACTCATATACAAGATAAAACTCATTAAAAGTACTTTTAAAAGTATGGGTAGAAATATCAAAAATATCCGAGTTATCGTGATATACATCTTTTATATGTTCAATTCTTGGAATAGTAGTATGCTTAAGAGTATACCTTCGTGGTAGTGCTTCGTCTAATGTGTTTTGCTTACCTCGGTCAACTACACACTTAAAGGAGTTGTGTTTAGTATGGATGACAACTTCACGAGCCTTACCCTGTATGAAGGAGAAGAAGTATGTTACAATGTCATTAAAATGAGTAATAAAATACTTACCTTTGGACTCCCGTAAATCGTGACTCTTCATTGATATGGCATAGTGATTAGGGCTTTTAGGTTGTAACCCGTCAGGAGAGTCACCTAATATTATTTGACAACTCTTGGCTATGGAAGATGGTGTGGGCCAGTCTCGTGTTGCTTTTACTATTTCATTATTTACATGGATTTCCTATGCACAAACTATAAAGCCTATAGAGTTGTTTAAATCATGTTTCGTCATTAAGATGGCGTCATGACTAAGGCTTTCCTGGATGTAGCCTTTTTGTAACAAATCCAACTATTTGGTTTCTTCGAGATTATATGTTTGACGAGGTATGAAGGAACCTTGAATTAGATTGGTTTGGCATTTTTTTCCTCTTTTCAGTGGTAGTTCGTTAGGTAGATCACCTAACACTTCTCAAAAATCCTGTAAAACAGATGAAAACACACTAGGCAAATCCTTGTTAATGTTAGAAATCGAAACAATTGATTCCCTAAAGTGAACAAGGATGCAAGGTTGTTTGTAAAGAAGGTTCTCTCTCAATTCTTTTGTGCTCACACATAGATTTTGAGTCACTCTTTTCTTCTCACATTTAGGTTCACTCACCTCCCATGGGTCATTATTCTTTTAGCTTTTATAACTAGCGACCTCTTTTGCTTTTGCCTCTTTCTCAACTTTTTCTTTTTTTGCTTTCCGTACCTCCACACAAATTATCATTTGATCTTTAGGGACTGGAAGTGTGTCATTCTTTGCTGGTCGTTCTTTCTCCTTGTCATGTTTGTCATCTCTTGGCTTTTTTAGAGAAGATGAGTAGAAGATAGGAAGGATTACCTTGGTAATAGGATGAAGTACCTTGGTAATGTTCACTGAATCGAGATCTCCTTTGGATTTGTGCTTCGATTGTCATTGCTTTCTTTAGTGCGTCTTCAAGGTTTTCGTACCCTTGTAGATCAAGAAGATCAATGATCTTTGAGTTTAAGCCGACGATGAATCTTTACACGGTGACCTCTTCTTTTTCAGTTATGTTAGCCATATTGAGTAAGGACTGCATCTCCTTATAGTACTCTTCAACTGAACTTCTACCTTGTTGAAGTTGGTCTAGTCGTAGTTTAACTTCTCGTGCATAATGTTCGGTAGGAATCGCTTCCTCATGGTTTGTTTGAGGTCAGTCCAAGAAGTGATTGTTGGAATTTGGAAGTTCTGGATCTTTTTCCTTATTTTCATCCACCAAGTTCGAGCATATCCTTCGAATTGTGTGGTGATGAGGTGAACTTGTTTAGCTTGGGGGCAGTCATGGTATGCGAACATAAGATCAACTTTTCCTTCCCATTCGATGTACCTGTCTGGATCATTGTCTCCTTTGAAAGAAAGGATCGTGAACTTTGGTTTTGCAAATAGTTTGGGTGCTTGAAAACGTGGTTGTTCTCGCCCGGGTACCAAAAGTTCAACATTGTTTGGTCTTGGATTCTGGTTTGGTAGATTCAATTGTGGTTTTTGTCGTTCTCTATTTCATCAAATCTTTCAACTTGAGTCGTGAGTCGGGTAAGTGTGGCTAAGATAGCCGTAAGTGTCTTGTTGTTATTGTCGCCCATCCTAAAATCATAACACTCAAAAGAAAATTTTATAGTAAAATAAAAATAAAAGGAAGAAAATTCAACAAAGCAAGAAACCTCACAAGTAACTCCAAGAAAGTAACAAAACGAGAGGCAAGTAAGTCGATCTTGTACTCTTTAAAACTCACTTTACCAAGTAGTCTTCCACAATTCGTATCGGAGTTTGATTACTAGCAAAGGCGATAAGAAAAAACTTAAAAGTTCTAAGAGGCCAAACAAGGGTTAGACTCCAAGAGAACGAGAATGCAAAGAAGGAAGAAGTATGCAAACTCTTTAGTCTTACTAACACAAGAAAGATAATGTGTTAGATAATGCACAAGAAAATAAAAAGAAAAAACAAAAGAACTTAAAGCACTAAGAATCAAAGAAAAAAAAGAACCAACCCAGAAACCTGGAAAACGGTGGATCCACTTGAGCAACGTTTTTGAGGGGGTTACCGATGTCCAAAAATTTTGGGAAAATTCTTGAATGTCTTTCGATGCGTCAAGAAACCACCTGTAAAATTCAGAACAAATATTTTCAGTAGTATCCAGTGAACTCTGTTGAACGGTGAGTCCTCAAACAATCTATTTTTCTTGATCACTTTGTTCGAAGATGTTCTTGATCTCCAAATATTCTGATTTTTTTTGTAAATGATCTTAAATATATGAAGTTGCAATCTGGAAATTTTCACCACGGAATTCCTCCTGTAGAATTTTCGAGAAATTCGACAAGATCCTAGACCGAATCTGCCGATGAAACTTGAAGAATGTATTTGAAGATACTAATGAACTCCTATTTGGGTGAATTAGGATTGGAGATTTATATTAGGATAAATATGATATCTGGAGAAAATCAGCCCTAAATACCTTCGTTTGCACTTTTTTTGAAATTTTGGCTTTTTTATTTTTTTTATTTTTTTGTTTTTGCCTTTTTTTTGTTTTTGTTTTTTTGTTTTTTTTTAAATAGCAAACTAACTAGAATTATTTGAATCTAAATTAAAATTAAATAAAAAGAACCTGAAACGATGAATCTTTTCTGGACTAGCTCTGTTGGGATACCTTGACGGTTTTGTGTGCAAGAACAAGCAAGATTGCTTGCTTCTTTCCAAGAATCGGCCCAAATATGATACCAATTGATAGGAAAGCGGTGGCGGATTGATGACCGTTTCTCTTGTTGAAGAATCAAACATAGAAAAGATCTATACTCGATGAAGAACAATAAGGGATGAATGGGGAAGGTGGCGGTAATAAATAGGGTTCTTTAGGGTTTCTTTTTGGTGCTGGAAACAAGATAAGAAATAAGATTAAAAAAAGATAAAGAAAAGATTAAGGAATTGCAAATAAAATAAGATAACCAAGAAATCAAAAGATCTCCCTTGTGAAGGTGAACGATAAAGATGATTGATGACGTGGATGGATATATGGAAAATCGATGGATAATGTCTATCAAGCCCTCCTAGTCGCAATGAAAAGGAAACACGATAATATGGCTCTAACCAACCCTCCTAGTCGCGATGAAAAGGCAAATTGGAGTGTGAAGATAAATCTCCCTCACAAGAACTTGAAAGAACTCAAGGAGAATAAGCTTCGAAGGCACAAGGCAATCAGCACTTGCAAAAACGAACTCTCGTTGTATTATTAATCAAAGAAATCTTGAATTACAAAGTTTAATGAAGCCTCCTTTATATAGGGTTGAGTTCTAAAGGTCCTAAATAACTAATGAATAAAATAATAATAATTAAACATATCTCAACTCTAATTCCTAATAAAATAATAATAACTAAAGATAATATTTTTAACCCAACCTTAATTCTTAATAAAATAATAAATCTAATCCTAAAAGATAATGCATCATCCTATATTAAGTTATATTACAAATAATCAATAAAAAAATTGAAAATTCGTAATATTTACAAAATCCCGTATTAATCCCGTATAGGATTTCTGCATGTACCATCTTCAGTAAAATAGCCATATCTTGAGTTCCCAATATCGAATTGATGCGATTCAAGAACCGTTGGAAAGATAAGAGACAGAAGTCATATCTCCAGAAGACATCTTGACTAAATAAGATCAGGATCCCATAAAAAAGTCGTCGTAAGTCTGCTTTGTTCTGATATTCTTTTCCAATGCTTGGACGAGTGGATCATTTGGAAGAGTTATTACTTCTTCCTTTTATGCGAGCCTTGTGATGCATGTATCATCCTCCCTTTCTTCAAAAAGATTTGACCTCGAATCTGAAACATTAAAGGGAGCAATATTAGAATCGTTTAATGATTCATTCATATTATACTTACCGAATAGATATGCTTTGAATCTTCGAGACTTTGTTCTTCTAATTGGTTCGAGTAGAAACATTAGTCCAAAGAAGCATGTATTATGGACTCTGGAGCATGTATCAGAGATATTTTGTTACCGTTTGTTTGACCCTCCTTGTTGGGGTATCTTCAACTTATTTTCTTGTTATTGGTGTCGTATGGAAACCAAGTGTCTCTTGATTTTAGAGTTCAAGGAAGGAAATTAAGGTTTAAGTTTTCTTTTGGGGTTCAATTTTTGGGAGAAAGAAAAGAAAATAAGTGAACTTTAGTTTGTTAGGTATAAGTTTTGGTATCTCGATCACCATTGTTGGTGGTCGGAGTGTAGAGTAGCTATCAAAGCGGTGGTCGGTGGCGTTGTTTCGAAGATTGAGATGGGGTTTGGCCGAGAGGAAAAAGAGATAGTTGAGAGGAATTTGTCAAAAGGGAAAAAGGGTGTTTTTAGAAGATGATACAAATAACCTAAAATAGAAATTCTTTAACCTAAATACCTTGAACTTTTGGGGTAGTCACACAATGGCCCTTCTAAGTTAGGTGTGTTTTCACGTTTTGGTCTCCATGTCTTCAGTTTTTTTCCTTATTTTATTTCCGACTCACTAACTTTTATATTCCGACTCACTAACTTTTATATTATTTCGATTCTAACTCCTAACATTTTACTTTTATGCAATTTTGTTTTTATTTTCTTTGAATTTCAGTACTTTTTTTTTTTTGCATTTTTACTTTTTAGCATTTTATTTTACTTTATTTACATTATAGTATTTTATTTTCCTTTATTTATATTTTAGCACCTTTATTTCATTTTATCAATATTTTAGCACTTTATATTTTATTATTTACATTTTAGTACCCCTTCATTTTTGAAGTTTACTTTTTGATATGTTTCGATATGTTAATTCTAGCTTTTAACTACAATCAAAAGTCATTTTAACAACTAATGTTTCAATTTTTAACGGCCATTAATAAAATTGACAAATAATGGGGACAAATTGCACTTACAATGATTTTTGCAGCCGGTGGAATTTGAGCTAAGATAATTGGCAAGGAGTGTGAATGGCCAAACCACCATATTTGAAGAAAATTAAATATATTAAATAAAAAAAATTAAGAAATATCATTCAATCTGGTAGTGACATGTGTCACCATCTAATTAGAGATTAAATTTATTCTAATTAAATTAAATTATGACCAAATTGATAAGATATCTAAATATTAAGGACCAAATATGAAATTATACTAATTTTTTAACTGCCACATCACCTCCTATGTTTAAAGTTAATGGAAGGCGGTTTGATTGAACCATTTAAATAATTGGATGGTCTGATTGATAAAATTAAAATGTTGGTGGTAAAAATTATTTTTTACTATAGTTTGATAGTCCCCGTGTAGTTTACCCTTGTTTTTAATTTAATTTCTCTTCCAATCGCAAATAATAGATATTCTAGATTTATTTTTCATATACTTTTTAAACATGTGCATTTATTAACTTTGTCACATATATTTATCATTAAATATAATTATATATAGTATGTGGAGTTTTCTTTTCTTTACCATATATATCTAAATAATATTTATTATATCCTTTTACTATCAAAGATTATTTCCTTTATATTTACGTGTGTATATTGTCACGGACCGCGACCATGATTGCGAGTCCAACACCTACTAGCGCACATCCGTGCACATCGAAACACTCCAGGCCCAAACGATCAGGCGATACGTAAGTCTTCCACAAAACGCACCAAGGGATGCACCAAGCCACCGCATCAGAATTTGATAAGACCGAGCACACTGTGACTCAGGCCCTCTCCAAGCCAATATCGACCTTCCCTAAGAAAAAGGACAAAGTCACCATCATTATTTAAGTAGGATTCAACCTTTAGACTTTTAACTAAAGTAGTGATGTACTTTTGGTTATAGTAGAAGTAGACTTAGTCATTAACTCTTAGGGATTCTCATTATAAAAGAGACCTCCTCACGCCCATTGTGTTCATTTATTCTTTCTCTTATTTTCGTTTATATTCTCTTTGTGCTTACTTTCGTGACAATCTAATCAACCAAACTTAGGTTTCAAGGCTACTTTAGCGCCCAGTAACTGAGCAAAGTGACCAATGGTCGCACGACCTGCTAGCCAACAGTCTAGCCCCTGTCAATATGCATATTTACCCTTGTGTTATTTTATTGTAATAAATATATCTAAATATGTTAATGTTTGTTTATATATATATGTATACATAAAAATATTTACGTACCGTATTATGTAGATGTATGACATAGTTTTAATTAGTTTTGTATATATTACGTAATATATATTTACACCCATGCGTGTGCTATACCATATGAAATATGTGTTATGTGCGTGAATAAGAGACATAAATGCAGAGATAGAGAGGAAGAAGGAAGAAATTTATATAAAAAATTGAGAGAATATCCAGCAAAATTCATAACAGATTATTACAACTTTTTTTATTTATATGCGTATCCTTTAGAAAAGGAAAAAGTCGGTTAGATCCTTGGAAGTTTTTCTCTCTCTGCAGCTCCTACGCTCCTCTTGGATTTCCTGGTATACTGTTGCAGAGGTGCCAGCTCCCACATGATTCACTGGAACAGTTTTTTCTGGTTAGTCCATGACAACACCCTCTCCTGCAGAATTAACCTTGTCCTCATGGTTTTCACTGATGACATCCTTCGTAACCTCTTCTAGCTGTAAATTAGGGGTGAAAAGGTAAACTAAAACATAATTCAGTTCCTTGTAGGCGAGCTAATTCTATCCACAACTCAGTCAAGAAAAAGCGATCGTGATCACCAACTATACTGCATGGAATAACCCTTTGGAGCAAAATACGAGCCAAAAATGTAGCATCGAAGGTGACGAGTTAGACTGAAAAATCGGCCATTTTTACTGAGACGATCAACGACAACCAAGATAGTTTCCTTACCATCTGATTCGGGCATTTTGATAATGAAGTCGAACGTTATATCTTCAAAAACTTAATCAAGGGAAGGGGTTGAAGAAGCCCTACCGGAGCAAAACTATCACTCTTCATTCGTTGGCATATTTGGTATTTAATTATGAACCGACGAACATCCTTGGGCGTACCCGGCCATTAAAGTTTACCGCTAAATGGTGAAATGTTTGTGTAATTCCAGCATGATCCCCATTAAGGAACGATGGTCACCCTATGGTGATCTTCCGTTCCATAAAACTCAAAAAAAAAAAAAAATTCTTGCGCAGCTGCTAGCAATTCCTCCATTTCCTTGCTAGTAAACAAGGGAATCTCAATTTTAACCCATTTTGTGTTGAAGAATGATTCAACGTCATACAAATTTTAGTATTGACTGTTGTGGTTCATTATTTTTCTGATTTTATTGTTATTTATGTGCAGTAGTGGTTCCTTTTTTCTGTTAGTTTGTTGTGTTGTCAAGCCTATAAAAGGCCTATGTTTGTTCCATTCTAAGCATTGAATAAAAAAAAAAGTTTTGTCATCTAAAGTCCATTATTTCTTCTTTATTTTTCTACATTTATGGTATTAGAGCCAGGTTCGTTTGTAGCTGGGATTTGTAACAAATGGCGACTAACGTCAATGTCGTGAATGTATCTCAACTATCGATTCCAGTCTTCAACAGAGAAAGCTATGAGTTTTGGAGCATCAAGATGAAGACCTTGTTCAAGTCTCAAGATCTTTGGGACTAGGTTGAAAATGGTTGTACCGAACCAGATGAAGAGGGGAGATTGAAAGAAAATAAGAAGGACTCAAAGGCATTATTTTTTATTCAGTAAGCGATTCATGAGACTGTTTTTTTTTAAATTGTTACAGCGAAAGAAGCTTGGGGAATCTTGTAAACAACATTTTAAGGCTCCTCTAAGGTAATGAAGATAAAACTTCAATCACTTCGTCGGGATTTTGAAACCTTGCATATGAAAGTTGGAGAGCCGGTGCAGGATTTTTTATCCAGAGTTGCTGAAATTGTCAACAAAATGCGGTCTTATAGGGAAAATATTAATGATCAAACAATTGTTGCAAAAATTTTAAGGAGTCTCACTCCTAAGTTTGATCATGTAGTGGCTTCCATAGAATAATCCAAATACCTGGAAACATTCACATTTGATGAGTTGATGGGATCATTGCAGTCCCACGAGGCGAGGCTGAACAGAACGGAAGAGAAGACCGAGGACAAGGCTTTTCATGTGAAAGGGGAGGCATTTCCCAGATAAATGAACAAAAATGGCAAGGTCAAGTTGGATCTCGTGGACGAGGAGTTCGCGACAGAGGACGAGGCCGAAGCGATGGCTACCAAAGTCAAACACAACAATGAGATAACAAAAGGTTTATCCAATGCTTTTACTGTAAAAAATTTAGGCATGTGAAGGGAGGTTGCTGGAGAAGATCAAAGCTGGAACAAGCAAGTTATGTAGAGCAAGAAGATGATGAGATTAAATTGTTCATGGTGTATCAAGAAAATGAAGCAAGCCATAGGAACATTTAGTTTCTAGACAGTGGGTGCTCGAATCATGACTGTGTGAAGTCATTGTTCAATGAGATTGATGAAACCTTCAAACAAAAAGTAACACTTGGAGACAACAAGCAAATTCAAGTGGAAGGGAAGGGCAATGTGGCAGTCAAAAGTAGTTCTGGTAATGTGAAACTTCTCTATGACGTTTATTACATTCCAAGTCTGTCACAAAATCTGTTGAGTGTAGGGCAATTCATGGCTACTAGATATCTATCATGTTCAAGATGCCTCATGTGTGATCAAAGATAAAAAATCATATCAAACTATAGTTGACGTTCGCATGACACCAAACAAGTTATTCCCACTTGTTATTTCTGATGTTCAAAACCATGCACTTGCTGTCAAAGAAACAAGTGTGTCGAGATTATGGCATTTGAGGTATGGGCATTTAAAATGTCAAAGGTTTGAAATTATTGTGTCAAAAGAAAATGGTTGATGGATTGCCTAAAATTGAGTCTTTAGATATGTGAAGGGTGCATACATGGAAAACAATGTAAAAAGCCATTTCATGTGGGGAAGTCTAGAAGGGCAATGAAGTGCCTTGAACTTGTACATGCTGATGTGGTTGGTCCCATGAAAACTCAATCATTTGGTGGGAGTAGATATTTTTTTATTATTTACAGATATTGTAGCCGGATGAGTGGGGTTTACTTCTTACAGTTCAAGTCAGAAACATTTGAAAACTTCAAAAGATTCAAGGCACTTGTGGAGAAGCAAACTAGAAGATGCATCAAGGCTATGCGTACAGATAGAGGCGGTGAATTTGTATCACATGAGTTTAATAGTTTCTGTGAAGAACATGGTCTGAGAAGAGAGCTGACTGCTCCATACACTCCAGAGCAGAACGGTGTTGCTAAACGAAAGAATCGGACGGTTGTGGAAATGTTAAGAAGCATGTTGAAAGCTAAAGGACTTCTGAATCAATAATGGGTAGAAGTTGTTGCAACTGTAGTCTACTTTTTGAATTTGTCACCAACAAGGGTTGTTCTCAATCAAACTCCATATGAGGATTGGTACAAAAAAATACCTTGGGTAAGCCACTTAAAGGTTTTTGGTTGTGTTGCTTATACTTTATTTTACTCTATAAACGCAGCAAACTTGATGAAAAATCAACAAAATGCATTTTTGTTGGTTATTGTTATGAGTCCAAAGCTTACATGTTGTATAGTCCTATTGATGGCAAAATAATAATCAGTAGAAATGTGATTTTCAACGAGGATGCAAGTTGATCTTGGGAAGAAAATGCAGCTGATGTCAAGTTTGAAATTGCAAGTAAAGAAGCAACTCCACAGATTGAAGTGTTACAACCGTCTTCTCCAAATCTATCGTCTCCTCCAACTTCGTCAAGTGCATCTTCGAATGGTAGGATTTCCTCCGATGATGAGACTCCTCCAAAGAAATTCAAAACTTTGTCGGAGATTTATGCTTCTACGCAGGCCTTGTTTGTTGTTGATCCTACAACTTTCGAAGAAGCGGCAGACAAAGAGGAATGGAAAATTCCAATGAAAGAATAAATTGCAAAAATACAATGTAATAAGACATGGGAGCTTGTAGATATTCCTAAAGATAGAAGAGCTGTTGGTGTTAAATGGGTCTTTAGAATTAAGTTCGACGCAGATAGAAACATTCAAAAGCACAAATCACGTCTAGTGGCGAAAGGATATTCACAACAACCAAGTGTAGATTTTGATGATACTTGCTCTCCGGTTGCACGATTTGAAACCATCAGGATTGTTTTGGCGTTGGCTGCACATTTAAAAAAGATAGTGTATCAATTCGATGTTAAGTCGGCTTTTCTGAATGGTGATTTACAAGAGGAGGTCTATGTTGCTCAACCTGACGGATTCACGATCGAAGGCAAAGAAGAAAAAGTGTAGAAGTTACGAAAAGCTCTCTATGGGCTGAAACAAGCTCCGTGCACATGGTACAATAAAATCGATGCATACTTTCTCAGAAATGGTTTTGAAAGAAGAAAGTATGAGTCCAATCTTTATTTTAAACAGTAAGGTACCCATGATTTTCTATTATTTGCCTTTATGTTGATTACATGATTTACATGGGTTCCTCAAGCCTTATAAATGAATTCAAAGCTTGTATGAAAAAGGAATTTGAAATGAAGGATCTTGGAGCATTACAATCTTTTACTTGAGGTGAAGCAGGTTGAAGATGGATTCTTTGTGTCGCAAAAGAAATATGCTGCTGATTTACTTAAAAAATTAAAGATGACGGGGTGCAAAATTGTAGCAACACCTATGAATTTGAATGAAAAGTTGAAGAATGATGATGGTACTAAAGCAACAGATGCAAGGAGCTTTAGAAGTCTAGTTGGAGGCTTGGTTTACTTGACTAATACGCTGTCGGACATTTCTTTTGTTGTTGGAGTTATTTCAATGTTCATGCACTGTCCATCAAGGTATCATTTTGGCGCTGCAAAAAGAGTCTTACAGTATATTGCCGGAACTCTTGATTTTGGACTATGGTATGAAAATATTTCAAAGTTCAATTTGAGTGGTTATACAATTAATGACTGGGCTGGATGTTTGGAGGATAGAAGAAGCACATCAGGTTATGTCTTTGGCTTTTGATCAGGTGTTATTTGTTGGTGTTCTAAAAAACAAGCTATAACACCTCTGTCTTCATCAGAAGCTGAATATAAAGCTGCAACTTCACCAGCTTGTCAAGCTCATGGTTAAGAAGGATCCTAGCAGAGAAGGAAACAACTGTGATCTACTGTGACAATCAAGCAGCGATCTCCATGTCCAAGAATCCATCCTTTCATAGAAGAACAAAGCATATAGATATTAGGTACACTTCATTCGTGATCTTGTGTCTGATGGATCAATTATTCTGAAATATTGCAATACAAATGAGCAAATGGCAGATATACTAACGAAGTCTCTCCCTAAAGATAAACATGCTTACTTCAGACAACAACTTGACGTTTGCAACTTTGAATCAAGGAGGAGCGTTGAAGAATGATTCAAAGTCATCCTATTTTTAGTATTGACTGCTGTGGTTCCTTATTTTTCTGATTTTATTGTTATTTACGTGCAGTAGTGGTTCTTTTTTTCTATTAGTTTGTTGTGTTGTCAAGCCTATATAAGGCTTATTTGTTCCATTCTAAGCATTGAATAAAAAAACAGCAAGTTCTGTCATCTAAAGTCTATTATTTCTTCTTTATTTTTCTACATTTTGGAGAGAAAGGAAAGACATCCTCTGATCAGTACGAGCTTTTGCTTTTCTAGGAAGAATAGTGCTATCGTCGATCACTTCGCCCCCACAAGATGAGTTTGCGGATACTCCAAGCTGAGTGGAAATGGATTGTAGTTGACGGGCCATCTCTTGAAAAGTAGTCTGTGTGGTAGCATTCCATTGTTGTTGCTCCTCTGTAAACTTTTGGAGCGATGTCACAATTCTCGTGGTGTTTGCTGGTGTCTTAAAGAGCTTAGGTAGAGTCCGAATGGGTTACCATTGTGGTAAAGTCAACGAAAGCACCAAATGTTATGTGCGTGAATAAGAGACAGAAATGCAGAGATAGAGAGGAAGAAATAAGAAATTTAGATTGAGAAAATTGATAGAATATCCAGAAAAATTCATGACAGATGATTACAATTTTTCTTATTTATTTGCCTATCCTTTAGAAAGGGACAAAGCCGGTTAGAGCCTTGGAAGTCTTTCTCTCACTGCAGCTCTTATGCACCTCTTGGATCTTTGGTTATCGTTGCATAAGTCACAGCTCCCACATCATTCACTGGAGCAATTTTTGCTGGTTCGTCCATGATAACACCCCTTCCTACAGAATTAACATTGTCCTCAAGGTTTGCGCTAATGACATCCTTCGTGACTTCTTCTCGCAGCAACGACAGTGGTGTGATCTGCTGAGTGGGAAGACCTTTACAAGGTTTCAACTGTGAAATTTGAAAAACGGATGAATAAGAGTAGAGGTAGGTAAATCAAGCTTGTAGGCAACTCGACTGACCTTGCGGAGAACACGATATGTTCCAAAATATTTTGGTCATCGACCTGATTCTTCATACGGTGTTGTGCTTGCTGTAAATTACCCTTTAAGACTCGCGGTAGTTCATCACGTTCCAGCAACTGGCGATTAAATAGAGCATTAGAAAAACTGCCTTCCAAATAAGTCCATATAGTAGGAGGTCGCGGCCGTACAAAACTCGAAATGGAGTCATCCCCGTAGAGGTTTGGTAAGCGGTATTATAACAATAATCGACCCACAGTAAATATTGTTCCCATTTACTCAGATCATTTGCTGCCATACAACGCAAAGACATTTGGAGACAGCGATTTGAAGCTTCCGTTTGACCATCGGATTGAGGGTGATAAGCTGAACTAAAACATAATTCAGTGCCTTGTAGGTGAGCCAATTCTGTCTACATCTCACTCAAAAATAAGCGATCGTGATAACTGACAATACTACGTGGAATACCTTGAAGTTTGATGACCCATTCCACCAAAATGGCTGTCCCTTTTTCCCATATGTATGGGTAAGAGGAGGTAAGATAGTAGGCTATCCCCATTCCACCAAAATACGAGCCACAAATGCAGCATCAAAGAGACGAGGTAGACTGAAAAATGGCCATATTTAGTGAGGTGATCAACGACAATCAAGATAGCTTCCTTACCATTGGATTTGGGCATTTCGATTATGAAGTTGAGCAATATATCTTAAAAACTTGGTCAGGAATGGGAAGGGGTTGAAGAAGACCTGTCGGAGCAAAACTATGACTTTTCATTTGTTGGCATATTTAGCATTCATTGATAAACCGACGAACATCCTTCGACATACCTGGCCAATAAAAGTTTACCGCTAAACAGTGAAATATTCGTGTAATTCCAATATGACCCCCTATTAAGGAACAATGGTCACCCTATGGTGATCTTCCGTTCCATAAAACTCAAACAAATCTTGCGCCGCAGCTAGCCATTTCTTCGGATCCTTGCCAGTAAACAAGGGAAGCTCAACTTGAACTGGTTTAAGAGCAAAAGGAAAGATATCCTCTGAGTCAGTACGAGCTTTTTCTTTTCCATGAAGAACAGTGCCATCGTCGATCAATTCGCCCCTACAGATGAGGTTACGGATACTCCAAGCTGAGGGAAATGGATTGTAGTTGACGGGCCATCTATTGAAAGTAGCCTGTGTGGTAGCATTTCATTGTTGTTGCTCATCTGTAAATTTTTGGAGCTATGTCAACAATTGCTCGTGGCGGCTGGTGGTGTCTTGAAGAGCTTTTATAGAGTTCGAATAGGTTACCATGGTGGTAAAGTCAACGAAAGTTATGGGCGTGAATAAGAGACAACAATGCAGAGATAGAGAGGAAGAAGGAAGAAATTTAGATTAAGTAAATTGAGAGAATATCCAGCAAAATTCATAACAGATGATTACAACTTTTCTTATTTATATGCCTACCCTTTAGAATTGGACAAAGTCGGTTAGTGCCTTGGAACTTTTTCTCTCTCTTCAGCTCCTGCGCACCTCTTGGATCTCCTGGTTTACCGTTACAGAGGCGCTAGCTCTCACATCATTCACTGGAGCAGTGTTTGTTGGTTCGTCCATTACAGCACCTCCTCCCGCAGAAATAACATTGTCCTCAAGATTTGCGCTGATGACATCCTTCGTGACTTTTTCTCGTAGCAATGACAGTGGTGTGATCTGCTGAGTTGGAAGATCTTTTTAAGGTTACATCTGTGAAATTAGAAAAACGGGATGAATGAGATTGGAAGTAGGTAAATCAAGCTTGTAGGCCACCGGACTGACCTTGTGGAGAACACGATAGGGTCCAAAATATTTTGGTCCCAACTTGTGATGACGTTGTAGTCGAAGAGAGATTTGACGATACATTTGTAATCGAAAAAATGCCCAACTGACTTCCACCAATTCACGACGATGCTTATCGGCCTGATTCTTCATACAGTGTTGTGCTTGTTGTAAATTACCCTTTAAGACTCGTAGCAGTTCATCACGTTCCAGCAACTGGTGATCAACTGAGCATTTCAAGAACTTCCTTCCAAATAAGTCAATATAGTAGGAGGGTCGCGGCCGTACAAAGCTCGAAATGAAGTCATGCCAGTTGAGGTTTGGTAAGCGGTATTATACCAATATTGGGCCCACAGTAAAAATTGTTCCCATTTATTTGGACCATCTCCTGCCATAAAATGCGAATACATTTCGAGACAGCAATTCGAAGTTTTCCGTTTGACCATCGGATTGAGGGTGATAAGCTGAACTAAAACATAATTGGGTGCCTTGTAGACGAGCCAATGACAATACTACGTGGAATACCTTGAAGTTTGATGACCCCTTGGACCAAAATATGCGCCACAAATGCAGCATCAAAGTGACGAGGTAGACTGAAAAAATGGCCATATTAGTGAGGCGATCAACGACAACCAAGATAGCTTCCTTACCATTGGATTTGGGCAATCCGATAATGTAGTCGAGCGATATATCTCCAAAAACTTGACCAGGAATGGGAAGGGGTTGAAGAAGCCCTACTTGAGCCAAACTATCACTCTTCATTCGTAGGCATATTTGGCATTCATTGATAAACCGATGAACATCCTTGAGTATACCTGGCCAATAAAAGTTTGCCGCTAAACGGTGAAATGTTCGTGTAATTCCAGCATGACCCCCTATTA
Source organism: Hibiscus syriacus (assembly GCF_006381635.1). NCBI lineage: Eukaryota > Viridiplantae > Streptophyta > Magnoliopsida > Malvales > Malvaceae > Hibiscus > Hibiscus syriacus. The sequence continues at coordinate 235,938 of NW_024062311.1, read as the reverse complement.
CTGAACAATCTTCACCCTATGGTGATCTTCCATTCCATTAAACTCAAAGAAATCTTGCGCCACAGCTAGTCATTCCTCCGGATCCTTACCAATAAAAAGGTAAGCTCAAGTTGAATCAGTTTTGGCGCGAAAGGAAAGACATCCTCTGATTAGTACGAGCTTTTGCTTTTCCAAGAAGAACAGTGCTACGCCGGTCACTTCGCCCCCTCCAGATGAGGTTGTAGATACTCCAAGCTGAGTGGAAATGGATTGTAGTTGACGGGCCATCTCTTGAAGAGTAGTCTGTGTGTTAGCATTCCATTGTTGTTTCTCCTCTGTAAACTTTTGGAGCGATGTTAACAATTGCTCGTAGCTGTTGGTGGTGTCTTGAAGAGCTTTGATAGAGTCCGAATGGGTTACCATGATGGTAAAGTCAATGAAAGCACCAAATGTCATGTGCGTAAATAAGAGACAAAAATGATGAGATAAAGAGGACGAAGGAAGAAATTTAGATTGAGAAAATTGAGAGAATATCCAGGAAAATTTATAACAGATGATTACAATTTTCTTATTTATATGCTTATCCTTTAGAAAAGGACAAAGTCAGTTAGAGCCTTGGAACTTTTTCTCTCTGTAGCTCCTACGCACCTCTTGGATCTTCTGGTTTACCGTTGCAGAGGTGCCAACCCCCACATTATTCACTGGAGCAGTGTTTGTTGGTTCGTCCATGACAATATGTTGATAGTTTTACTCATCTATATGTATATAATTAATGTATTTTTATATACCTTATTTATGCTTTCCCACGCATGTCATATCACCATATACATAAATTCACGCATATATATGTATTATACTAAATATAGTCACGCGTGTATGTACTACTAAATATACATTATAGTTTTGACATATATGCATACATTTAATAGATGTTTTTTATATATCCTATTTCTTTACTCTATACGTATGCATTATCTTTAAATTTTGTATCTTTTTAGGTTCTTTAATTTAGTCTTAGGTTAGATCACTTGACTTAGACTAAATTTTTAGATTTAATTTTCTTCTCACTTTTGTCTTTTAATTGATGAGAATTTTTAAAATGGTATTCATGTTTCCTCAAGGTTCTAATTTAATTATTCGATTTAAAAAAGTTTCTAAAATTCGTTATGTGTTAATATTAGAACCTATATCTTAGGCTTAATCCTTTATGTTCTTTAAAATTCATAATTTGACACTTTAGTTAGAGAAAATCATTAATTAACTCACTTAGTATAATTAGGTTTAATAATTGGTTGTTTGATTGCATAATTCGATTTCAAAGAAATGCAATGAACATTTATTAGGGGTTAATAGTGTATCTTCCCTTGTGATCGGGTGACCATTATTGATTCTCAAAATCAATCAGCATCATTTTCAAAATCTCGCATCATGGTATTGGTCAACTATTTGAATATTCTACTATTAGGATAGGCCATTGGTGCAAATGCAAGTGGCCTGCTTTAACTCCTTCCGTCAATGACTTTTTGAGTGGCGTTCATCTGTCAAATTAGTTTGTCTACTCGGGGATCCAATGTTGGATTTTTCTGTGGTATTGGTTAGTTTGTATAGAGTGATGGTATTTTTTCAGGTTTTTTCTTTCATCCGGTTGCAAGCTATAGCGGGGCGCCTATTTTTTATAAATTCATTCATCGATAAGTTGGTACTCATGTAGTGAAGTTGGGTCGAGTGATTCATGACCGTGATCCTTTATGGGGGAAGATCATCTGAGGGCATCTGGCATGTCATTTACGCTATCGGTTTGTGGTTGGTTCATATTCTGGTTTACTACTTAATGTTGTGGGGTTGGTGTTACTGCAGGACGAAGGTTCTTGATTTTATCTCGGGTCTGGGGTGTTATTTTGGTTCCCGCTAATCGGTTTGGCGTTTTATGACCACTGTGCTTTATTGGTAAATTCTATTGTTGTGGCATGGATGATTAGCTTCCTGGTGCTGGTTGCAATTGCTGTTGTTATATTACATTGGTTTGGTGTACTCTTTTTCTCCAAAAATATGTTTAAGGAGGTTTTTTAATGAGATCATCACCGATGTTCCCGTTTGTATGCTCTTTGCAATATAATACAAAACAACCTTTAAATAAAAAATCTCGCATCATGAATTTAAAATCATTAAGGCAATTTTTATTTATTGGGATTAATAATGAAACTTCCACTTATTCTTGGAGTATTTGTTATTAGTCGTAATAAATTGATATCTTTTTTTTAAAAATTTGCATACATAACGAGTCTTAAATTAAATAAAATTTTAAACTCAAAATTTTTAATTTTAAAACAAAGGGTAATCGACTAGGTGCAAGATTTAGATGCTGTGGGGTGCTAATCCTTCACCGCGTGTAGTTGACTCTCAAACCTGATTTTTGATTTCGCATATCAAAATATTGATATTTTAGTAAAATTAAATATATTAAAATTATTTTATTTTAGGTATCCAATCTCACCTTAAAATTGATTGGTGGTAAATTCCATTTTTCACAAACTTTAGAAAAAAACTGTCAAACTTGGTTCGAAAAATCGTTATGACAGTGCGAACAAAATCATAATTTCTAAAGCAAAATTTAAAGCTATTAAAAATGGAATTAAAAAGCATCTAGAAATGAGTTACAATTGAGCATTAAGAACACGACAGTGACCCAAAATTACTATTATGATAGGAAATTGTCTTATAAACCCCTACTAAGTATTCAAAATTTCTAGGTGGAATTTATTATGAATTTTAATACCTCTAGGATTCTTTGGAAAAAATTCATAAAATTTTGTTGAGTTTGTCCTCGATAATTTTAAATAAAACATTTTTAAATGCTAAAATAATAATCATATGTTCTAAATAGCAAAATCCAAAAGATAGAAATTATGATATAACCTCGGGCGTATGAGATTTAATATTTAATTATAAATTATAAGGGATGTTAAAGTATAAATTTTTGAATTCAACATATTTATTCCTTGATACAATTTTAAACTATGTCAGGATTATTTTGAATCTAGATCAAGTTAAGAACGTGTTAGTTTAAATTTGGGTGGGCTTGAATTATCATTTTCAAAATTAAACATACTATTTTGGAGGAATTTGATGCAAATTAGAATATAAACTTGTGACCATGAAAATTAAGATTAAATTACAAATTGCAAAGAATGTTATGTAGCACCCATCTCTGGTATATCCATATGTATACGAGGTACAGATGTCACATCACTATTATTATTATTCTTAATTTAAAATCCCGTAAAATTTTGTTTCATTTTATAAAACATTTAAAGAAACCATACATTAACTTAAATAAACAATCAAAAAGAGATGTTCCAACACCTCATCATTTTACACAGTTTAATTTAAATACTGATCAGAGCGTTTTTACTAAACCCTATTACATACCAACTAAAATATAACAAAGGTAGACAGATATGTCATACAGTTACTGATGAGGCGACTCTGACTGGATGTCCAAGGATCTCCTTACTCAGTTGTATTCAACATACGCGTGAAATAAACACACATTAATTATTACTTAGTGAGGCATAGTTTAATCACAAGTAAAGCACTAAACACAAGTTATTTTATTATACTTCACGTTCCAAGGAATCTTTAAATTCAAAAGGTAATTCTATAATTTGCATTACTGATGCTTTCAACCTCATTTATCAACCATTACTAGAATCTATAATTTCAATAGTATATTTATACGATTAGTATGATTTCCTTATCATTTTAGCACACGAAGTGCCTTATTTGGAAATTCATACACTTAGTTTGATTTCCTTTCCATTTTCGCACACAAAGTGCCCTATCTGGAAATTCATACACTTAGTATGATTTCCTTACCATTTTAACACACGAAGTACCCTATATGGAAATTCATACACTTAGTATGATTTCCTTACCATTTTAGCACACGAAGTGCCCTATCTGGAAATTCATACACTTAGTATGACTTCCTTACCATTTTAGCACACGAAGTTCCCTATTTGGAAATTCATACACTTAGTATGATTTCCTTACCATTTTAGCACACGAAGTGCCCTATCTGGAAATTCATACACTTAGTATGATTTCCTTACCATTTTAGCACACGAAGTGCCCTTTGGTAATTCACCATACATACATCAATAAATTATACTATTATGATTATTATAGTATATACGTACATAATTAAATGCACTCACCTAGTTCGTCTTGCTTAAATATTCAAACTGAGAAGATGATTACTCCAGAACTTGACCCTTTCATTTCGCCTTACTCGACTCGGGAGCTTGAATTTGATCTATCCCACATTCATTAAATACATACATAATATCAATTGTTAGTGTATTTTGCTAACAATTATAAATTAAACATTAATCAAAATACTTATTATTAACCTTTATACATCAATATCAGCCCAACTTAAAATTTCTGGCCCTTCAATATCGATACCCTTAATATAGTATCGATACTACCCTACTATGGTATCGATACCCCTTTCCGGTATTGATACCAAAATTATATTTGATGTATCTTGGTATCGATACCCTCACCATGGTATTGATACTAATATACTACGGTACCGATACCCCTTCCGGTATCGATACCAAAATTAGATTTTATGGTACTTGGTATCGATACCCTCACCATGGTATCAATACTACCTCATCAGTATCGACACTCTTGTATAATTCAGCCCAATTTTTTCCTATAGTATCAGTACTGTTCTTAGCAGTACCGATACCCTCGCCCAGAATTTCTAGTTTTCAGCTCGAAAATCACCCAAATTGGGTCAAATTTCTTTATATTTACCCCATTGAATACTATTAAACTCTTCCTTATCTATCTATACTAACATTCCTTTGTTTTGCTTCCTTAAACATCCAACGTCTTTCAAGAACATTCAATTCTAAGAATTAAACCACTTTTTCTAATATATTCTTTAACAGACTTTATACATCTAATCTCTCATTTACCTCTTTGGCAAGTCAAATCTACCATTAAACCTCAATAAACACCAATATACCAACATATCATTTCAAAACCCATTTCCTAAAATCTCCAATATTTTCTCTGTTTCATAGTTTTAATCTCACTTAATCCTTCCTTAAACTTCTAGTGTACTAAATGCTTCAAAACCCAACAAAAAAAGAAGTGATAAATTAGTGAATGGAAAACTCACCTTTAAGCTATTGAGGAAGGTTATGTACGAGAAAGAATAAGAAGGAAAAGAGTTGACCAAGCTTAAAACCCCTTTTCCCTTTTATATCTACTTTAATATCTTAAGAGAAATGAATTTTAAATTCATTTACTCCAATTAACCAAAATGTCCTTTATAATCCTCCATTATTTCAATTTAGTTTTAAACTACATTTCCCAATTCATTCTCACCTTTTATAATTTAATCTCATAAATCCATATATTTTTAAATCATTTAAATAAAGTCCCTAATTAGGTATTTGGGGCATTACAATTCTCCCCTTAAGGAAATTCATCCTCGAATTTAAAGAAATACCTGAAACAATGAGATGTGGGAACTTAATTTTCGTATTCTCCTCTCTATCCCACGTAGCTTCTTCCACCTTATGATTCTGCCAAAGCATTTTGACCAACATAATCCTTTTACTACACAATTCCTTGGTTTCCTTAGCCAAAATCCGTACCGGTTCTTCCTCATAAGTCAAATTTGGTCATATTTCTATCTCTTCAGGAGTGATAACATGTGAGCGATCGGATCTGTACCTCCTAAGCATCGATATATGAAAAAAATTGTGGATGTTGTCCATATCCGGAGGCAAAGCTAATTGATAAGACACGGGTCCAACCCTTTTCAATATCTCATACGGTCAAATAAATCTCAGACTCAGCTTTCCTTTTCGCCCAAATTGTAAAACCTTCTTCCAAGGCGATACTTTCAAAAATACTTTCTCTCCCACATGAAATTCTATTTCTTTCCTTTTCAAATATGCATATAACTTCTAGCAATCTGAGGCTATTTTAAGATTACTCTGTATAATTTTCACTTTATTCTCCATATCTTTCATCAAATCCGGCCTGACTAGATCTCGATCTTTTAGTTCAAACTTAATTTATGGTGTTCGGCATTTTCGTCCATACAGAGCTTAATACGGGGCCATTTAATACTCAATTGATAACTACTGTTATATTTGAATTCTGATAACGACAAATACTTTTCCCACGATCCCATAAATTTAATCACACATATCCTAAGCATATCCTCCAGTATCTGAATAACTCGCTCTGACTGCCCATCTGATTAGGGATAAAAAAGCTATACTGAAGTTCAATCGAGTATCCATTGACTCATGTAAAGACTTCCAAAATCTTGAAGTAAACCTGGGGTCTCGATCGGACACTATCGATATCGGTACTCCGTGCAGTCTAACTATCTCTTTTATATACAACTCAGAATACTTATTCATTGAGTAGTCTACTTGAACTGGAATGAAATGAGCCGTCTTGGTAAATCTGTCTATAATTACCTAGATCGAGTCATTTTTACCAAGTGTCAACAGTAGCCCTAACATAAAATCCATTGTGACTCGCTCCCACTTCCACTCAGGAATGGATATTGGCTATAATAACACGGATGGAACTTGATGTTCAACTTTCACTTACAGATATGTCAAACATTATGCAACAAAATATGTAACAGCTCTTTTCATGCCATGCCACCATAACGACTCTTCAAGTCTTGATACATCTTATTCCCGGCTGGGTACATAGTCAAAGGGCTATAATGGGCTTCGTAAAGAATATCTATCATCTGATCATCATCATCGGGAATACAAAGCCTTCTCTGGTAATATAAGCATCCATAATCTCTTATTTCAAAATCTTTGTTCTCTTTTTTTTTCTTTATGTGCCAATTTCATCAAACACTTTTTATCTCTCCCTTGGAGCTCTTTTACTCGATCCAACAACATCAGTTTTAAATTTAATTTGGTAATCAAAGCACCATCTCCATCTATAGACATACGTGCATCTAAATCCCTTAAAGATGCAAAAGTTTTTCGACTAGGTGGATCCGCTACCACCTTAGTTTTTCTCGGATGGTAGTCGATAATCAAATCGTAATCTTTCAAAAGCTCTATCCATCTTCTTTGCCTCAAATTCAGCTCTTTTTGAGTCAGCAAATATTTTAAACTCTTATGATCTGTGTAAACATGGAAACGCTCACCGTACATATAATGGCACCAGTTTTTAAAAGAAAAATCCATTGTAGCCAATTCTAAGTCATGCGTCGGGTAATTTTTCTCGTGATTCTTCAATTGTCTGGAGGCATAAGCCACAACATTCCCTTATTCCATCATCACACAACCCAACCCATTATGGGATGCATCGCTATACATGACATATTCTTTACCCGACTCAGGCTGCACAAGCACTGGAGCCACAATTATAATTCTCTTTAACATCTTAAAATTTTCTTGATCATTTTATGTCCAAACAAAAGGTACATCTTTTCGCAACAGTTTAGTTAACGGCAGAGCTATTATTGAAAAGTTCTTCACAAATCGCCTATAATAACTAGCGAGTCCTAAGAAACTCCAAACTTCTGTAATGTTCTTTGGGGATTGCCAATCTACTCTGGCTTGAATCTTTTTGGGATCCACTCTAATGCCCTCTACCGACACTATGTGGACAAGAAAAGCAATCTTAGATAACCAAAATTTACATTTGGACAATTTATCTTATAACTTCTTGTCACAAAGTATCTGAAGGACCACTCGAAGATGAGCATCATGATTCTCCTTTAACTTGGAATAGACCAGGATATCATCTATAAACACTACCACTAACTGATCCAAGTTTGGATGGAAAACTCTGTTCGTTAAATCCATAAATGTAGCAAGAGCATTTGTTAATCCAAACGGCTTACTACAAATTCATAATGTTCGTACCGAGTTTGAAAAGCCGTCTTGGAAATATCATCCTTTTCGATCCTTAACTGATGCTACCCTGACCTCAGATCTATCTTAGAGAACACTGTTGCGCCTTTCAACTGGTCAAAAAATCAATCCTTGGAAGAGGATACTTGTTCTTTATTGTTACCTTATTCAGTTGACGATAGTCAATACATAACTACATAGACCCGTCTTTCTTTTTCAAAAATAGCACAGGCACTCCCCACAGAGAGACACTGGGTCGGATAAATCATTTATCTAGTAGTTTTTGCAACGAAGTCTTTAATTCCCTTAACTCCATTAGAGACATTCAATACGGAGCCATAGAAACAGGTTCAGTACCCGGATAAATCTCTATTCTAAATTCAACTTCACGATCTGGAGGTAAACCTGGTAACTCTTCAGGAAAAACTTCTGAAAACTCCATAACTATGGAAATATCATGTAGTCACACACCTGGCAATCGGGTGTCTATCACGTTAGCAAGAAAAGCAAGGCATCCTTCTGACATCATTTTCTTTGCGGTCATAGCTGATATCACATTTGACATGGACTGTGCTTTCTCCCCTATCACCGTAATTTCAGAGACTTTCGCATCCTTTAAGAATAATCGCTTCTGACGAAAATCTACACATGCATGGTGTGGAGACAACCAATTCATGCCCAAAATGATTTTGAACTTATTAAAGGGAAACTCTATCAAATTTGCCAAGAATACTACCCCTTGAATCTTAATTGGACATTTTTTACACACCTTAGTTCCCTTGCACTTTGACCCATAGGATTTATCGCTATCATTCCGTTAGCAATTGGTTCTAAAGGAATTCCTCTAGCTCTGATCAGTTTGGTACTAATGTATGAATGTGAAGAACCAAGATTGGCTAAAACAAAAATAGGCTTATCAAAAAGGTGAAAGGTACATGTTATGATCTCAAGATCCTCCCGATCAAAATTAGTCTTTATATTATATGCTTGGGCCACTCCCCGAGTCTCTTGTCTTTGGCCAGCCTCAAATTGATTGCCTGATCTTTCTCTCCCTCTACTTCTATTAGGTGCTGCTACTGATCTCTCATATTGTACGTATCCATCACCATACTTATTCGGGCAATTTCGAGCAAAGTTACCATCTTCACCACAATTGAAACAAGCACCTAAAATCAACATACATACTCCTTCCTGTAACTTGCCGTATGTATGACATTGAGGTTTCTCTCCATGAGCTCTACTCGAGCTAGTAACATAGGATTATGACTGCTTAGTTATCCGTGAAGCAGCAGAATGATCAGTTCTAATTGTTAATTGAGACCCAGAGCCTTGCCCCTTTTTGCATACTGTACATATGAAGACGTTCTGATTCTTTTTCCCATATACAAACTCTGTTCCACAACTAGAGTCTCCTCTTGAGTCCATTCAATCACCTTCGCTCTATTTATCACTTCTTACAGACTAAACATATTTAATACCAATATCATTTCCTTTAGCTTAGGCCTCAGACCCTCAATGAACCAATCTCGACAAACTTTATCATTAGGAACAATTTCTGTAGCATAACGGTTGAGCTTATTATATTCGGCCTCGTATTCATGCACCGTTCGATCCCCTTATTTTAACTCAAAAACTTCAGTAACATAGATCTCATGAACTGCTCCCCGATATACTTGTTCTTGAACTCCTCTTGAAAGAACTGCCAGTTCACTTGCTCGGGCGATGAATACATCGTCGTGTTTATCCATCATACCCGAGTCGAACCTCTAGTTAATGACACTTCTCCGCCTAACTTATCATGATCGGTGCACTGTAGACTTTCCAACATCGCCTTAACGTCATTTAACCATAAATCTACATCCATTGGACCTTCACTTTCATCACCCCTAAACTCTGGAGCTCCCAAACTTCTTAACTCATTTGGAATTAACATTCATAGTACGGAAGGAGAAGGAGGAGCGGAGGAGGTTGAAATCGCGTCAAGATAGCATCTAGAGCTTGCATAAAAGCTCTAAACTCTGGAACAGGCATACCCTGAGGTGCCGGTGCACTGGTATTATGAGACATAATCGGATGTTCGCTATTCTCTTAATAGCTCTCACTACCCGATTCGTCTCTACTCTCTCGACCATCAACTCTTCTGGAGTTTGTAGAATTAGACATCTATCAGATCATTCATAAAATAGTAATTACATTGTAAAGAGAGACATCTTTTATAACACCCATAACCCATATATTTATACCTATACAGATTATAGATGTCACCTAAATTTTGAAATCCATTTTCAATTCAAAAGTGATTTAAAATATGTTTTCTTAAAATGGTAAATGATATTATAAAAATATCATATCATATGAATTAATTTTCATTGTAACAAATTTAAGGCAAAAGATTTTTTATGAATAGTACCGTGAGAGTATCGGTACACTGTAGCAAGGTATCGATACCCCTTTAGCATTCTGGAAATTTTTAACGTTAGTATTATTCATCACTATTCACTACTACAGTAATTTCATCATTATAAAGTTACCATTTTGTTTCCAAATTTGTTCAACAAAACAAATAGAACATTAATAATTAATTCCACTAATAAAGTCAACATTATATCTTACGATGTCTTACTATTATTGAAATATACTCCTCGATGCTTGATGTCGCTTTGAACTCTTTATTCCACTACTGGCTTTTTACCTACACGTGAAAATCATCACACGCTAAGTATATACTTAGTGAGGCAATTAAAATAATAAACAGTGGAATACAATTCATGCATGAATTTCATTGTCCAAAAATAAATGCCATAAGATCATGTTACATACATGTCCAATATTTTTCCATGATCAAAATATTATAACTGAATATAAAAATTCTTTCCAATATACTTTCCATTTATTCCATAAGCTCGTAAGCTTATTTGCATACTTACCATTTATTAACCAATAAACCATAAACCATAGCCCATAGCCCAATATAAAACCCTGAGGACCCTGGGTACACGAGTCAAATATAAGCAATGTAGTGCTAACCTGTATGACGCATAAGGTCGTGTCCACCATCCATACTAGGTATCCTTAAGTACAGTCTTGTATATGACACATAAGGTTGTGCCCACCATATACACTAGGTATCCTTTAGTGTATCCCAAATATGCAGCCTGCTGCTAGACTCTATGGCCTGCCAATTATGCACTGTCCCTCAATGACTTGCTTGGGCATACAGTCTATTTTATTTGATCCATCCATGGCAAAGTATATTATCAATATTTCACATTGGGCAATTCATACCCGAAATAACTTTCTTGGTAAAATATCATATTATTCATGATCAATGCATTATAATTTCACACCATGGCATATCACTTTCACATTGAAGTTATAAAAATGACATAATATCATGCTGATATAAACAAGGTCGACTTATCGCAAGTCTTCCTGATGATGTATAAAATATCTATGTACATTGTCATGCATGTATTGCACTCACCTTGACACTTTATATAATCCACAATATGAGCCTCACTAATTGTCCAAAATAAACCCTTTTCTATTTGACTTGCTTCGATCACAATTCAATAACAATCTGTATAAATCACAAATTCAAATGACACATATGTTAGTATTGTACTAACAAAAACACATCTCATAACAACTCCATAATATACTTGGAACTCATTTCCTACCAAATATTTAACACTTGATAATTCCTTTTAACATTGGTACCAAATTTTCCAATTACATAAAATGGTTCTTCACCATTTTATCACTTAGATACATCATGATCGAATATTTTATCCTTTAAAACTACATTTTCATGATTTTGCTCGATTTTGATTCGATTCAAGCATGAAATTAACTTTCAAACAACCTTTTAACATATCTACAATCAAATCCCTAATCAACTCTCATCAAAACACAAAGTTCTCTAACTTATAATTTGGTCAAATTTTATATAATAATCTGTAGAAAGATTTGACATGTTTTAACCATAAATCAAGCTTGAAAATGAATCTACAACTTCAAAAACATCAAGATTCATGATAAATTTCATGAACCCTATCATGAACATAAACTGTTAGATTTGGGATCTTTGAAATCCAACAAGATTAGAAAGAAATATTGGTACCAAATGATAGCGTTTTTCGCGTATATCACTTTTCTATTTCACGGCATATCCCAGATTCCAAAGGAATTTAATCAAAAATGGAAAACAAATATTTTTCCCTTACCTTGGTATAGCTCACGTCCATGGAGAAGAGATGAACACTTTGGTATGAAATTTCAAATATTTTGCATGCTTATCTATGCTTAAATTATCATTTAATGAATATTAAATTCATTAAATTGAGAAAATACCAATATACCCTTAATGAAACTTCATAATTACCATAAAACCAAGATTCCTATCCCTATCATCTTCCAAATCATATCACCTGAACCTTATCTTCATCCATAAGATAAATATGAACAAATAATATCTGAGTTTACCGATTTGCCCTTGCTATTTTCCAAAAATTACAATTCAGTTACTTTATTCAAACAGTTCAAATTAAACATGGAATTAAACCATTATATATTATTTTCTAACATTTTAAAATTTGAAAACAATATATTTATTTCCTTATTTTCATGACCCATTTGTAATTTTTCTAAAATTACATTTTGGTCCCTAAACTTTTAAATGTTTATACTTTGTCACTAAACTTTACCAAATTTATAATTTGGTCACTAAATAAATCTATTTATGCAAAAAAAATTCTTTTTGGAAAAATTACCACTTAATTCTTTAAACTTTTCCCAAATTTTCTTTTTTGACTATCAAACTTTCAAAATTTGTATTTTGGTCATTATCTAAATTTTTGGGATATTACATCTTTCATATTCATTCTATACCCTATCAGTAACCTTAACATCTTAGTGGCATGTAAACTCTTTTTATAGAAAAATTTACACCTGATTCGGCCGATAATCGACTAAACCTATAGCTCTGATACCAATAAATGTAACACCCATCTACCGTATACCCATATGTATAAGAGGTATAGATGTCACATCAATAATATTATTATTCTTAATTTAACATCCCATAAAATTTTGTTTCATTTTATAAAACATTTAATTCACTTAAAAGAAGCCATACATTACTTAAATAAACAATCAAAAAGAGATGTTCCAACACCTCATCATTTTACACAGTTTAATTTAAGTACTGATCAGAGTGTTTTTACTAAACCCTATTACATGCCAACTAAAATATAACAAAGTTATACATATATGTCATACAATTATTGATGAGGCGACTCTGACTGGATGTTAAAGGATCTCCTTACTCAGTTGTATTCAACATATGTGTGAAATAAACACACGTTAAGTATTACTTAGTGTGGCATAGTTTAATCACAAGTAAAGCTCTAAACACAAGTAATTTATTATACTTCACGTTCCAAGGAATCTTTAAATTGAACAAGTAATTCTATAATTTGCATCACTCATGCTTTTAACCTCATTTATCAACCATTACTAGAATCTGTAATTTCAATAGTAAATTAATACGATTAGTATGATTTCCTTATCATTTTAGCACATGAAGTGCCCTATCTAGAAATTCATACACTTAGTATGATTTCCTTACCATTTTAGCACACAAAGTGCTCTATCTGGAAATTCATACACTTAGTATGATTTCCTTACCATTTTAGCAAAGGAAATGCCCTATTTGGAAATTCATACACTTAATATGATTTCCTTACCATTTTAGCACACGAAGTGCCCTTTGGTAATTCACCATACATACATCAATAAATTATACTATTATAATTATTATAGTATATATGTACTTAATTAAATGTACTCATGTGGTTCACATTTCTTAAATATTCAAACTGGGAAGATGATTACTCCAGAACTTGGCCCCTGCCTTTCGCCTTACTTGACTCGGGAGCTTGATTTTGATTTATCCCACATTCATTAAATACATACATAATATAAATTGTTAGTGTATTTTTCTAACAATTATAACTTAAACATTAATCAAAATACTTATTATTAACCTTTATACAACAATATCAGCCCAACTTAAAATTTCTGGCCCTTTAGTATCGATACCCTTAATATGGTATTGATACTACCCTACTATGGTATCGATACCCCCTTTCGGTATCGATACCAAAATTAGCTTCGATGTATCTTGGTATCGATACCCTCACCATGGTATCAATACTACTATACTAGGGTACCGATACGCCCTTCCGGTATCGATACCAAAATTAGGTTCGATGTTACCTGGTATCGATACCCTCACCATGGCATCGATACTACCTCATCAGTATCGATACTTCTTGTATAATTCAGCCCAATTTTTGCCTATAGTATCGGTACTGTTCTTAGCAGTACCGATACCCTCGCCCATAATTTCCAGTTTTCAGCTCGAAAATTACCCAATTGGGGTCAAAGTTCTTTATATTTACCCCATTCAATACTATTAAACTCTTCCTTAACTATCTATACTAACATTTCTGTATTTTGCTTCCTAAAACATCTAACATCTTTAAAGAACATTCAATTCTAAGAATCAAACCACTTTTTCTAATATGTTCCTTAACCCATTTTATACTTCTAATCTCTCATTTACCTCTTTGGCAAGTCAAATCTACCATTAAACCTCAATAAACACCAATATACCAACATATCATTTCAAAACCCATTTCCTAAAATCTCCCATATTTTCTCTATTTGATAGTTTTAATCTCACTTAATCCATCCTTAAACTTCTAGTATACTCAATGCTTTAAAGCCCAACAAAAAACGAAGTAATAAACTAGTGAATGGAAAACTCACCTTTGAGCGATGGAGGAAGGTTATGCACGGGAAAGAAGAAGAAGGAAAAGAGTTGACCAAGCTTAAAACCCCTTTTCCCTTTTCTCTCTGCTTTAATATCCTAAGAGAAATGAATTTTAAATTCATTTACTCCAATTGACCAAAATGTCCTTTATAATCATCCATTACTACAATCTAGTTTTAAACTACACTTCCCAATTCATTCTCACCTTTTATCATTTAATCTCATAAATCCTTATATTTTTAAATCATTTCAATAGAGTCCCTAATTAGGTATTTAGGGCATTACATGTTAAGTATAAATTGTTGAATTTAATATATCTATTCTTTAATATAATTTTGAACTGTGCCGGGTTTATTTTGAAAGATGAATTCGATGTTATTGAAGTAAAGTGATAGATACTTATATTTTGAAATTATTATTAGTAATTGACATTATTATTACAAGTAAAAAAGATATAAAAAAAATAACACACATTGTTCACAATCCAGAGCTAGTAGCAATCCTTCATTGCTAGCTATCAATCTTATTTAAATATTATATAGAAACAAAATAATAGTGCAAATTAGAATACAAATTTGTGACCATGAAGTGAATTATTTGAAAAAAAATGAATTCGGGCTGTGGCTCGACAGTGACTTTTGCTCTGATTTAAAATTTTCATTTTATACATGAAAAAAGAATGTTCTTTCACGAATAATTATTATTCTGTCGAGTTTGTCCTAGGTGGGGTTGAATTGTCATTTTAAATGTAAACATAAAATTTTGGAGGAATTTAGTGCAAATTGGAATATAAACTTGTTACCATGAAAATTAAGATTAAATTACAAATTGCAATGAATGTTAAGTATATATTCGTGGATTCAATATATCGATTCTTTAATATAATTTTGAATCGTGCCAAGTTTATTTTGATGGATGAACTTGATCTTATTGAAACCAAGAGATACATACTTATATTTTGAAATTATTAATTGAAGTAGAAAAGCCACACTAACGCTCATTGTTCATAAGCGAAAGCTAGTAGCAATCCTTTATTGCTGGCTGTCAAACTTATTTAATATTATATAGAAACAAAATACTAGTGCAAAGTGTAAATGACTACTATTTTATATTTTATTTGCTTTCGACGGACTCACCATCAAATCACACCACAAATTGCCTAGATATGAAAAGAGTAAATTTAAGCATACGTGATTTTGGCGGTTACGATTAGTGCACCACTAGGTGTACTGATTTGTGCCTTTGACGTATACATCATACCATCAGGAGTGGTCCATGAATAAGTGGCTTCATTGAATTCAAGATCGTTCCGGATATCTATCAATGTAACAACAACAATAGGAGGAAGGACTCGGATTGCGACCTAGTATTGATAAATGAGTTAATTATTATATATAGTATATAATAAAAAATAAAACAAGAAAATAAGATTTAGATTTAGATTTAAGGTAATTGTTGACTAAATAACGACCCAGTTAATCAGTTCGTTACCATACGCAACCGATCTGGGCAAAGTGCTTGACATATTCTGTATGAATGAAACGGCCTTTGGACCATTTTTAATCTTTAACATAGCGTTATCATAAGTTGTTAAATCGAACGTTACGTCGTCGCCATTAAGATTTGTAAGTTTCACGGTTGCGGTTGTAGAAGCCATTTGTTGTTAGCTTAACTAAACTTATGTATTTGATTTGCTTGTGTTGTGCTATATAGCTGAATGCATACACATATTTATACAAAGTTTTGTAGCACAATAAGATAATATAAATAAATGATGTCAAATTTTAATAGCTTCATAATTAATTTTTTTTGAAGATTATTAAATCAAAATGATAAAGCTACTATCTATTCTTCTTCAGTTACCACTTCAAATGATCACGTGTTTTTTATGTATCAAATTTTTGTCTTTTTCAAGATTATTAATATTATTATATTTCATGCATTGTTGTATTATTGAGCTCAAGTACGTGCAGGGGGCTTGGGAGAGGTCAGGACTAAGTTTTTGGGAGGGAGAGATTTCCTTTTAGAATTCATGGATGAAGAGCTTTATACGTTCATGAAAGAGCATAATTGGTCGTTCTTACGAGAAGTTTTCCTGGAAGTTAATCCTTGGATAGAATCGTACAGAGCGTCTGAAAGGGTAACTTGGATTAAATTAATCGGTGTGCCATTACACTGTTGGAACCATAACACGTTCAAAAGGATAGTTGAGCAATGGGGAGAATGTTTGGCGATGGGAGAAAACGCTCTTCAGGAAGTGGGATGTGAGGAGATGACTATCTTGATAGCAACTAGAAGAAAGGATTTGATTGATGAGGTGGTTGATTTGGAGGCAGGAAGGGATGTTTTTAAAATTAGAATTGTGGAACAGACTACTAGTAGAAGTGATACGAGCAGTCATAAGAAAGAAGTAAAAGTTAATTTAGTCACCGATGATTCGAGTTCGTCGACAGTTAGGAGTATGGAGCCATCGGAGGAGGAGAAGTCGGAGAGGAGGCATGTGGAAGATGATAGTCATTTAATGTGCATGGGGAACATTTCAAGAGGCGGCTGCATGTAGGGGATGGAAGACGTAGAGAGAAATATAGGGGAGGAAGCAATTGTGGGTTAGAGGGTCAATGATGTTTGTTCTGGGAAATCACAAAAGCAATATGAGGTGGAGGTGGAAAATGAGGTGGATGTGGCAGAAGATGATTGCATGTTACTATTTAAGGCGGTGGATGATAATGAAGGTATAAATGAGAATTTAAAGGATTTGTCTCTATGGGAAGGGAGGTTAGGTTCAAAGGTAGCGTAGGATACGGATTATATGGGCCTTACAAATTTCTTTTCTAAAAAAGGATCCAATGAGGATCAATTGGACGGGTGCTTGGTAGATCCGAAGGTAAGTAAGCCCAGTTTGGGACGGGAGGGGAAGAATGGGAAAAGGGGCTCTGCATGCAAACGATGTCGAGCGATGATAATTTTATTCCCAAACCTAAGCAGAACGTTAGAGCAAAGGAGGGAAAATTAAGAAATACAATTCTATCCAAAAATGTCAAGAAAAATATGGTGTTACCTAGAGAAAGAATAGAAGTTGTCATGTGAAGAAAAACCATAAGAAGGAGCTAAGTGAGGAAGAGTTGACTGAACTTGAAGGAAGGTCCTTGTCCGATTCGGATCTCCAAGAACGTTGGTAGAGGCAAAAGCTGGAAGTGAGGAAAACTTTACAAATTGGTAGAGAGTTGGGTATTTAGTTTAAAGGCTCAGAGGAGGCGTTGGTTAAGGAAATTTCAGCTGTGGACGATCTTGAAGGAGAGCCCAATCCCTGTCCATTGAATTCTAGAAGGTATCAGAGGGGGAGGTGCCAAGATGCAGATTCTGTCTTGGAATATAAGAGGTATGGGTTCTAATGTGAAAATCTCAGAGCTTAGGAAGTTTATTCAGACTTATAGAATTGAAATGGTACTGTTACAAGAGACTAAGAAGGAGGATTTTATGGATACTAAAAATAGTAGTTTTTGGTGTGATGATGACTTTGAATTTAGATTCTCGAAAGCAATGGGAAAATCTGGGGGTATTCTGTCTGTTTGGGATAAAAGTTGATTTCAGATCCTGGATAGCTTAATTACAGATAGATTTATTTTGATAGAAGGGAAGTACGCTTCACATGATTTAATATATTCTGTTATGAACATTTATGCTCCTTGTGAAGTATCTGAACAAGTCATAGTATGGAGTACAATTGTGGAAGTTAGGAGGAAAAATAAGAACAAATGGTTCATGGCAGGTGATTTCAATACAATAAGAAATAACAACGAGAGAAGCGGGTGTTCTTACACATCAAGGGCGGATGTAGAAGGGCTGGAAGTGAATTTTTCTATTGAAGAAGTAAAGGATACAGTGTGGAGTTGTGGGGAGGACAAAGCTCCGGGTCCGGATGGATTCAATATAGTATTTTTTAAGAAATCATGGGAGTGGGTAAAAGTAGATATGATGAAGACCCGGACAGCTTCTATAGGAATGGAAAATTGGAAAAGAATGTCAATTCATCTTTTTTAGCATTGATTCCAAAGGTGGCCAATCCGACTGAAATTTCATAATATAGACAGATCTCGTTGGTGAGCAGTTTGTACAAAATAATTGCTAAAGTGTTAGCAAGGAGATTATGAGGTGTGATTGGAAAAGTGATTAGTGAGACTCAATGTGCATTTATAGCAGGTAGACATATTTTTGATAGAATTTTAGTGGAAAATGAAGTCATTCATTCATTGAATATAGAGAAGGGAGGGAGAGGTGGATTGATATTAAAACTAGATTTTGCAAAGGCATATGATTGTGTTTATTGGGAGTTTTTAGACTCTGTGCAACATAATATGGGTTTTGGAAGCACATGGAGACGTTGGATTTGGGAATGTATTTCGACAGTTAGAGTTTCTATTCTTTTAAACGGGTCTCCTACAAAAGAATTTAAAATGTACAGAGGTTTACAACAGGGAGATCCATTGTCCCCTTTTTTGTTTATAATGATAACTGAGGCTCTTCATCTTTTGCTAGAAGGAGAGCTGTTCACAAAGGATACATTGATGGTATTGAAAATGTGGCACCAAATATAAGTATTTCACATTTGTAAATTGCGGATGATACGATATTGTTCATTCGTCCAGATCAAAGAAGTCTGGTCAATGTTAAGAGAATCCTAAGATGCTTTGAATTGGGTTCGGGTTTAAGCATAAATTTAAGGAAGTCGTGCTTAGCAGGGGTGAAAGTTGAAGAAGATAAACTAAAACAGCTAGCTCGTTTGGGTGGTTGTTCTGTGTGCATTGCCGTTTAAATATTTAGGAATTCCGTTAGGTGTAGATCCCAGAAGAATTTCGACGTAGGAACCTGTTATTGAAAAGTTTAAAGCTAAATTGGTGGGTTGGAAAACAGGACGCTATCTTTTGCTGGGCGAGTGGTTCTTATTAATTCAGTGTTGTCAATGCTGTCGTTGTATTATATGTCGATATTCCATGTTCCAAAAGAAGTTGCATCAAAAATTGATAAGACTATAAGAGGTTTTTTGTGGGGTTATGATGGAAACAAAAGTAGATTGCCAAGGGTGAATTGGGGTAGATTGTGTTGTCCGAAAAAGAAAGGTGGGGCTAGAATAATCAATCTAAAGGTAAAAAATATGGCGTTACTTGCTAAGTGTGGTTGGAGATTTGCAATTGAAAGAGGGGTATTATGGAGGTCAGTAATTAGTCACAAATATGGCTCAAGTGATCTGCCTTGGTTGGTTAGTCTTGGACATATCAAGAAAGCTTCGTTAACATGGAGAGGGATTGTAAATAATTTGTCTAGTGAAGGTACAACTAAATGGATGAGTGGAGAATCATTCAGGTGGGTAGTGGGTGATGGGAAATCAGTATTATTTTGGGAGGATGTATGGTTTGGGGAAAGTGCTTTAACATCAAGATATCATCGTATTTACAGGATAGAGTTGAGGAAGTATATTACGGTGTGTGATATGATTTCTGCAGGTGAATGGCAAAACATAGATACATCAGCTTTGTTCGAGCGACAATTGCTTGTCAGGGAATTAACTACTGTTCGAATTATAATACGTGAAGTGGACGATGTTAGTTTTAATTTGTCTGTGGCTAATCAGATTGTATGGGTGCATAAGACTGATGGTTTATTTAAGGTTAAGAAATTGACCTAGTTGCTCCTCAATGACGGGTATTTTGAAGATGTATGTTCGTTTAACTTTGATAAAATATGGAGTCTAAAAGTCCCACCGAAGGTGAAATATTTTCTATGGATACTTAAATTGAACAGAGTTCCAACTAAGGTATTCCTCTTTAACAGAGGGATTAAGTTGTCCGATGCTCAACGCTTGTTCCCATGGTGTGGAGATGCTGAAGAGGATATGAATCATCTGTTTGTGTCTTGTATTTTTATGGCTTGTTTTTGGAATGCTTTCTGCTGGTGGTGGCATATTCCAGGCTTTAATTTGCAGACAGTGGATGAAATTTTTGAGTTTTGTTTTCAGTTTAGATGGTCAGAATCTATAGCATTGGCTTGGTTTGTAAGCTTTGCAGCGGTGTTATGGAGCCTATGGATGGCGAGGAATGATTTAGTTTTTAAGAGTAAAAACACGAAACTCAAAGACCTACTTGTATATGTGAAGATGAGAGCTTATGCTTGGTGTAAGGCATTGAAGGTTTTTAGTGTTTTAGAAGAGAAACGTTGGTGGGATTGGCCAGGGGAGTCAGCGGGTCTAAGCGTACAACAACGTCCCAAGTGTGTCTGGAAGCCGCCAGTGTCGGGCCAAATGAAGTTCAATGTGGATGGCTCAGCAACAAATAAGTCAGCAGGGTGTGGAGGAGTCTTGAGGACTGAAGAAGGTTATGTAGTAGCAATATTTTTTGGGCCGGTAACAGAGGTCAATCCAGATTTTACGGAGCTTGTAGCTATCAAAATTGCATTAGACGTGTTTGTTGAATCTTACTGGTGTGGGAAGACTGGTTTGATCGTCGAATCTGATTCTAAGGTAGTACTGAACTGGATACAAAATGCCTTAGCTCGACCATGGAGGTGGGGGGTAATTTTTCAGGGAATTGATGTTAATGCACTGAAGATATCTGAGATGAAGTTTGTGTTCTCGCCTAGGAATACTAATAATATGGCAGATTACCTGGAAAAGATAGGCTCGAAGAGAAAAGTTTTGTTCAAGGCAAGCTGGTGATATATAGAAAGGGAGTATCCTAGCAATTTTATTGTGTACATGGTTTGAATGTTAATTTGATCGAAATGGAGGATTATTAGTATTTTTTCTAATGTTGGTTAGGGGTTGGTTATTGTGGAGAGTGTTTTTTCTTTGGTAGGGTGGGGTAGTTTTGGTTTAAGTTATGCTTCATCTACATTTCGTGTTATTCATTTTATGAGCTTTGGTGTTTTTCTCAATTTTGAGCACTCTTTTCCCCCATTTAGGATTAGGGGTTTTTTTAATGAGGCTCAAGTTGGGGACATCATATGAATTTTAAATAAAAAACTTCTGTTTGCTGAGGAAAAAAAAGTATAGACATCTTAATTTGGTTGCACGACCAAGCGGGATGCTTTTCAGTGGGGAAGCTATCGGAGTTGTCGGTCATTGATAATATTCCTATCCTGGAATTCAATTTTGATTGGGTATGGAAATTAAAGATTCCGCCCAAAGTAAAAAGGTTTTCTTTGGATGATGAAAATTGGCATGTTACCAACTAAGGATTTCCTAGCATCAAGAGGGGTGAAAGTTGACGACTCATCGAGCTGATATCCGTGGTGTAAAACGAGTGTTGACTCAACTTTTCATCTTTTTCTTTGAATGTATATTTGTTAATTGCTTTTGGATAAACTTCTGTAAATGGTGGTTGTTGGTGTGGCCTGTCCCTGGAAACTTTGTGATGTGATCCCAATCATCCCTAACTTTTATCTTGATCTGATTAAATCATTGAAGTTCTCCAAAGCTGATTCAAATAGAGTTCTACCTTACTTCATCCTATAGCTACTCATTTATGAACTATATTTTATTATATGTTTGTATTTACCTCTTGGGATATGCTTATCATATTATATCATTCATTGTATGAAGTTGCATGAGTTTTATTTGTTGCATAACATTCATTGTATTTAATAAGTGTGATGTTCATTTAATCATGCATTGCATTTAAAGTATCTAGTTCATTTAGGGAAGTAGTTCATTTATGCATAATATTTTCGAAGTTATAGCTCTTTGACATGTGTCAAAATTTATGGGTTGGCTTCAGGTTGGCTTCCTCTTTTCTAAGGTTTTAGTCATCAAAGGTGTATTTTCTTCCCTGGTCCTTATGAACATTACAACGTGCCCTTTTTTATTGGCTTGGTAATTTTACTGGATGCGGGCAAAATGATGCAACTAGCATATTCAATTACTAGACTTTCTAGAATACTTCTATTTTGGTTCTCTAAAATCTTCCATTTGTTCAAGCTTCAAGGACTTCTTTAGTAGAGGTAGTGCAGGGACATCAGTCTAGCTATAAAGTTCCTGAATTGTTGTGTGAGGCTTACTATAACAGGTGTTCCTCAACTCCCTTGGTCCATTTTACTGAAACTTGTTATTATATAAATTTGATTTAATTTTCCATTGTTTATCTAGTTGAACTCAACTTTATTATATTTTCCTTTATAGGGCTAGCTGAAGGGTTCATCTCATCATAAAGTCTTCGACTTGATAATTACAGTGGAGCAACCACCGAACTATCGAGTAGCCAAGCAATGTCATGGTTTGAATGCAATCTATTCATAAAACTGGGGCTTTTGAGTTTCCTCTATAACCAATTGCTTTAGTGGAATAACTCAATTTTATTGTATAATCAATAATAATGATTTATTAACCTTTTGAGTAATCAGATTAGAATTTCTTAAGTTCATAAAGAAGAACCTGTTATAGTCTATGTGTATTTGATAGTCTGACAATCTCATATTTAGAGTTCATTTCCCAAACAACTGACATATACTAAATTCATCCCCTCCACCATTCCATTTGTGAAGATTAGGATCATCATTGAACGAACTCAATAGAAGTGTAGTCTAGTTAGTTTTGCAAAGTCATACACAAGAGATGACCCATGTTGTCTGATCCTATTCATACCTGAATACCAAGCCTCTTGTTCATTTCCTTAGGAGAGGAGAAGGCTATATTGGTCCCAACAATAGATGTGTAACACCCATCTCCTATACACCTTTCCGTACACGAGATATAGATGTCACATTAGTTTTAAAATAATTCTTCCTTTGAAAACCCAAAAATTTTTGTTTCTTTTTATAAAACATTTTAATTAAACTAGTACAAAATATACATTAACTTAATTAAATAATAAAAAGTACCATTCAAATGTTCTTGAGAGCATTTTTACTAAATAGGTTACATGCAAACTAAAATACATCAAAAAGTAGACATATGTCATATTGTTACTGTATAGGTGATTCTTGCTTCGATGTCCGAAAATCTCTTTACTCCACAGGAAGTAAAACCTACGCGTGAAATTAACACATGCTAAGATTACTTCTGAAATACTAATACAATCATTTCTCAACCATTACTCTAATGTACATGGATTGTACACTTGCTACAAATACGAAAATTCATCCACTTAGTATGAATTTCTTAAATTTACACATAAAGTGCCCATACGAAAATTCATCCACTTAGTATGCATTTCTTAATTTTTACACATATAGTGTCATACAAAAATTCATCCACTTAGTATGAATTTCTTAAGTTTACACATATAGTGCCCATACGGAAATTCATCCACTTAGTATGAATTTCTTAAGTTTTACACATATAGTGCCTATACAAAAATTCATCTACTTAGTATGGATTTCTTAATTTTTACACATATAGTGCCCATTCGGAAATTCATCCACTTTGTATGAATTTCTTAAGTTTTTGCACACTTAGTGCCATTTGGTAATCATCATACATACATCAATAAATCATACAACTATGACTACCATAACATATACGTACATAGTTAAATGCACTCACCTGACTTGCCTTGCTTTGATATCTAAAATGTAAAGATGATTACTCCGAGACTTGGCCTTTTCCTTTTTCTTTACTCGACTCAGGAGCTTGATTTCGATCTAATCCATATTCATTAAATACATGTTTAATATCAATTGTTATTATATTTCCTAACAATTATACTTAAACCTTAATCAAAAGTACCTATTATTAACTTTTCTACAACAATATCAGCATATCTTACAATTTTTGGCTCCTCAGTATCGATACCCCTACCATGGTATCGATACTACGATACTATGGTATTGATACCCTACTATGGTATCAAAACCATTTTTGCCTTCTGTTTTGAATGGTATCGATACCTTCCCTTTGGTATCGATACTCCCCCTTCGGTATCGATATTGATTGAATCAGTATCGATACTACTCAGCTGATTCATCCAATTTTAGCCAATAGTATTGATACTGTTCTATTTGTACCGATATCCATACCCAAATTTTCTAGTTTTCAACCCGAGACATACCTAAATTTGGTTAAATTTCCTCATGTTTACCCCCAACAATGCTATGTAACTCTTCTATACTTATTCGTACTATCTTTCCTTCATTTAGATACTTAAAACAACTTGTATCCCTCAAGATCATTTGATTCTATGAATCAAACCAAAATTTATAACTTGTTTTTAAACTCATCCAATACTTCTAATCTTTCATTTACCTCTTTGACAAGTTAATTTTACCAATAAACATCAATAAACACTCATATATTAACATATCATTTCAAAACCCATTTTCTATAATCTGCATTATTTCCCTTATTTCATAGTTTTAATCCCATCTAAACCTTCCTTAAGATTCTATCATATACAAGGCTTTAATAACCAACCAAAAACAAAAGGATAAACTAACAATTTAAAAACTCACCTTTGAGCTATGGAGGAGAGTTATCCACGGGAGAGAATAAGAATAAAATAGTTGACTTAGTAATATCCCCTTGTTCTTTACTTTAATACACTATAAGAAAATGAATTTTTAATTCATTTTATTCTAAATGACCAAAATGTTCTTTTCATCTTCCATAACTACAATTTAGTCTAAATTTCTCTTCCCAAATCATTCTCATCTCTCCCTTTAAGAAAATGCGTACTCGGATTTAAAGTACCTAAACCAAAGAGATGTGGAAACTGCTTTTTCATATCCTTTTCTCTCTCCCAAGTAGCCTCTTTTACCTTATGATTCTGCCAAAACACTTTAACCAAAGAAATCATTTTGTTATGAAATTCCTTGGTTTTCTTAGCCAAGATACCCACTGGTTCATCCTCATAAGTCAAATCTGGTTCGATCTCTATTTCTTTAGGCCTGATAACATGAGATTGATATGATCTGTACCTTCTAAGCATTGATACGTGGAAAACATTATGGACCTTGTCCATATTTCTCTGCCTTAAGTTTAACTCTTTCTGAGTCAACAAATACTTTAAACTTTTATGATCTGTGTAAACAAGGCAACGTTCACCGTACATATAATGGTGCCAGATTTTTAAAGCAAACACCACTGCAGCCAATTCTAAATCATGTGTCGGGTAATTTCTCTCATGATTTTTCAATTGTCTTGAGGCATAAGCCACAACTTCCTCTCCTTGCATCAACATACATCCTAACCCATTATGGGATGCATCACTGTAAACGACATATTCTTTACCCGACTCAGGTTGCATGAGTATTAAAACCTCAGTTACAATTCTCTTTATCATTTCAAAACTTTCTTGGCACTTTTCTGTCCAACATGCATCTCTTTTCGTAACAACTTAGTTAGCGACGGAGCTAGCCTTGAAAAATTATTCACAAATCGCCTATAATAACCCATGAGCCCCAAGAAACTTTGAACTTCGAAAACATTCTTTGGGGGTTGCCAATCAACTATAGCTTGAATCTTATAGGATCCACTCTTATGCCTTCTACATATACTATATGACCAAGGAAAGAATTCTTAGATAACCAAAATTCGCATATGGACAATTTCGCGAATAACTTTTTGTCATGAAGTATCTAAAGAACCACTCGAAGATGAGCATCATGTTCCTCGTTTGACTTGGAATAAACCAATATATCATCTATAAACACTACCACGAATTGATCCAAATACGATTGGAATACTCTGTTCATTAAATCCATAAATGCTGCAGAAGAATTTGTCAATCCAAACGGCATTACCACAAATTCATAATGTCTGTATCGAGTCTGAAAAGCAGTCTTGGAGATATCCTCCCTTTTGATCTTTAACTGATGGCACTCCGACCTTGGATCTATATTAAAGAACACTTCTGCGCGTTTCAGTTGATTAAACAAGCCATCAATCCTCGAAAGAGGATAATTGTTCTTTATTGTTACCTTATTTAGTTGACGTTAGTCAATACATAACCACATAGGCCTGCCCTTCTTTTTTCACAAATAGTACAGGTGCTCCCTAAGGAGAAACACTGGTCTAAAGAATCCTTTGTTGAGTAGTTCTTGCAAATGTTCCTTAATTCCCTTAACTCCGTTGTAGCCATCTGATACGGAGCCATAAAAATAGGTTCGGTACCCGGATAAACCTCAATTCTAAATTCTACTTCACGATCTAGAGGTAAACCCTGTAACTCTTCCAGAAAATCATCTGGAAATTCCCTAACTATGGGGATATAATGTATTCTCACTTTTGACACTCGAATGTCTATCACATTAGCTAGAAAATCTACGCATCCTTTTGATATCATTTTCTTTGCGGTCATGGTCGATATCTCATTGGACAGAGATTTCGTCTTCTCACCTATCACTACAATTTCGGAGCATTCTGTATCTTTTAGGAATAATCTCTTCCGACGACAATCTACCCATCCATGGTGTGGAGTATTTATCTGTTTTACTTTATTATTTTTTAATTTATTGTAGGCATGCAAGGTACACAGGGCAGCATGGGGTGAGAACATACACATGAAAGGAAGAAAAACCTTAGAGAAAAGGAGGTTTTAGCGGCATTTGAAAGAGAAAAAGTATATTTTCCCCACTTTATGTCAAATCAAATATTGAGCCATTAATACAATATTTTTCCCCTCTTGTTTTGACCAATTGTCCCCGAAGAAACCACTCATTAACTTTCCAAAAAAAATCAACTTACACTCCATCTTCCTCATCGTGCATCACTTTCTCTCCTTCAAAAAAAAATTTCCCTTCAAACATTTCCCCATCGCCACCGCGAAACACACTGTACCAACAAGTATCATGGCCAGATCGAAGAAAAATACTGTCCCAACATAGACTTTGAGCATTTCCAGACGGTTGAAGCAAAGGAATAATTCAAGAACCTAAAAAAACGGTAAGTATATTTGGAGGATGGTTTCGTTTTCCCATCAGAAAAAGAAGAACCATTCGGACCAGAAGTGATGGATATGGTTCGAAAATAAAATTTGGAGAAATTTTCTCACCACTCTAAAGCCGTAGCACCGGCGATGGTAAGATAATTTTACGCCCATCTTGAAGACCCATCCCAACACACCGTTTATGTCAGATGGAAATTCCTTCGATTTTCCCCTTTAGGACTCAACAAATATTTTATGTTGGGAAAAGTGGAGGATCATCATAAAAAGTTTTTAGTTGAGGCAGACCAAGAGATTACACTAGGGTACTTGAAGACCTTTGGTTCGGGTGGGCTAAATTCGAGGGAAATGCGCCAACAAGGAAATGGGTCAATCACCTAGCCCTTAAACAAGTGGTTAAGTTATGGAATCACTTTCTTAAGGGAAAACTAATGCCAACCTCCCACAACACGACCGTGCTAGTTAAAAGATTGATGACGTTACACTCGATAATCTACGGGCAAGCGATTAATGTTGGAGAACTTTTCTTCGATCAAATCCATGAATGCACCAAAAGAAACTGAGGTAATCTCTTATTTCCTAACTTGATAACTGCTTTATGTAGGAAAAAAAGGTCCCCGAGGAACCATTTCAGGATTTCATCAAATCAAATGAGGGAATCACCAAGAAGAAAGTGTCAAAGTTAATGAGATTTGATGACAATGCCCCACATGAATGACCGGAGAGATGAGCAAAATCTGTTGCCGCAGCCAAAATGGCCGCAGTAGTCATATACACACGAGAAACTCGTGAGAAGATCGAGCGTTTGGAAAATCATATGGAGATCTTCTTTGGGTACATCAAGGAAAGGGAGACGCAACTCAATGGCTTTTTCAAGGAACTGCTCCCAATCACAAACGAAGACCTGTAGCCCTTCTCCGATGTTATACTGAAACACACTGCTGGCGGTAGTACATTCAATGCCTCGACATAGAATGTTCCCCCAGAGGTACCCATAAATATTCCTCCACTGGCCACTCATGTCTCGCCCATACCAGAGAAGGCCACGACGACACAGATTAATTCTTTAACTCATCCTCCTTCTCTACTTCCGAAAGCACTCAAGAGATTCCACCCGACTTCTTTACCGATAATGATTTCACTCCAGCCCCGACTCAACCCGAACAAGCACCAAAACAATCCCCCGTTCGTCAAGCAACGCCAATTCCTGAAATAGCTCAAAGCCAAACTCCAGTTCCTGCACAACCCACTCCCACTGAAGAACAAAAAACAACAGTACAAGCCCCGAGCACCAAGCGACGTATGAAGAGAATAGCAGACCATATCCTTCAGCCATCTCTCTCGACAATTACAGTAGCAGATTCGAGGTCAGAGAGTACCTATCCTCCCAAACGATGCAAAACACATGCGTCTAGTCAAGCCACACAACCACAGTAAGATAACATTTTAATTTTTTCGTTTTATATTAGCATTTGCATATAAATACATGTAGTTTAGTTTTTCATGTATTGAGGACAATGCATCCCTCAAGTTTGGTCGAGGCATTGTAGCACACACACTTTGTTAAAAACTAATTGATGATAGTTGATTAAAAATTTTGATTGTCATGATATAAGCATGATAAGACTATTGTTTGGAAAGGATTAGGGATGACCGATGATGAATGCATAATTTAATCCCTAGGCCAGACTTATCTTTAAGACTATTGAAAGAAGAGAACCAACCTTGGGAATGATTCTTTGAAAAACTATGAACATGATTGTAGGATGTCTCTGCTTAAGGTAATCAGTAAAAAATTTAGGAAAGAACTTTCTGCTTGCCAAGACATCAAAGAATTTTAAGGTTAAGGTCAATCTCCCTAGTATTTAAAACTTAAAGAATAAAAGGGGCACTCCTCTATGTAAAGGCATAACCAGAAAAACTCCATAAAAATTAAGAGTTACCGAGGCATATGAGTGAATGAAAGTAGTCACAGGATAACCCTACCCGACTAGCTTAGGGGTGGAAGGTATGCTCCCTTTCACCTAGAGTGTAGGAGGGTAGCTGTGATGAGCTGACTCCCCGTAAAAAAAGAGTTGATAAATAACTAGGAGTGGAAACTAAGCCTGATAAATAATTTGACACCTTGACAAAACAAAAGTACTTACTGGAAGTTTTCTAATTACTTTAATGCATAGACTGATTACAATCAAGCACACACGATAGGAAGAAATCATGACTAGGGAAGGTACTTGACTGATATGACAGTTAAATATGTTGAGGCCAAAATTTTGACGAGGCTGAAATTTCAAACCACGTGATTTTCTTAATACTGCTTTGCCATGATAATCTTAATTTTTCTTTAAGCTACTGTCTATTGCTTGAGGATAAGCAATAGCTTAAGTTTGGGGTGTGATAACTCCATAAAGTACTATATTTTGAGCCCTTTTACTTAAGTTATTGCTCGTCTAAACAAAGTATGCACAACATATTAGTTATATTTAGGTTATATTTGTTTTTGGTGGATAAGTTTTGCTTCGGCAAAAATTATTTGGTTTTATTAATGCTGCCGATGTAAAACCCCAAAAATTTAGATAATGACCAAAATGCAAATTTTGAAAGTTTGATAGTTAAAGTAAAAAAATTAGTTATCGAATTATAAAGTTGGTAAAGTTTAGTGACCAAAGTATAATATTTGAAAAGTCTAGGGACTAAAATGTAATTTTAGAAAAATTACAAATATGTCATGAAAATAAGAAAATAAAAATATTATTTTCACATTTTTAAAATGTTGGAAAATAATATGTATTGGTTTAATTCCATGTTTAGTTTGGACCGTTGGATTATGGTTACTGAATTGTAATTTTTGGAAATTAAAAGGCAAAACGGTAAAGTCAAAAATTATTTGTTCATCTTTGACTATTGAAAGATGATAAGGCTGATATTTCTCTGATTTGGATGATGATAAGGATAAGTATTTAGGTTTTATGGTAATTATGAAGTTTCATTAAGGGTATATTGGTATTTTCCCAAGTTAATGAATTAAATATTATTTTAAAGGATGATAAGCATGATATCAATCAAAAATATCATCCCAAGATGTTCATATTCTCCAGCAAAGAACGTGAGATAGCTTGGAGGTAAGGAAAAATATTTTATTTTCAATTTTTGAGCTAATTCCTTTGGAATTCGGGTTATGCCGTGAAATAGGAAAGTATCCATGCGAAAAACGCTATCAATTGGTACCAATATTTCTTTCTAATCTTGTTGGATTTCAAAGATCCAAAATCTAAGAGTTTATGTTCATGAAAGGGTTCATGAAATTAATGATGAATCTTTTTGTTTTTGAGGTTGTAGATTAATTTTCAAGCTTGATTAATGGTTATAACATGTTCAAACTTTTTGTTATGATGATAGTTGATTAGGGATTTGATTTTAAAGATATTATAAGGGTGATTGAAAGTTGATTTCATGCTTGAATCGAATCAAAATCGAGCAAAATCATGAAAGCATAGTTTTCAAGGAAAGAGAAATCGGTTAGGATTAATTTGAGTGAGAAAATTTATGCAAAAATTATATAAGGTCACGAAATGAGGAAAAAAGTATTCAACAAGTATTAGAAAAATTTGGGGACCATTTTGTAATTTTTGAAAAGTTGGGAACCAATTTGACAACTTTGGAAAAGTTGTGAATGGTTGTATATTTGTTTAATAGTTGATGCACTACACTAGAAAATGATGTAATTTTTGGTATTAAGAATCTAAGTGATAAAATGGTGAAGGACCGTTTTGAATAAATGGGAAAAATTGGTTCCAATATTAAAAGGAATTATTAAGAGTTAAGCATTTTGATAGAAAATGAGTTTCAAGTATATTATGGAGTTATTTTGGGATATGTTTATGTTAGTACAATACTAACATGATGAATTTGTGATTTATACAAATTGTGATTGATTTGCGATTGAAGCAAGTATAAAAAGGGTTTATAGCGGACAATAGTGAGGCACATATTTTGAAAGATATAAAGTGTCAAGGTGAGTGCAATACATGCATGGCATTATTCATGGATGTTTTATACATCATTAGGAAGACTTGCGATAAGTCGACCTTGTTTATATCAGCATGATATTATGTAATATTTTTATAAATTGACATGACATTGATATGTCATAGCGCGAAATTATAATGCATTGATCATGAATAATGTGATCATTTACCATGAATATTATTTCGGGTATGAACTGCCCAATGTTAAATGATATTGATATACTTTACCATGGATGGATCAAATAAAAATAAACTACATACCCAAGTTGGTTTTTGAGGATCAGTGGTATTAATGGCATGCCATAGAGTCTATCAGTTGCATATTAGGTAGCACTAGAGTGTCTAGAGAAGGCACATAGTGCAGGCCTCAAAGTTTCTAGTGAAGACACGGTACAAAACACTACGGTGTACAAGGTGGGTAAAAACTGACCTCAACACTAGATGCATTATTAGGTGAGGAAAGCTCGACCTCAACACTTCGGTGTAATATTTGACTCCTATATCGGGTTCCTCATACAGTTATATTTTGGGTTATGGTTTATTGGTTAATAAATGGTAAACATGAAAAATAAGCTTACGAGCTTATGGAATAATGGAAAGTATATTGGTAAAATAAGCTTAGGAGCTTATGGAGTAAATGGTAAGTATCTTGGTAAAATAAGCTTACGAGCTTATAAAATAAATGGTAAGTATATTGATAAAATAAGCTTACGAGCTTATGGAATAAATGGTAAGTATATTGGTAGAATAAGCTTATGATCTTATAGGATAAATGAAAAGAAATTTTATATCATTTTTTATCATTGTAAAATATTGGATATGTTGGCAACATGATTTTATGGCATTTTGAAATTGACATTGAAATTCATGCATGAATTGTATTGCACTGTTTATTGTTTTAATTGCCTCACTAAGTATATACTTAGCGTGTGATGATTTTCACGCGTAGGTAAAAAGACAGTAGTGGAATAAAGAGTTCAAAGTGACATCAAGCATCGAGGAGTATATTACAATATCAGTAAGACATCCTAGTATGGAATTTGATATATATAGTGGCATGTACTTATTAATGTTTTATTTGTTTTGTTGAAAACATTTAGAAACAAAATGGAAATTTTATAGTGAAGAAATGTTAAGTTTTTATGAGTGTTATATATAGGGGTACTGATACCCTACTACAGGTACCGATACCCTCACTGTTCACTGTTCATGGAACTATTCATAAAAAACTTTTGAATTAAATTTGTTATAACGAAACATAACTTATATGATATGATATTTTTATAATATCAGTTACCATTTTAAGGAAATAAAATTTTTAAATTACTTCTGAATTAGAAAATGATTTTAGAAATTCAGGTGACATCTATAATATGTATAGGTATAATTGTACGGATTATGGGTGTTACAGGTGAGGAGAAAGGGTTTGTGTGGATTGTGTTGTGCAGGAAATTTCCTAAGGAATAACATTTCAGTCGCAACAAAGTATTTCGTAAGGGCCAGTGGAATAGAGAAGATAAAGATAGTGAGGAGTATATTTATCTCGCCAAAGCAAGATTTATCTTGCAAGTCTGAAGTGGATATGACAAAATTTCTTTTGTCACATGCCAGTTGTATGACTACTCTCACATGCAAGGAAGCCCTCAAGATTCTAAAAACAACCAACCGTCTTTCCTTTTTTTAGCTTGGACAAGATAATAATGGTTATATAGGGAATCTTCACTTACACGAAACCTTAGGAGAATTCCCTATATAAATACCCAGCCACAGCCACCAAAAAAGAGGCAAGGAAGTTAGAAGAGCTTTAACTGAAGTGTGAGGGAGCAATTGCAATGCTTCCCCATCATTTTCAAATCGACCGTCCTTGGTGTCCTCCATAGCCAGGCTGAAGCAGAGCGGTGGTCAGGTATCGAGAGAGGATGGCCACCAGGCCAAGCGCGGTATTAATCATAATTGTCATTGAAGAGCCCTAGTTTTAGGAGTCGTTCTTTCTTTGTTCTTAATTTCTTTACTTCTTTGGGGTTATATTAAACAATGATACTTTGGTTAACTTTTTTATAACACCATGAACTATCTTACTTGGTGTTAATCTTTGTTTTACCTAAACAATTATTTTCTGCTTTGTGAATGATGAATTATGATTCTGTTCAAGACTGTGTTGTTCATTGTTTAAACATTTTGCCCTGACACTATAAGAGCTTCGAGAGAATTCCTGGAATCTTGGTGAAACATGTCTTGGTAGTGTAAGAGCATCGAGAGATTGTCGGTTGTCTAGATAGGTCTACGTGAACAATGGAATGGATCCGGGATGGTGATTTTCTAACTTTTCTACCTTAGAGATACGAAGAGGGTTTCAATCGACTAAAAGGGATAGACGCTATAGTAGGATAGAAAATGATTATAGTTTACACTGAGAGGTATTGCTACAACAATAGTGTGACAAACCAAGGGTTATAGTTAACGCTGAGTAGTATTACCATAACAACCGTCTTGGAATACTAAATAATCCTGTCGGACAACTTAAGCATGTCATAACAAATCATTCCAGACTTAGAATAATTACTTGTCAATACAAGAGATTAGCATGAGTGCTCTGTGAAAAATCTGAATATTTGTGGTTGTTTTGAATATACTTGAATCAACATTTGCCTTTGCTTTATTTTAATTCAAAAGTTTTGCAAATTTATTTTGTCTCGACCAAACTTTTATGCAATCGTACTTTTCAATATTTTCTTATTTAGCTTTATTACTAATAGTTTTCTAGTTTGAAAAGATTACATGAATTAGCTTGTGACATCTAGTTCTGGTTATGGTGAAACTTAAAAAGAATCGACCAATCCCTTAGGAGATGATAACTCATATATTACTTGATTCAATTGTGTATACTTGCACAGAATTGCTTGCCTTAGCATATACATTTACAAGCGATCACTAGCCCAGCAAGACTATCATGGAAATAATGAATTAGCATATTATCATCATTTAAGTATCCTTTTGTCTTTCTACAAAATATTCTTAGGTGGATTTGGGGACACCTAGTGACATCATATTTCTCAAAATTAAGCACCTTAAATTCATGTGGGATGACTAAATTTGGGATCAAGTTGAGCTCTATTGCTTCTAGTTCTTTGTGAAGGCATTAACATTTTTCACAGCTCCAATTGCTTCCTTCAACCACTTGAATCTATCTTTGAATTGCTCATGAATAACGAGGCTCTTTCCTAGGTTTGAGTGGGATGCTCCAGGGCAGGTTATAGTTCTCGACATATTAGTATGATAAAATTTATCTTTATTAGCAGCCTTAGTTGCCATCACCTGGATTATCTAATTCGATACATCTTGTAGAGACCCCGATGCTTGATTCCTCATATCTTGTTGTAACCTGACCAACTGCCCTTGTAACGGATTTAGTGATCCCTCATAAGATTACTCCATTGCTTTCATTTATTTTCTCATAATTATGAGGAATTAGTATGAATGAATGGTCTTGGAATTACTGTCATATAACCCCACCATAAATTATTTTCATGTTTTCATAACCAATGCATGTAAAATGCTTAAATAAATAAATAAATGCGATGAAAATGTCTGTATGTAAAAGGTGTCATTTCAGAGTGACCATCATAAAACAACTTTCAGTGAACACAAAAGGTTTCACTACATCAAACAAACTTTACATATAAGGGATAACTTTCGCTCCTAACTTCTCTATCTCTCTCAAGAGCCAAATTAACGTCCACTCATGCTCAGGTGTTGAGTTGTCAATTTGCATCAATTCTCTTGCAAAGTCAGCTAAATCAACTAATTTGAGAGCCACATTTCTTGCTTGGGTAGCTGTATTTTGTATGATGTTGTCTTTTTCCTTCATCTTCTGTGTCAATTCTCGAAGCTTTACACAATATTGTTCATTTTTCCTTACAAGAAAGTCTTTGTGATTACAAAGTTCTCGTGCGATACCTCATAATCATCTACAATCTTCATCAATGTCTTGTTCCTAGCTCTAGTGGCTTCTATCTCAGCATCAGTCTCGTGCTTGTGGCGCTGATATGAAGCTTCCATGTTGGCTATTGACTTATTTAACATATGATTTTCTGCTTGACGTCTTCTCGAATCAATAACGGCTATATTGAGCCTTTCTTCTAAAATCTGTAAATCATAAGAGAACTTCTTGTCTCGACCTTCATGCACCTTACAACTTTTCTCCAGTGTTCGGCGTCATTTTTTAGTTTAGCGACCCCTGTTGTCACTTTTATGGGGTATTTCCTATACCAGCATTTTTAAAGGTTTGAGTGAACCTTTGAAAACCATCATGCATGGCTTCCATATCTCTATTCAATTTATCATTTTCAATATTCAAATGACGCGTTTGAGCCTCACACTTTAGCAAACCTTTTTCCTCCTGGATACCCCCACTAATATCTTTAACTTTGAACATTTTTTGTCTCCAACTTAATAGGACAATCAGTTACCAAACATGGTTGACCTTTCATCTCTAACTCCAAGATTATGTGATAAAAAATGTGTTGGACTTGATGCTTGAAGGTGGTGAAGTTCTCAATGGAATGTCTTTGAGCTCCGACATGATACTCACAACGAACATTGACATCATACCAAGTTGGATACATAGGTTGCCAAGGTTTCACATAATGTGTTTCCACCTCATGTGCTTCTAAAAGCATATCATACAACTCTTTATATGATACAGGGATAGGATCAAAATGAGGGCCACCTCTCAGCTTGGATTGAAATGGAGCCTTCAGGTTTATTTCTCCTGATGTTGTAAGTAAACTCTCAAATGCTCACAGGTTCTGATTACATGGTTTCTTTTCATCTTTCTAAACTTCTACAGTTGTCATTATTTCCTTGGTGCCTCTAGACAACTTGTTAATACAAATGATTATTGTACGTGATTTTTCAAATCGGCTAGACTCAACTATGTCTAAAGTAGTCCCTTGTATATATTACATAACGTGATTATTTTCATCGAGCTCTTTCTTCCCACCTGCAGAAGTCTCTTTTCCTTTGGTTAAAGCAGCTATTCTATTCATCATCTTGGACATTTGCTCTCTCACCTCTCTTATATCCTGTTGCTCTTCTTAGGATATACGATATTTGGGTGCATGGCTTCCACTATCCTTGGATTTTCCTCAAGATGTCATTCCCCAACTGTGTTATCGTCTACTTGATTGCGAAACCTTTTTTTCCATCATTAAAACCTTTTAATCTAATGACCATTCACAAATCAACACCTTGATTATGTCATGATTATGTGATGTAAGCATAAAGAAAAGCAACATAAAAACAAGTTAGTACAAATAAGATATCAAAATGGCAAGAATTATTGTAAAGGCAACAAAAATAAATCGATCAATAAGCTAATACAAAACAGAGTGCCAATGCAAATGCAAATGCAGAAGGTGTTTGTTCCAAAAGCGACCACCATAGAATAACCTTCATCAGACCATAAGTTATCCTTACAATAGACATACAAGCTTCATTTTCTTCAATTACTTAATCTAGGCATTTCTCACGATTTGATATTGTCTTCGTAGTTGTTGTTGGACTTCTTAAAGTGTTGATCTATCTTTCTTCATTTTACTCCACTCAACCGTGATTGTTGGACCTCTATCACATCTCGCCTAAGTAGGGGGAAAATGCCACACCACCGAGGAATATTGTTTGTCTTCATGTAGGTCAGAGTCCCTCTGGAAAGCATTCTTTAGGTCTGATAGGATGTTGTTTTCCTTGACATGAATCTAGTTATTTTATCCCTTAGACTGAATTTGATAGCAAAGTATATAGTGGGCTAAGATCGAAGTCCTTATTTACCTTATCATGTTTTAAGGATAGTTTTAGAACCTTTATTTAGAACCAAACATCATGTAGAGAATATAGTAAGACCACCTCTCTAGAGCCATGTATAAACCCTAAAAAACTAGAATGTATGTGATTAGGGTTTTAAAATTCCTTTGTATTTTATTTACACTTTATTTTAGGTTTATTTATGAGTTGTATTTAATTATTTTTAATTTTGTTGGCTCACTTTCCTTTATTTGATTGTTATTCTTACTAGTTTGTTTTCCTTCTATTTACTTGTCTTGTTTTATTCATGCATAGTCATAACATTAATTCCTAAGTTAATTATCAAATTAGAAGCTTTCAATATGACAAGGTCATAGGAAGGGGTAGATAGACTTAGTTTTTATATGCCTCGATGTATTAAGACATTGTTTGTTCTTTGAAAGTTGTTTTATGATAATTACCTTAGAATTAATACATTTCGTATATACATGACATATTATAGAAGGTACTGATTCCTGAGCTAACAGTCGTATTAGAAGACTATCAATACAACGATGTCACTCGAAGAGGTAGATAAAATTACAAATGAGCGATAAAGACCCAGAAAGCCCCTTTAAAAGGCAATCGATTAAGATATCCCAAGCCAGAATACGATCAAAGGTAGACTTAAATTGAAGAAATGAAACTAAAATGTTGTTGTAGAACAAACTTTTCAAAGATGCAACAATGATACTGATACAACTAGCCGAAAAGAAATAATGAAAAAGAATATATTTGAAGTCATCAAGCAACAAAGAAAGCCCACACAAGATAGTGAATGATGTTAGTCACATATAGTTGCTCAACATGTGAGTTTATGTGCAAAAGAAGTTGAAGCTTTGGAGTCGTATATCAAGATAGAGATAAAAGAATAATGTTTCCTAGCATATTCAATCGAAAAAGTTAGGAAGTCGAGAAGTATGAAGTGATTTGTAGTTTTTGTCTCCCTCAGTGTATTGAGATATTTTGTGTTCTCCGTTAGAGGATCCCACTATGCAAGGAAAGGTAAAAGCTTTTAATGAGAATATAAATGTTGTTTGTGAGGGTAAAGTGACACTAAAAGACGATCAAGAGACTGTTAAGGCGTAAGGTAGCTTAAGTCAACCTCAGAAATCATATGTCTCCCTAAAAAACACTAGTAAAGCGATATTGAGTGAGA
Organism: Hibiscus syriacus; assembly: GCF_006381635.1. NCBI lineage: Eukaryota > Viridiplantae > Streptophyta > Magnoliopsida > Malvales > Malvaceae > Hibiscus > Hibiscus syriacus. The sequence goes on along the minus strand of NW_024062311.1, from coordinate 197,299 downwards.
AGACAACGAAAGATAAAGGTGTTTTTATGAGAGATGAGATTCACTCAAAGAAGAAGGGCATAGAAGAAGTTTAAATACCAATTAATAGGGCTAAAAAGAACAATGAGGAAAAGAAAAAGGTACCACTAGTCCCATTTCCTGGGTCATACTCAGATTTGCTTCCTTTTGTCTTTAAGAATCACCTTTTAGAATCAATCATGTGAAGATCAAATGATTATGTGAAGTTAAATGGGCAGAGTACCAAAAATCAATTTTAATTTCACTATAGTGATGTCAGCCACTCAACCGAGAATTGTTGGATCTTAAGACTAGAGGTTCAATGTCTCATCAGAGATGAATTTTTGTGTTTTGAAAATGGAAAAACTAAACTCTTGGGAATATAAAAATTTACCAATGAACCTATTATTAAAGATAGTAAAAGGTACTAGGGACATAGATCTATAAGCCAACGTTTTAGCTTATCAAAAATTGCAAATCTTGAAATAAACCTTTAGAATCTATCCCGACATATCTTTCTTTGTAGGCTAGACCTTTATCAGGTTCTCATGGAGATTTAAATGATAAGAAAATTTCTTGGATCTTCCAATTCCCCCAATTATAATTCTAATACAGGAAATTAAGTTCTGAAATGCCTGAAGCTGGAATGGTAGGACTAAAGTATGTCTTGCCACAATTGCCTCCATACCAGGGTTGGTCTCATGAGAAGTTTCATCGAAAAACCAGGCCAAGGCCCTAGAATGTCTGATGTAAGGGATATATACCCTTAATTGATTGTCAAGCTAGAAAGAAAGCAAAACAAACTATAAGTAAGTGAATGTATCAAACAGAGTGGCTTGGTAGATGACGTAGGTGAAGATGGTGGGCTATTTTTTATGGTAATGAAGATTATGTTAAGCATTGGAAGTGTGGTGGTTTATGAAAGAATGGTTATGGTGTTTAGATAGTATCTTTAGAAAGACTCTAAGGAGAACCAACGCTAAAGAACAAAGACCCTTCCTTATTATACTTTCAAAAGGGGTGGTGAAAAGGACTTGGACCCACTAGATAGTAATCTAGGAACCACAAGTATCAAAATGAAAAAAGATGGACGCCACAAGTATATAAATACTTGATAATTCAATAAAAGTTACAATGACTTGAGAAAAAGAGAAATATTACTTGAATTAATTTATAAAAATTATGTGTTTACAAATCAAATAACTTAGCCTGTTTATAAGGCATGAAGGGGCATGTCTAAATGGTTACAAGCATTTTCGACCAACCTTGTGTTCTTTGAAAATTCAAAAATACATGAATAATAGGGTAATGTTTTGGCTGGATTAGAGGGACAGATCCCTTCATCGAATGGGGCTTGCATCTCTTCAAGTTTGCGCCTAAATGAAGCATCACAAGCCTTGGTAGAATGTTGATGCCTCTTGTTGTTTGGCGTGCGTAGAGAGTGTCCACACGCATGGCACATGGTTGCTGGTCATATGACTTGCACATGGTGTCTTAGGATGCTTATAGTGCAGCCTTGAACAAGTGATGAAGGGTCAATTATGTACAGCAGCCTTAGGCGTGAGATGTGTTTCCTTTAAGCTTGTGTAAGAATGTAGCTATCTAAGAAAATAAGGTTGATTATGAGTGAGTGTTTTTGTCGTGACCTCCAAATCTCTTTAGCATCACTTTCAGCTATGTTTAGCTACTTATGTTGTTAATTTCAGCAACTTAGCTTCAAATAGTCCATGTAGTTGACTTTAGCTCGTCCTTAGCACCTCCAGCGAAATTGAGTTGTAACACCCATATCTTGTATACGTCCCCGTACACAAGTCACAGATGTCACTTGACTTTTAAAAAATTTACATACTTGAAAACAACTAAAATTTTATTTCTTTAAATAAATGGTGTAATAATATAGTTTATATATATATAATAACGTTTAAAATCCATCAAACAATAGTTTAAGTTTAAATATAATATAATATAATACTACAACTAAGTACCAAGTATCTTATCAGAGCATCAAAACATATCTAAGTACATGCAAACTAGTAATATCAAATTAAACATCTAGAGATGTCATACTGTTACTAATACGGCAACCCTTGACAGATGATGATAGTTGCACCCCTCACTTTGATCGTAAGCTATTACCTACCCGTGAAAATCATCACACACTAAGTATACACTTAATGAGGCATAATAAAGTAAGTAAAGCATTTAGAAACATAGGTATTCAAATAACCTGCGAAACAATATTTAGTATGCCCAGTATACCTACCAATCAGTATTTTCCAAAATATCCATTTATTTTCCCAATGTATGCCAAATGATAATGCAAGGTACGTGAGTTGCACCTAAGTGCTAAACGAAAGCATAGGTTCTATAAGGACAACAACACTATAATAAGGTAACAAAATGATAATTCACAAACTTATTATGAATACCATGGGTGCACACATAGTGCCAAAATGGTAATTCACAAACTCATTATGAATATCATGGATGCACACATAGTGCCGAAAGTACACAAAGTAATGATACGAAAATGCAACATAAGCATTAAACAAAATTGATCGATAACCGTCATACACAAAGTATGTCGAAATACACCTACGACACTCAATGCACATATAATAGGCCATTAATTCAAATTCATAGATTAAACATTTATTATGAAACATTGATAACTATTAAAATAATATAAAATTTCATCCATCTATTTTAGGACAGTTCATACCCTAAAATTATTCATAAAATCATTTTCATAAACTTTATAAAAATATTTCAAAATACGATAAAATATTCTTTTATAAAAATGTTTGAGGTTGACTCATCACAAGTCGTCCTTATATCATATAAGTACATAATAAATGCGCTCACCTGGTATGCCTCATTATTATGCCTTACTATCGAAATCCAATTATTCTTGACCTTTTTCTTTGCCTTTCGCTTGGCTCATATCACGAATTTGATCACGATATATACAAGCATCCATAATCACACATAATATTATAGAATACAATATTAGTATCCTTACTATCATTTATACAAAATAATAATACTCAAAAGTACCATTATTTTTGAATTCTTTTAAAATTCATCTTAACTTTTCCTTTTTATTCATAATGGGCCCTTGTCATAAAATCTTCAATTAAGCTCAAATAAGCCCAATAAAAATTACAGCATTTAATTTCCAGATCAATACCTCATTAATACCATAATTACCATTTAAGCCACTAACTTTCTCAATATTCACAATTTTGTACTTAAACTTTGTTAACTTTTCAAAATGGCTTAATTTCACATTCGAAATTCAGTTTCAACCCTCAAATAGTAATTTCCAGTAATGTACAGAAATTATTGAGGAATTACACAATCAACCCATAACTTTTCAAAATTATCGAATAGGTCCCTTAATTTTGAAAAAGTACACTTTGACCAAAAAAATTTCTAAGGCTTGGATAACCTTCCAAATATCATTTCTAAGCCATGGGAATTTTTATACAATTTTCCCATCATCTTCCTCAAGGCCTAATGGTTTATGTACCCAAGACTATGGTTTTCATGATTTTTACTTGATTCAAGCATGAAACCAACCTCTATTCAACACTTCAAGACGTCTAGCATCAAACCCCTAACTTAATTTCATCAAAAGTACTATTATTAAATTTTCTATAACACTCTCAACCCATCTTAAAATTCCTGGCTCAATAATATCGATACCCTAACCACAATCTTACCAATAAATCATCATCTTGTTGGAAAACCACCAACATTTTCTTGAACATACCACCCTTACTGGCGCACACCAATATACCATAATCTCCCGAATAAACCATCCTTACCGCGTCACACAAATATACCATCATTTCCCTAATATTCCATTCTTACCGCTTCACACCAATATATCATCTTGTCCCTAACATATCACCCTTGTCATCGAAAACAAATACACCATCATATCACAAACATATTGCATTCACTAATATACATGTAATTGTGAAACATATTTAAACTGTAATACCCCAAAAATCAGGTCAGGGATTTAATTGAAAAAAAAAGAATTAAAAATTTAAGATTTATTACATAAGTGGTAAAAGATGTGGAAATGATTTGGAATAGTGTTTAGACTAAATTGTAACAATAGATAAATTAAGAGGGCACTTTGGTCTTTTAAGATGGAAAATGAATTTTTAAGATATTCTCTTATTTGGGATTTTAAAGGGGGAAAAAGAGAAAAGTTAGCCATATTTCTCTCCTTCTTCTTCTTCACTCACTTGGGTAGTGCTCTCCTCTCTAGTATAAGGTAAACTTTCATTAGCTAGTTTTTCCTTTAAATTATGGGTTGCTTTGGTAACATTAAGTGATATGTAAGCTTAAGGATGAATTAAAGAAGATTAAAACATAGTGGTGGATGTTTTATTGGAGATTTAAAGAAATGGGTTTTTGAATGATATGTTGATATATGAGTTTTTAATCAGGTTTAATTGTAGAATTAACTTGACAAATGATTGAATAAGATATTAGAAGCATGAGATATGATTAAAAACATGTTTAGAAAATGATATGATTCTTTAGTTGAGATGTTCCATAAAGATATTAGATGTTAAAGGTGTAAAAATGAAGTAAAGTTAGTTGGGTTGAGTAAAGAAAAGTTTAGTAGTATTGTTAGAGGTACAAGAAAGAGATTAGGGGGAAATTTAGTAAAAATCAGGCTGAAAATGGTAAATATGGAAAAGGGTATCGGTACTAATAGAACAGTATCGATATTATAGGTGTAAATAGGCAGAAATGTAATGAACAATATCAGAATCGATGCAAGTGGTATCGATACTGATGGGCAATTGATACTAACAAGGGGAAGTATCGATACTGATGGGCAATTGATACTAACAAGGGGAAGTATCGATACCATAGATCCAGAATGTCAAAATGGTATTGATACTGAAAGGGAGTATCGATACTGAGAGAAGGGTTTCAATACCAGGCAACACAGAATATAGAAATGGTATTGATACTGAAAGGGGGTATCGGTACCATAATATAGAAGTATCGATATCATGGTAGTAGTACCGATGCTATTGAGCTTGGAATGGCAATATAGGTTAAATTGTTATAGAAATTGAAATAATGATACTTTCAATATTATTAAAGTATAATATTTAGGAGTATACTAACATTGGTATGTTATGTGTACTTAATGGATACTTGTGTAGATTGTAACCAAGCTCCTGAATCTAGCAAGAAAAGGGGAAAGATAAAGTTGTTGACTAGTCATACGTCCCTATATCTTATTAGCGAGGATTACTAGGTAAGTACATTTATTGTATGTAATTGAGATGAAGACGATTCGCAATGAGTCACGTTAGTATGTTTTAATTTAATGCATATTTTACAGTAGTTAATATATTTTCATTTCGTGTATGGAAAGGATATTTTGAATGAGTTTTAGAGTATAAATTGCTTTAAACGAATGAATAAAATAATGCATATGGGTGCATTTTTGGCATAAAAGGATACCATAATTGAAATGCATATGGGTGCATTATTGACATGAAAGGATGCCATAATTGAAATGCATATGGTTCTATTATGTGCATGAAAGGATGCCATAATTGAAATGCACATGGGTGCATTATTGGCATGAAAGGATGCCATAATTGAAATGCATATCATTATTGATAACTCCGTAAAAAGACTTAAATTCTAGTCTTTTCACTTAAGTTATTGCTCGTCTAAACAAAATATGCATTGCATTTTTAGTTGCATTTAGTTACATATAGGTTGTGGTGGATAAGTTTTGTCTAGGAAAGATTTATTTGGCTTAACTGATGCTGCTGAGGAGAATGGGTTGTTTGAGTTGTGTTTGTGCAGGAATTCTACAGAGGAAGAACATTTCAATCGTGACAATTAAAAGTTGCAAAGGCCAATGGAGCATATGAGAACGTGAGGAGCAAATTTATCTCGTCGAGGCAAGATTTATCTAAAGAAGTCTGAAGTAAATGTGGCGAAACCGCCTATATCACATGCCAGCTGGATGACCTGCTTCACCTGCAAGCAAGCCTTGAATATCTTGATAACCACTACCCGCCTTTCCTTTTTAAGTTTGGGAAATTAATAATGGCTAATTAAGGAAACTCCAAAAGCATGGAAAGCCCTAGGAGATTCTTCTTATAATTACCAGCCGTAGCCGCAAAAAGAATGGGGGTAAGGAAGAAGAAAGAAGAGCTTTACCTTAGGCGTGAGCAAGCAACTGCAGTGCTTTCCTTCCGTCTACCCCGTAGTCTTCCTTGGTTTCCTCCATAGCCAGACGACAGTAGAGCGATGATCAGGCCTCGAGAGAGGGTGATCACCAAGGCAAGCGTGGTGCTGATCAGGATTGTCGCGACAGAGCCCTCAATTTTGAGAGTCGTTCTTCTGTTGTTCTTAAATTCTTATTTTATATGGGGTTGTATTAAAAGATTTAATATTGGATGATCTTTGATAACACCATGAATGCTTTACTTGGTGTTAAACTTTGTTTTGCCTGAACAATATTTTATGGTTATGATGAATTTTGTTTGCTTGTGATTGTTTTGCTCATAGTTTAAATATTTTGCCTTAACATTGTAAGAGCATCGAGAGATCACCTGGGGTTTCGGTAAAACATGTTTGGGCATTGTAAGAGCATCAAGAGATAGCCTTTTGTCTAGAAAGTGATTCTTGAATTTGAGAGAATTAAGAGAGATCAACATGAGCAAAGGAATGAATTTGGGATGGTGAAGTTCTAACTTGTCTACCTTAGAGATAAGGAAGAGGTTTCAAACGACTAAAAGGGATAAAGCTAGAGTAGGTTAAAAGAACGATTATAGTTAACGCCGAGAGGTATTGCCATAGCAACCATCTAAGAATACCTAGTAATCATGTCGGGTAGTTTAGTGAGTCATAATAATTCATTTTGGGCTTAAAATAATTGTTGTCAAGACAATGGTTTAGCATCAGTGCTTTGTGACACGTCTGAATATGTGAAGTTGTTTGCATTATATTTAATCCAATACTTGTTTTGTTTTTGTTTTGTTTTATCTATCTGCATATTTTCTTTGTCTCGACCACACTTGTCTGAAATCATTGAATCAATATTCTTAGCTCCTTAATATTAGTTCTTAGCTTTAATACTTAGTAGGATTAATTTTTGGCATTAGTTCTAGTTGTGGTGAAAAGATATTTCTAATCCAATCTCTGTGGAGATGATACTCACTCACTACTATATTACTTGCACTGATTGTGTATACTTGCACCGATTGTGTATACTTGCACATATTAGCTTGCCTTAGAATATACATTCACAAGCGATCAAGTTTTTGGCGCCGTTGTCAAGGATTGACAACTGACGAAATTTCCAGCCATAACAAGTTCTTTGTGTCACTTTATAATTATTCAGTCTAACGTAGTTTATTATTTTCTTTTATTGGTTTTTATAATTGCATGACCTTGAGATCTGATGGTAAGCCTTTGGAACCATTCGACCTCGAAGTTGAGCAATCTTTAGACAAAGGTTGCATGCCCAAAAAACCAGAGAACAATTTAATCAAATGCAAAACGACATGGGAGATTTATGAGATCAAGTTGCAAGACCAAGAGCGATACGAGATCATTTGAACCCAATTCTTGATGACCTCAATCCTGGCATAGTGGCACCTGAGATACAAGCCACTCATTTTGAACTCAAACCGGTGATGTTTAAAATGTTGAACTCTATCGGCCAATTTGGTGGTACACCCAATGAAGACGCTACACAGCATGTGCGTGCTTTCCTTGAATTATGCGATTCATTTAGACAACAAGGAGTACATGAAGATGTGCTCAAACTGAAGCTTTTTCCTTACTCCTTACCTGATAGAGCAAGAGCTTGGCTCAATGGAGTTCCTTCCGAATCAATGGAGTCATGGGCAGATTTATGTAAGAGTTTCCTACTCCGATATAATCCGCCCAATATGAATACATAGCTTCGGAATGACATTGCGAGTTTTCACCAAGGCGATGATGAATCAATGTACGAATATTGGGATAGGTATAAAAGTTTACTTCGCAAATGTGTTAATCATGGATTTCATGATTGGACTCAAGTGGAGATGTTTTACAATGGAGTCAACGCACCAACTCGAATGATGTTAGATGCCTCAGCAAATGGCACCCTACTAGATAAATCACTCGAGGAAGCTTTTGACATCCTTGATAGGATAGCAAATAATGACTATTAATTTCCAAGTACAAGATTGGGAACTAGCAGAAAAGCCTCTGGAGCATATGAATCAGAAAGCAAAGATTCGGTAGCAGCCCAACTTTCTGCCATAACCAATATGTTCAAAATTTTGCAACGTCCTAATGAGGTAAGAGAAGTCAAGACGACCAATAATGTGTGCCTATTCTGTCAAGGCAACCATCATGAGAGTAAATGTCCTGAAAAGTATGAGTCAACTAATTTTGTGGGCAACTACAATCAGAATAACAATAATCCCTATTCGAACAAGTACAACCCTAGTTGGAGACAACACCCAATTTTTTCATGGAGTAATCAAGGGAGCAACAATAATCAATCCACAAATTACAGGCCACAGCAAAATAGTTCTGACCATCAGCATATTCAGAATCAACATCAGCAGCCCTTGCAGAACAACAAAGGTATAGCTTCTTCCTCTAACACTCATTCTAATACTAACTCCTTGGAATTATCCTTGCAGGAATTCATGCCTCAACAAAAGATTTCATGGGGTGTACAAAAACCTTGATGCATGAACATTCTACAATAATAAAAAATCAAGGAAATTTGTTACAAAGCCAGGCAACACTTTTGCAAAGCCATAGTTCATCTCTAAAAGCTTTGGAGAATCAAGTGGGACAGATTGCCACGACATTACATTCTCACCCACACGAAAATCTCCCTAGTGATACTGAAGTCATTAAGCATCATGGGAAGGAGAAATGAAATGTACTTATGCTAAGGAGTGGAAAACAAGTTGATCAAGATGACAAGTTTGGGGGAGAACAACTGAACAATTCTCGCCAAGGCGTAACGCAACTGGATGAGGAATCTGAGAATGCTTAACAAGAGAAAGCACATGAAGAGAAGGAAATAACTGAAGGCTCAAAAATGCATCAACCAGATAACAAAAAATTCATGGTCAAGGCCAGCGATTTTCCTGTACAATCAGTAGTCGATGTGAGACCTCCACCACCGTTCCCTTAACGGTTGAGGAAACATGATGATGACATCCAGTTCAAGAAATTCGTTGATGTTCTGGACCAGTTGTGTATCAATGTGCCCCTACTCGAAGCCATCGAGCAAATGCCTTCCTATGCCAAGTATCTGAAGGAAATTGTTACAAAGAAAATGAAGGTAGAACGTGTCGCCACGGCAACAGAAATCTGCTCGGTAGTGAGTAAACTCCCACTAAAGCAAAAAGACCTTGGCAGTTTTGTAATACCATGTTCCATTGGTAATGATTTCATCGGACGAGCTCTCATTGACTTGGGATCAAGTGTAAACTTGATACCAAAATCGATATTCATAAAACTAGACGGGTATCACACCCATCCCACCTCGGTCATTCTACAGTTGGTTGATCGGTCTTATATGCAATCCAAGGGCAGAATTAAAGACTTCATAGTAAAGGTAGATAAATTCGTATTTCCAGTGGATTTTCTCATTCTGGATTGCGAAGCTGATGAAAACGCACCAATCATTCTAGGACGCCCATTTTTAGCCACAGGCAGAATCCTAATAGACTGTGAAAAGGGAAAATTCACCATGAGAGTTGGCGAGTAAAGTTTCATGATCAATGTATTCAACTTTATGAAATACGCAGACGATCTAGAGGAATGCCGATGCATTAATAAGATAGAAGAAAAGGCAGTCCTGGGACGAGGTGAATCCCTAAGGCTCGATGAGTACAATAATTTGTACCATTAACCTACAACCGAAATACATGAAGCAGAAAACTTTGGCCCTGACAAAATATTTTCAGAAGATGGTTCTAACAATCATGGCCACGACAACGAAAATATGCACACTCCTGAAAATAATACCAAGGCAAGATGCGAAGGAAAGACAAAAGACCAATTGAGATTTCTTCATAGGTCAAGTATGAAATTCAAACCTTTAGATTATGATGAAGTTAAATCTCAAGAGTCATCTTCACAACATGCACCAAAATTGGAGCTTAAGACCTTACCATCACATTTGAAATATGATTATCTAAGAGTTGATGAAACTTTACCAGTGATAATCTCTGACAACCTAACCTATGAACAGAAGAAGAGTTTGTTGAATGTTTTGTCACATCACAGAAATGCTATAGGATAGATGATGGAAGACTTGAAAGTAATCAGTCAAACCATATGCACGCACAAAATCAATCTTGAAGATAGCCACAATACCTCGGTGGAACCCCAAAGATGACTCAACCCGATCATGAAAAAGGTTGTCATGAAAGAAATAATAAAATGGCTAAATGTGGGAGTGATTTATCCTATATCCGATAGTTCATGGGTTAGCCCAGTCCAATGCGTGCCAAAGCAAGGTAGTGTAATCGTGGTTAAAAGCGAGGATGATGACTTACTCACCACGAGAACAGTCACGAGCTGGCGCATATGCATGGATTATAGGAAGCTCAACAAAGCCACAAAGAAGGATCATTTTCCCCTCCCTTTCATCGATCAAATGTTGGATAGATTAGTGGGAAAGGCCTTTTATTGCTTCCTCGATGGATACTTGGAGTATAACCAAATTGCCATAGCACCCGAAGACTAAGAGAAAACATCGTTCACATGCCCGTATGATACCTATGCATTTAGGCTAATGCCGTTTGGACTATGTAACGCTCCAGCTACATTCCAACGATGCATGATGGCAATCTTTTCAGATATGGTGGAAGAGTGCATGGAAATATTTATGGAAGACTTCTCCGTTTCGGGTGATGACTTTGACCGATGCCTCGACAATTTATCCAAGGTGTTGAAACGTTGTGAAGAAACCAACCTAGTACTGAATTGGGAAAAATACCATTTTATGGTAATTGAAGGAATAGTGTTGGGACACAAAATTTCATGCCATGGCATCGAAGTCGACAAAGCCAATGTGGATGCAATTGCAAATCTTCCCCCACCTACTAATGTACGAGGTGTATGCAGTTTCCTTGGACATGCAGGATTCTATGGTGCTTCAACAAAATCATCCATTTGAGTTTACTAATTATTGTTTGAATGCCTTCACAGATTTGAAGAAAAAGCTTTCAGCAGCGCCAATAGTTATCATACCAGACTGGAATGAACCATTTGAGCTTATGTACGACACTAGTGACTATGCAGTCGGAGCAGTGCTAGGGCAACGAAAAAGTAAAAATTTTCATGTTATCTACTATGCAAGTCGAACACTTAATGATCCTCAAGTGGACTATACCACCACTGAAAATGGACTCTTAGCAGTAGTATTTGCATTCGATAAGTTTAGGCCATATCTAATAGGCACTAAGGTAATTGTGCACATATATCACTCAGCTATTATATATCTGATTAATAAAATAGATGGAAAGCCTAGACTAATTCGGTGGATATTATTACTGCAAGAATTTGATTTAGAGATCAATGATAGAAAAGGTATAGAAAATCAAGTGGCGGACCATTTGTCTAGGCTAGATAACAAACCTGATTGTCCTGACATCATATATATTAAAGAGGATTTCCCTGATGAGAAAATATTATTTTTCACGGTTGCACCGTGGTATGCTGACATCGTTAATTTTCTTGTTAGTGGTATTATTCCTCTTGATTTATCTAGCCAGGGTAAATGCAAATTTCGACATGATGTGCGACATTACTACTAAGACGAACCATTTTTATTCAAGCAGTGCAGAGACCAAATAATTAGAATGTGCATTTCAGAAGAAGGGAAGCAAGATATCCTACTCCAATGCCACTCGTCACCATATGGAGGGCATTTTGGTGGGATGAGAACAATAACAAAAGTGCTTCAATCGGGATTTTATTGGCCAACCCTGTTCAAAGACGCGCATGAATTCTACAACTCATGTGATAGATGTCAACGTACAGGAAACATCTCGAAATGGCATGAGATGCCATGGTAAAACATTTTGGAGATCGAACTTTTCGACATTTGGGGTATAGATTTCATGGGACCTTTTCCAACATCATTCAGAGATGTGTACATTCTATTGGCAGTGGATTACGTATCAAAATGGGTTGAAGCCATTACAACACCTAAGAACGATTCCAAGACGGTGTTGACGTTTTTGCATAAAAATATATTCACCCACTTTGGAACACCACGAGCTCTCATTAGCGATGAAGGAACACATTTTGATAATAAATTGATTGCCAAGGCACTGAAAATATATGGAGTACGACATAGAATTATTATGGTGTATAACCCTTAGACAAATGGACAAGCCAAAGTATCTAACCGAGAAATCAAGCAGATCCTAAAAAAAGTGGTCAACCCAAGTCGAAAAGATTGGTCGTCGAAGCTAGATGAAGCACTATGGGCTTATTGCACATCATTCAAGACACCACTGGGAATGTTCCCGTTCAAGCTAGTCTATGGAAAGGAATGTTATCTACCGGTTGAACTTGAACACAAAGCTTATTGGGCCATCAAAAAGATAAACATGGATGCTCAGCTTGCTAGAGAAAGAAGACTATTGGAACTGAACGAGATGGATGAATTTAGAGCACATGCATACGAGAATTCCACCTTTATAATGAGAAAACAAAACAATGGCATGACAGAAAAATATTACCGAGGTAATTTTATTCTGGACAACAAGTACTGCTCTAAAATTCACGCCTTAAGTTATTCCCAGGCAAGCTAAAATCACGATGGTCATGACCATTCATCGTACACCAAGTCCATGACAATGGAGCAATTGAAATTCATAACCAAAATGAGGGTTCCATCTTCAAAGTGAACGGGAAGAGACTCAATGAGTACAAAGGAGCCCCAATCATGTGCGACAAACCGGCATCGTTGGCACATGATGCTCAAGAGTTTGCTTTTCTTAATTGAACAAGTTCACTATGTTACAATGTTTTTCAAAACTCAGCATCTTATTCCCCATTCTTTTTTTTACTGAAAATTTCTAGCGGTATTTAGCAAAAAGAGTAAAGAATCCTTTCCTAAGTGAGTTCCTATGGATGATAATCAAATATGCTACTGTTTATAATTTTTATATTTAATTTTCTATGAATAAAAACCCTTCAAATAAGAACCGAAGACTAATAAGACTATGATGGCTTTATTTATTTATATGAATTTATATAAAATTGTCACTAAAGTATGAGTATTAAATGGCATTTATCTAAAAACGCCATTAAAGTACTAGTATTTAGTGATGTTTGTGCTTAAAACACCACTAAATTACAAGTCTTTGGCGGCGTTTATATACAAACGCCACTACAGTACAATATTTAACGGTGTTTATATAAAAATGCCACTAAAGTACGAGTATTTAGCGACATTTGTGCTTAAAATGCCATTAAAATACAATATTTAGTGGCGTTGATATAAAAACACCACTAATGTATAAGTCTTTAGCAGCGTTTATATAAATAACCATTAAAGTACGCATTTATCTATGTTTGTTCAAAAACGAAGCTAAAAATGACGCTAAAAACAAATTTTGTTGTAGTGTTTGTTCTTTATTTTTATAGTCTTAAGAATAATCTTTACAAACTCCTTATTTTTATTTCATTTTTCTCTTGTACATAAGTGTTTAAGCTCATTGCAAATCTTTTAATTATTTTTCTTGTGAGCTGAATTATTGTAAACACCTACCTTTGTGAGGTTTTCTTGTTTACATCTTTCAACCTTCGTAAAATGGGAGTGGCTCTAGTTTAGCCTTTGAAAAACTAAGGAGTAAAGGTTACTCTTGAGCCTAGAAAAATAAAGAACGGATTAGTGAATTTATTAGAAAATCGTTAGTTGAGAAGTCAAATCACTATAAATCCTTGTGCAATTTTCCTAACTTTTCTACTTTATTCCCTAAATTTTCAAAAGGCCAATTTACCACCTCTTGGCAACATTTCGGTTGTTCTTTAAGCTTCAAATTTCCTAACATTATCTTTAAATATGCCGTAAAATTAAGTAACAAATCATGATTATAAGCCATAAGGTATTAGAAGTAGTTTGGAAATAAAAATGTAGATACTATTAAAGTTGTATTTGTAATTTAATGAGGGATAGAGTTATAAATACATACAATAACTGATTCTTAAATCAATTATATAAAGAGGTTATGGTTCACAAGAAATAGTTAATCTCGTATTTTCTATTATCCAGTCAGAGAAATTATACTTAAGAGAAACCTATCTTGTCAAACCTAAGGCAATCTTCAAGATCTTAACCTTCAAGTAATCTCCAACAATTGATTCAAGTACGTTTCTGTAAATCAAATATTTTTTTTTTGTTTTGATGATTTGACATGATTAGATTTTAATTTGATTTCATATTTAATTATATTTTGATTCTAACAAGTATCATCGTCTCGTCATGTTGAATCATTAAGAATGAATAATTTTAGGGTTTATAGTTAAGGGGATCAATTATAATAGTATAAAGTTTAAGGTACACTACAAGGTAATACACCTTTAGTGACAATGCAAATGGCCACTAAAAGCATAAAATTTAGGCACTAAAATGCATAGTGACAAAAATTTTAAATCATCACTTGTCGTCATTAATAACTCCGTCACTAAAATATCAATGACAATTATTCTAAAAATTGTCACAATTGTTCATTTTTTGTGACCATCTATTCGAAAAAATTATCAATATAAATTGTGATGAATTTGTTTGACACTAAAAATGTATTTTGTGACCATAAATATTGTCACACTAAACTGCCCCAGAGTAACATATGTCGTCCTTTGATTCTATGTGCCACTTGATGGTGCATCTTGATTTGCTGGAGGCAAAGTAGCATATATACTGGACTTGTGCCTACCATTGTGACCATTCCACCGAGTGTATCCAACGATAACTAAAACTAGATTCTGAAGTGTTGTTTTTTTGCATTTCCTGTCACTCAACTCCAGCCAATTGAACATGCCGAATGAATGGGCAAGACTTAGGAGTTAAACTTGAGCGATGTCGCCACGAAAACTCCTACCAAGATGAAAGGTAAGGAAAAGTTGATATTGATCCGTCTAATGATTTTATTTCTTGTTTTTTAGATTCTGGATATACGGTCTATGTCAAGAATCCCTCGCAGTCTAAGGAGACTGAGTCCCCTAACAAAAAAGAAAGCACAAACTTGAGAAGATAGTCCCTCTGCCAGATTTAACCCTCCTAAGGCGGTAACTAAAGCAACAACTGATTCTGTCGTACCCACTAATGTGCTCACCGGTGCGAAAACTGAGGTGACATGGTAGACTGAGGAGACTGAAGATGTACACCTGCCAAGGTACCATCATCGGAGAAACTAAAGGTCAAAGCACTAGTCCGGCGTACATTGCCCACCCTAAGCCACCACCAACACCACTACGATATGGGTTCATATCACTACAATATAATTTTTTTTTTTCATTTTGTTTCACATATCAAGTTCTAATATTTCGTAATGTTCATGCATTGAGAACAATGCTTCTCATTAAGTTAGGGGTAATTGATTTGTGATTTTATGTTGTTTCTTGTTTGGTTGTGTTATCTTGCATTGTAGAACCATATTTTCTATCGTGAGTTTTTGGATAGTTAGAAAAATACAGAGACTTTGCATGTACCGATGATGAGAACTTGCCGAAGGATTTTAATGTCGAGAACGCTAGGATTTAAAGGCAACTTAGAAATTGCCTTAATGGTTTTTGTGATGCAATAATTATTTAATGGATACGTGTCTAGTTGACTTATGGGTATTTTGAAGAATGTTTAGTTATCATATTTGCTATGTTATTTGATAAAAAATTTATAATTTTCTAGATATTCTTGAATGGAATTAGTCGAATAAATTCATGGTAAACTTTTAAGCTCTAGGACACTTCACTGCTATGAAAAAACTGATACGCTTGGTGATTGTAGAGTAGGAAAGACAACCTAATATAACATGAGTGAATGAAATTCTTCATCACTCTATCTTAAGGCTAGGGGTTTCGTTGGTTACACCATCTTATTTCTCAAGTATTGGAGGATTATGTGATGAGATGAAGCCCTGGGAGACTAAATGTAAATTTTTATGATAGTTGTTTCTTTATTTATTTTTTATAATTATGATATTCTTTGAAAATACTCATGTTGGTGAAACTATCAAAATATAGAGATCACACACGCAGATGCATCATAAATTAAGTTGAGATGATTTCTAGTTATCTTTAGATTCAAAAGTGATCGACAAAATTTGCCAAGATTATAAAGTAAAACATGCAAGGCAAATGTAGTTGTCTGTTGTTCAATTGTCATGGGCAAGTGTTGTTATGCATTGCTTGAGGGCAAGCAATAATTCAAGTTGGGGTGTGATAACTCTGTAAAAGGGTAGTATATATGCTTATTAAGGAGAATATTAGCTTGTACTTAAACAACTTTTCGTTTGCGTATTTATCATTTTCATACATCATGGAGATGATTTTGTTTCATTGCATTTTCTTTCTATGGTGGAATGTTGATGTGGTGCAGGATATGACGTGAGTTGGTTATGTCGTATAACATATGGGTGAGCAGGATATGTTGTGGGTAGAAGATGTTGCTGGCAATCAGTGGAAGAGAAATACTTTGTCAAGACAAGCAGACCCTTGCCAGAACCTGAACTCGGTCCAGCCTTATAGTTGACTTAGTCACTCTAGGAGTCAAAGCAAGAAACGATAGACTAAAAAATGGGGATAAGATGATGATTTCAAAATTTTAATTATAAGCCTCCATCAAGCAAGGTACAACTGACTATTAGAAGACCAAGGGGGTTTCCAAAAACCCTAAGGTCGATTGGAACTCTTTTACGCTCAACTCTTTGACAGCCGCTACAAGACATTGAAGATCACTCTCTTCTTAGTGCTCTAGTTTTTCTTCTTCCTTTGATTAATTTGATGTGTTGGAAGATTTATTAAAACGATATTCACCCCACTATGAACTAATCTTAATTGGCTTGGGGTTTGAGATTTATGTTTTTGTAAACGGTTGATCGTATCTATGCATGATTAAATCCTTTTTGAATTTTCATTTATTAATTTTTGCGTTTATTAAAGATTAAGTTATTTGGAAATGAATGACAAATATATTTCTGCTAAACTTAGTCCGGAAGGAATTTACGATAACTATGCCGGCCATTCAGAAGGGCATAACTTATCGTTAGTTTTTTCAGTTAGGAACATCAGCATAACATCAAAACCCTACCTTCCATCTTACTTGCAATTTGTTATTTTATTTTACTTGTCGTGACAACTCACTTGCTGAGGGCATTACCTGCCAGTGGCAATTGACTTGTCGTGATAATTGCTTTCTTTTATATTTTAGCTTAAGTTTTATGTGATCACATACAACATGATCAAAAATAGAAATGCATCAATCCATGTGGAGATGATTTTAATCTATATTACAACTTTTGATGTGTATACTTTCACTATATTACGAACACCTAAAACACGCAACAATAATCAAAATAAAGCTCATAAAAGAACATAGATAACACAAAGAAAACTAAAATCCTAACCGCGTGAATTCTAGTTCTCATGGTTTCCGTGTAGCTCTAGTGTAGTAGGTTCTCTTAATTCTCTAGATGATGGGTTAGTTCTAAAAGGGTACTCTAATTTCCCTTGTAAACTTCTAAGGTAGAGAAATACTTTGATCCTAGCCCACTACAGACTTTACGGATCAAATTCAATTTGAAGGAATACATTTTTTTATGTCTAGAGAAAGGAAAACATTATCCTCGAAGAAAAAAAAAAGTGTTCCGAAAGTAATCTTCTAGGCCTATACGAAGAAAAAAAATATTCTTTGGTGGTGTAGCACTTCCCCCACTTAGGTCAACGGGTACAAAGCTCGGGTATAGAGCTTATGATATGCAACAATTCTAAAATGTATCAAAAAGAACTGGTAACCAAAGAAAAAACATTTTTTTATTTTTTTTAAAATCATAACGGATCATGAATTAAATAAAATATTTGAACTCTTAAATTTCCAAAATTAAAGAAAAGAGTAATCGACTTGTGGCTTTACTCTTTTTTCTGTAAAAAAACAAATTTCCTAGTGGAGTAGTCAAGCTTTTAGAATGGTCTTTAAGCCTTATGTCCGGACTGGTTTTAAAAAATATGGGAGTCACCACCAATCTTTTCGAGGTGAGATTGGAAAACCTAAAATTAAATTATTTTAATGTTTAATTTTACTAATGAAATAAATTTTTGATATACGAAAACAAAAATTGGGTTCAAGATTCTATTACGTGCGGGGAAGGGTTAGCACTCTCACAACGCAAAACAATTGGTACCTAGTCGAGTACGGTTTTTTTAATTGGGAAATTTATAAGTTCGAGTTTTTATTTTATTAATGATCCATTATGATGCGATTTTTTAAAAATTATATTAATTTATTCGGCATTAACAACGGTTCTCCCTATGCATAAGTGAAGATTATATCGTGAATCCCTAATAAACTAATATTACCATACTTATTTTAAAATCTATGCAATGCAACCAATCAAATAAATTATTGAACCTATCTTTAAGGGACTAAAATTTAACTTAAACTCGAGGCTCTAATATTAACCATAATATATTTTAAGTTTTATTGATTGAATAATTAAAATAGAACCCCAAGCATAAACGAAGACCATTTTAAAAATTTTCCTAATTACTCTAATTAAATAATTATTATACTAGCTAAATCTAAATTTAAAGGCTTAATCTAAGTCAAGATTAAATTATTTATTAATGATCTAATTGAGCTAAATCTAAAGTCGAGGCTCTAATATTAATCCTAAACTAAAATTTAAAATAATTTAGTTATTAGTCGAATAAGTAAAATAACACCCCAGGCATAAGCAAAGACCGTTTTAAATATTCTCTTAGTTAATCCAAGTGATGACCTAATAAAAAATAAAATCTTAAAGGCTTAATCTAATGCCAAGTAACCTATTCTACGGCTAAATTGAATAGATAAAAAAATGTTGAAATTAAAACAAATAAAGTGGCTAAATAAAATAAATCAAAATTAAAAGTTGAAACTAAAACCAAATAAGACTAAATGACATTAATTCAAAACAAGAAGCCAAGGCCATAATCCCCAACAAAGTTACAAACGGGAAAACACGGGAGGCACATGCTTGTCGACTTGAATTCTCAAAGCATAAAACACCCCAATTTTTCTTTTTTGCCTTTTTCCTTTCCTTTCCTTTCATTTTCTTTTTACTCTCTTTACCCTTTGTTTACCTCTTTCATACTCATATTATGCATTCATAAGGTTTATGTTCATATTATATAATTTATCTATCATTTTCTCTTATATGAACATATTCATTTATATATATTATGACATTGGTTATTATGATAATAGTTTTTCTTTCATTATAACATGAAGACTAAACTATTATTATAACCTATAGTCCACACATTTATATTTAAGTTATTATAAGCTTTAATATTGCATTTACTTACTTATGTTTTATGCTTTGTGTAAAGGTGCATTCGGCCACAACGAGAGGAGTTTAATTAAGCTTGGAAATGAAGTCCAAAGCTATGGACACTTATCTATGACAACATCGGGGAAGCTCATGATCAAAACAAGGAAAAGTTGTAAGTTGCACTTTGAGCTCATAGTTGAATTGAGTTGAACTTTTGAGCTATCTAGACTACTCAAATCAGCTGGGGAGCTGAACAAATGTAATCATCCATCAAAAGACATGCCTTTTGCACAATGTCACTTTTTACAGTTCTTGTCTTTTCGCAAATAGATGTCTTTTCAGGACGTACCTTTTCACAAGGAGCTGCCAAACATTTCCTCTATATCTTATTCATCTATGGTCAGCTCACTTTTATCTCAATCATCCAACAACCTACCTTCTTAAAAAAGATGCTTTCAACCATCATGAACTTTCATCAAGGAAGTCATTCATGAAGAGTCCCCAAGTCAACAGGTGCACGTTGGTGAATAATTTTTAGTTAAAGGAGGCCTATTTCATGAAGAGACATGAGACACACCAACATACCTATTCAGCCACACATGTAGCATACCTTACCCATGCATGGAAATGGCGCCAAAATTAAGAGATATGTTTATTTCAATACGCAAGCATCATGTACTTACATTACATTAAAGCATTATGTCTCTTTATAAGGGTGAATCCTATCCAAACAACCATTTTATGTTTCATCCACACCCTTTGATTTCTTATAAATAGCCAAGGCATTTTGCTTTCTAATCATATCATTCAACTTAATCATAACTATTATCTTATGATTTATTTTCTCTTCAACTTCTTTGTAAAACTTTATCGACTTAAACAAGTATTCATACTTGTGGCTTCATTTTTTCATTTTAATACTTTAAATTCCTAAATATTTTATCTAGTGGGTTTAAGTCATTTTCACCATCCCTTAAACAAGTTTATAAAGAACAGGGTTATGCTTTCATAACATAGTTTCTTTTTGAAGGAATTAAAAATAATATCATCATCATCAACACTATTGTGTCCATCACCATCAAGCCATCAAGACTTCATCAACATCATCAACATTCTTCCGCAACCAACTCTTATCATTTTATCATCTTCCCTTATACTTTATTTGATTATTTTATTTATTATTCCATTATTATAATTATTCTAACTAAACCTTTCTTAACAGCAGCTAAGCTTTCAAACGATTTCAACACTTATTGTCTCTCCTAGATCGGGCAACAATCAATGTTGTTTTTTTCTTCATCATTGAAGGGAGTGTTTACCGTCTCATATCAAGAGGTATTCAGAGCATTGGTGGATTGAAAAAAAAGTACCATTGAAAGCAAAGTTCGTAACAACATAAAAAAACCCAAAACCCAAAACACGAAAAGAAGTGAAACAAAAAAAAAAGAAAACAAAAGGAGGCTCATACATAAATTTAAAGGAATACAAAAAGAGAAGAAAAGAAAATTACAACAAAAGGAATTCAAAAACAAACAAAAAGATGAGTTACAATACAACTAGTAGAAGCACGAGCATGCATCATCAACCATACATTAAGAAGCATCATTGATTGTTTCTCGTAAAGAAAGGTTGTAAGTGTTATCATCATTTGTAAGTCACCATTTTCTTCATTTTTATCTTTCTACCCATCCTTTTTCATTTATATTTCTATCCTAATCATTGTTTCAGCTGACACACATTCCTTGAACTTTTCATAGTCTTGAGTTAGTTCTTCCAAGAGAGAGTTGAGTGAAAAAAGGCAAAAGAGAGAATGATATCAAAAGGGGAATCAGAAAAAGCCAAATCATAGTCCCGAGTGCAAACATGTGCGTTAACTGGAGTGAAATCTAAATTTCTTTAGAGAGAAATTGTGAGGTTTTGTTGAGCGTGCTAGTAAGGTTTTTAATTTCTTATTCTTATTACTAACGATGTTTCAAAGTCTTCTTAGAGAAAATATAGGTCAACTAGACTTACGAATGAAAGCATTAATTGGTGAAATGATGCGACTGTTTAAAGAAGAGTTTGATGCTTTGCATGAAAGAATATATCAAAGGGATGTTTCTCAATAAGAAAATAACAATGTTGGTCCTAGAAGACAAACACCAAATCAACAAGTAGAAAATGTACCAGAAAACTATGAGAATTATGAAGATATAGAGCATGTTTCTTTACCATGCTCTAGGTGATCTAATACAATCATTGATGACAACATGAACAACATTCGAGTCAACATTCCATAATTCCAAGGAAAAATCGATCTTGAAGCTTATCTAGATTGGGAAAGCAAAGTGGAACATGTTTTTAATTGTCACAACTATTTAGAAATAAAGAAAATGAGAATGGAAGCCATGGAGTTCATAGATTATGCATTGATATAGGGGGACCAACTTAACATCACTTAGAAAAGAAATGGAGAAAGACCCATATCTACTTGGCATGAGATGAAATGTAATACCCCAAAAATTTAGACAATGACCAAAATGAAAATTTTGAAAGTTTGATGGTCAAAGTAGAAAATTGGAAAAAACATTTAGGGAATTAAGTGATAAATTTCTTAAAAAGAATTTTATTCCATAAATAGATGGTTTACTCTTGATAGTGGATTTTTATAGAAATTATATCTTTGGATTTGGAATTTTAGTAAAGAAAAATTAGAAATGGTTAAAGCCGGTAAGGGAATCGGTAATACCGATCGAATTGGGATTTTACAAAAATTGGAAGGATGTTATAAAATGGTTGGAAATATTATTTAAATATTTTGGATTAGAGAAATTTGGTTTGAAAGTGTGCAAATTTTATGATTTAATCGAAACAGTGGAATTTAGTGACTATAACGCAAGTTTTGAAAATTTCAGGGCATTTTCGTAGGTCAAAGTCAAATTAAATTATATTTGACTTTGTAATATCAGATGTCTTGGTTTTATGGTGATTATGGAGATTCATTAAGGGCAAAAATGGAATTTCCTATGGTGTTGAATAAAAAATTCCATTAAGATATTATATTAGACATGTGCTAGATCTAATTAGCATTAAATTATCAATTATGATGAAGCATCTTCAACTTCTTCTTCCTCCAAGGGCCGGCACATTCAAGCAAGAAAGGTAAGCACTTTTAGTTTCAATTTTGAAGCTATTTCTTGAAAATTAGACAAAGTGTGGTTAGGATAAATATT
Source organism: Hibiscus syriacus (assembly GCF_006381635.1). NCBI lineage: Eukaryota > Viridiplantae > Streptophyta > Magnoliopsida > Malvales > Malvaceae > Hibiscus > Hibiscus syriacus. The sequence goes on along the minus strand of NW_024062311.1, from coordinate 174,516 downwards.
CTACTTTCAATTCTCTACATTTTGACGTGAATATTACTAGGGTATCATGTTCAAATTTATCTTGAGTTGATGAAGGGGATTTTTATTCTTGTGTTTTATGGGTTTTGAAGAGTTAAGTGATTTTAAAGAATTGGTTGTAAGAATTGATGAAGCACCTAAGAATGAAGTTAAAGAAAACAGTTTGGATTTTGATTCTGGCAGTAGGTTCGAAAATTCACCAGAAAATATATAAAAATAATTTGGAAGTTCTTTGACAACTGTCGTTTTCGATGTCAAAATAATTCCTTATTCTCAATCAATAAATAAAGGAAATGCATAGTATAGAGAAATAAGGGTCGAATCCTCAGGGACTTAGAAAATCACAATTTAATGTTTGAATGGTTCTAACCAGGCGAAAATAGTAAAAAGGGGGGTTTGTAATATGAGATTAAAATGGTAAAAATAAATTAAAAAAAATTAAATAAAAATAAGAGTATGAAGATTGTGAATAAATACGGTAAAAGTAGCCTCAAGCTTCGCTTTGATTCAATTTCCTTTAGATCATCAAATAAGATTTTCTCTTCGGGATTCACGTCGGTTACTTTGTCTACAAGGGCTATCCTTGCGACTCTATCTTGTATACCAAATACCCAAGGCAATCTTTGATTCCGGCTTCGGTAGTTGATTCTAACAACATCTATTATCGTAGATCAAATACCGTTTAAGTTCGTGGCGACCGACTCGGATTGTTGTTTCTATAACTGTCAATTCCGATCTCAATTCCCTCTTGGCGAAGCTATCTCGCCAAGTGTGTTCCCAGGAAGTCGAATTGCTTTCTATAAGCCGAATCTTCCTCCCACACGTTTAATCACAACAACTTCTTGACCAAAGTTAATCTTCGATTTTTGAAAACTGTTTTGATTTTGAAAAAAAAAAGCGCATAGATTGAGAGAGAGATTCCGAAGATATTAAGGGACCGTTTCAATTCTCCCGTTGGAATTGAATCATCGCGACAGCTCTTGGCTTATGAAAAGTTTAGCTAAGCATGAAAAAAGTCACACTTAGCATAAAAATAAAACTTGAAAATAAAGAAAAATAAAAAGAACTTGAAAAGGAAAAGAGAAAACTTTTATAAAAACTAGAGAGAAAAGAAGAATGTATTCTGAATGATGATTTTAGGCTTACCCCAAGTGGGTATTTACAGCCTCTCAAATCCTAAAGGATAAACAAAGAAAATAATAAAATAATACAAAAGATAATTATTTTTAAATTTAAATTCAAACTTAAACTAATCTCCTAATGCAACTATACTCCTCAATCTTCCAGAAGGCGTGCGGAAGAAGTCTTCTAGAAACTGCCGCTGACTGGACCTTCTAGAAACTGCCACATCATACCGCGTCGTGCCCAGAGTCGTGCCCATGTCTCCAGCCGTGACCAAATAATAATAATAAAAAAAATGCATAATTCGCCCGTTTTGTTACAAATTCTGGAAAACAATGACCTGTACGAAAACAAGCACAACACGACCAAATCAACAGCAATAAATCCACAAAACCGAAGAAATAACGAGAAAATATTAACTATTCTGAACACTCATCAAATTCCCCCTCACTTATCTCATGCTTGTCCTCAAGTATGATTAACCAAATCAGTCAAAAACTTCATTAAACGTTCTTTCTCAAGTTTCACATTTAGGGAAGCAAGGTAGAGACCACAATAACTATTCAAGTCAAGAAATCAATCAATTGAACATCACCAATTAGAACAAGTCAAGTGCAATTGTAATATCCATTCATTCATTAATTTCAATGCTCATAACTCAATACCTTACCGGGATTCACTCAAATCACTCCATGTGTTTGGGGTAAAGAAACGCTCAATGTCAGAATCGACACGATATTACCATAAGCCTGCAAGTAAATCAAATCTCCACTACTAATAAGAATAAGATGCATAAATCAAAGGGTCTTTTATTGGTTGTAACGTGGCTTAGGTAAAGGTGGGGAAAAGGCTAAATATATGGCTAAAATTCAAGGCAAGGAACTAACAAATAATAATCTCAACTCCATCAAAACATTATGCACAACAAGATAAAAAGACGACATATCAAACAACAATTTTCTCGTCGAAATGCATTTTTCACAATTTTGTTGTTTTGTCTTGCATTTTTTTTCACGTCTTTTTTTGTGTTCTTTTTTTCTTTCGAACAGTCTCTCTTTTTTCGAACAGCTGCTTTTTTTTTCATTCAACATTTTTTCGATGGAGAATACAATGGTAAAAATTATTCACTTGCCCTGAAAAAGGTAGAAAAGAGGGATAAAATAAAAAGCTCGGGTTTATGAATATGGTGAAAACAAAGAAGCGGGAATAGGCTCAAAAGTGTTTAACTAAGGGAAAATATGCATGGGTAGGCTATTTAGTGGGGAAACGGAATGGTTAATCCTAAGGTGCCCAAATCATTTTTAAGCAGCATGTTCATGTGTAATCTCGACAGTATTTAACATGCAGGTTCTAGAATACCAATGCCAAATTCGACACACTCAATCAAACAAAATGAGAGCGAAAATGATATGCTCGTAAAGGCTCAAATCTCACCAAATTGTTTCATGCATTGAGCTAATCACATTTCAACCAACAAAGTCATGGAATATCACAAAAATACCAACTTATCACAATTCATGCTATTCGCTATCAAGAATATCCTAACCTAAACAATTATGTGTTCCCAAGCAAGCATAGCATTCCAAAAAATTCAACAAGACAAAGATAATTAATGAAATTTCCGACCAATTCAACCAACACATACTAGATTTAAAGCATAAAGATAAGCGAAATGAAATTCAATCCTACACTCTACTCCCCCTCACTTAAAGCGTTTTGCCTCAAAACGAAAAAAAAAAATAATTAAAGTGCAAGAGAAGGAACAAAGTACTCCCCGGATTTACTGTCGACCGGTCTCATTAGAAGTGTGCTAACGTGCACCGTTACATGCTCCTAGGGGTAGAATTTGGCATTGTTCGGAAGATAATCTCTCAATTCTTCGTTGTTTAAGTTTGAAATTCCTGCAAAATTAAATAAAATATGCTTAATCAGAGAAAAAAATAAAAGAAAAAATAAAAATAAAAATATAACGGAATTGAAAACAATGGGTTGCCTCCCATGAAGCGCTTTATTTAACGTCATTAGCTTGACGACCTGGTTCAGACTACAGGTTTCGTGACAAACACTTCCGCTTCATTCGCTTTCTCCAACTAAGAAATTCCTTATGAGAAATTTGAAAATTCTCACAAAGATTTCTTCGGATATTTCCCAATTTTAAAAACTTGTCCAGAAGAATGGCCGTCAAAACATCTTTTTTACCAAAAAATGATTTCTTCAAACGGCTCCTTGATGATTTCGACTTAATTTTTGGTGCCTGCAAGAAGGAAGGTAAATCTTTAGTTTTTAAAGGAGTTGAGATCAAATTTGAATCAACAATTGAAATAGTTTTCAACTCCCTTATGTCATCTTTTTTATCATCTGATTCCTTGCATAAATCGTCAACAAAGTTAGATTCATTATCAACAAGTTCAAAAATGCCAACAAAATTAATACTATGAACGTTATCCGAATATCTCAATGCTTTATAGACAACAAATTTTAAGATCTCACCGTCGAACTCCATAGTAAGAATACCGCTTCGAACATCAATCTTTGCATTTTTCGTTCTCAGAAAAGGACGACCGAGGAGGATTTCAAAACCAATGTTGCTATGATCATTTTCCATATCAATCACATAAAAATCAGCAGGGAAAATTAAGTTTTCTACCTCCACTAGAACATTTTCTATGAGTCCTTCAGGATAAATTATTGATTTGTCGGCTAGCTGAAGTGTAACTCTCGTCTCCTTCAAAGGCTTGGTGGAAATTAAATTGTAGACGGAGAGAGGCATTACATTGATAGAGGCACCTAGATCGCACATAGCTCGCTTGATTTTAACCTCACCAATTTTACAAGGTATTGAAAACATACCTTGGTCTTTATACTTCGGTGGAAACGGTCGTTGGAAAACTGCTGAGACGTTCGCGCCTAAATCCACTTTCTCGACCCCGGTAAGCTTCCTTTTAGTCGTACAGAGATCCTTCAGAAACCGATAATACCTTGGAACTTTCCGGATAACTTCGAGGAGAGGTATGTTAACTTCTACCTTCCGAAGTACATCTAATATTTCCTTTTCCTCAACTTTTTTATCCTTTTTAACTAACCTTGATGGAAAAGGCGGTGGCACATCGTAGGGAGATGGCTTTGGATCGTCCGTTTGTTCTTCATCGTTCTCTTTCTGGGATTCTACGTCAACTGCTTCTTGTTCACTTTGGGAGTTCGAATCTTCTTCTTTCTTCCGGGATCTTGCGCTTACCTCCTTAGGGTCTGGTTGTTCAACAATTGTACCGCTTCGGAGGGTGATGGCGCTAACATTCTCTATTGGATTCGGTTCAGTTTGTGATGGTAGCCTCCTTTGTGACTCTAATATCCCCACGGTTTGAGCCAGTTGGCTCAATTGCTTGTCCATCTCTTGGAAGTGGGTTTCAGTTCGAGTCTGAAATTTCTCCTGGGATAGTGCTAACCTTTCAACAATCGATTCTAATAATGTCTTCTGCGGCTGTTGTTGTGGTGAAGGTCTCGCTTGATAGCCTTGATTCGGTCTCGGGTTCTGTGCATAACTGAAGTTCGGGTGATCCCTCCATGCTGGGTTGTATGTATTACTGTAAGGATTATAAGCTTTTTGGGGAGGTCCCGGGAAGTTTCCGACTACGTTGACTTGAGCTGTTGCATCGTCTTGAATCAGTGGACAACCGTCTGTTGGATGATCAGGTAGTGCACATATTCCACATAATCGGTTTTGTCCTGTCTTTCCTGCAACAAGAGAGTTTACGACTTCAGTTAACTTATCTATTTTACTTTCCAAGGAAGATGAACTTATCTCATTAACCCTTCGAGAAGGTTCATTATTTGCGCGGAACTGTTGGGAATTTACAGCCACCGTCGATATTAAGTCTCTAGCCTCGGTAGGAGTCATATTCACCAAGGCTCCACCGCTAGCAGCATCGATCATCTTCATTTCCAAGGGAGATAATCCTTCATAGAAGTATTGAATGAGTGTTTTTTCGGTTAGCCCATGTTGTGGGCAACTAGAACACAACTTCTTAAACCGCTCCCAGTAGTCGTAGAGCGACTCTCCATCAAGTTGCTTGATTTCAAGTATTCTCCTTCGTAGTTCACTTACTTTTACCGCAGGGAAAAACCTGTCAAGAAAAAGACGAGTCATATTAGCCCATGTAGTAACAGAATTAGGAGGAAGATAAAATAACCACTCCTTAGCCGAGTCGGCTAAGGAAAAAGGGAAAGCTCTAAGTTTTATTTGGTCCTCGGTTACTCCCTGTGGTGTCATGCTAGAGCAGACCATGTGAAATTCTTTGAGATGTTTGTGTGGATCCTCGTTTGGTAATCCGCAGAATGTAGGGAGGAGATGAATAAGGCCAGTTTTTAACTGGTATGGAGTTTCGCCTTGGGGAAAATTAATGCACATAGGTCCTTGTTCAGTGGGTGCCGCGGCTAACTCCCGAATAGTAGGTTCGGCCATCGGATTTGTATTACCTGAATTTGATCTTTCTTCTGGATCTAATTTTTGTCTCCTTCTTTCCCGAAGTGTCTGTGCGTGGAGTCTCCTAGCTTCAGCTTCGATCTCCGGGTTGTACTCCACTAATGTTCCTGGATTAGTCCTGGTCATAAATCAAAAACAAACAAAAATTAGTAACTTTGGCGAAGTCCCCGGCAACGGCGCCAATTTGACAACTGTCGTTTTCGATGTCAAAATAATTCCTTATTCTCAATCAATAAATAAAGGAAATGCGTAGTATAGAGAAATAAGGGTCGAATCCTCAGGGACTTAGAAAATCACAATTTAATGTTTGAATGGTTCTAACCAGGTGAAAATAGTAAAAAGGGGGGTTTGTAATATGAGATTAAAATGGTAAAAATAAATAAAAAAATAATTTAAATAAAAATAAGAGTATGAATATTGTGAATAAATACGGTAAAAGTAGCCTCAAGCTTTGCTTTTATTCAATTTCCTTTAGATCATCGAATAAGATTTTCTCTTCGGGATTCACGTCAGTTACTTTGTCTACAAGGGCTATCCTTGCGACTCTATCTTGTATACCGAATACCCAAGGCAATCTTTGATTCCGACTTCGGTAGTTGATTCTAACAACAACTATTGTCGTAGATCAAATACCGTTTAAGTTCGTGGCGACCGACTCGGATTGTTGTTTCTATAACCGTCAATTCCGATCTCAATTCCCTCTTGGCGAAGCTATCTCGCCAAGTGTGTTCCCAGGAAGTCGAATTGCTTTCTATAAGCCGAATCTTCCTCCCACACGTTTAATCGCAACAACTTCTTGACCAAAGTCAATCTTCGATTTTTGAAAACTGTTTTGATTTTGAAAAAATAAGCGCAGAGATTGAGAGAGAGATTCCGAAGATATTAAGGGACCGTTTCAATTCTCCCGTTGGAATTGAATCATCGCGACAGATCTCGGCTTACGAAAAGTTTAGCTAAGCATGACAAAAGTCATACTTAGCATAAAAATAAAACTTGAAAATAAAGAAAAATAAAAAGAACTTGAAAAGGAAAAGAGAAAACTTTTATAAAAACTAGAGAGAAAAGAAGAATGTATTCTGAATGATGATTTTAGGCTTACCCCAAGTGGGTATTTATAGCCTCTCAAAGCCTAAAGGATAAACAAAGAAAATAATAAAATAATACAAAAGATAATTGTTTTTAAATTTAAATTCAAACTTAAACTAGTCTCCTAATGCAACTCTACTCGTCAATCTTCCAGAAGGCGTATGGAAGAAGACTTCTAGAAACCGCCGCTGACTGGACCTTCTAGAAACTGCCACGTCATACCGCGTCGTGCCCAGAGTCGTGCCCATGTCTCCAGCCATGACCAAATAATAATAATAAAAAAATGCAGAATTCGCCCGTTTTGTCACAAATTCTGGAAAACAATGACCTGTACGAAAACAAGCACAACACGACCAAATCAACAGCAATAAATCCACAAAACCGAAGAAATAACGAGCAAATATTAACTATTATGAACACTCATCATTCTTTTTATATATTGTGTTCACATATGGATCTAGTTTTGTTTAAAATAAACGGGGATCAATTTCAAGTTCTATACAAATATATATGAATTTTTAACTGAGGAATAGTCAGAAAAATCGGACAGCAGATTCTGCAAAACAGATTCTGTTGGTCAACTTTGAAAATTCACCATAAATTGTAAAAAATGAATTAGAAGGATTTATTTATATGGACAGATTCATATTCGAGTCTAGTTTCCAATGGAAGAAATGGAATTGAATTCCAGTGTGTATATCAATACAGAGTATTGATTCTTTAAGGGTAGTGTGAGTTGTCTGAATTCTGGAAAATTAATGGGTTGTTGAGCAAGTGTTGTATAATTGATGTACTATGCTGGAAATTGTTGTTTGAGAATTGAAATGAGTGTTAGATGTGAAATTGATTATTTTGGGAAGATTGAAATGATTGGTGATTTAAATAAAACAATTGCATAGTTGGGGTACTTAAATGTATTTATGTTTTTGTAAAAGCATTTGAATGGAAATAATTTCAATGTTGGAATTATTGGTATTAAGAATTTAAGTGGAAAAATGGTGAAGACCATTTTGGGTAAATTGGAAAAGTTGGTTCCAATGTTATAAGGAATTATTAAGGGTTGAATATTTTGATAGATGATGAATTTCAAATATAGTATGGAGATATGGTGGAATGTATTTATGTTAGTAAAATACTAACACATGTATTGTTATAAATTTGTGATTTATACAGATCTTGGTTGATATGCAATTGAAGCAAGTCAAGTATAAAAAGGGTATATTGTGGACAATAGTGAGGCACACATATTTTGAAAGATATAAAATGTCAAGGTGAGTGCAATACATGCATGAAATTATACATGGATGTTTTACACATCATTAGGAAGACTTGCGATAAGTCGACCTTGTTTATATCGGCATGATTTTATATCATTTTTAAAAATTGGCATTGATATGTCAAAGGATGAAATTAAAATGCATTGATCACTGATTTTTGCATATGATGTTATCAAGAACATATATGATTTTTACTATGAATGTTATTTAGGGTATGAAATCCCCTTTGTTAAATATTGATAATATACTTTGCCATGGATGGATCAAATAAAATAGACTGTATGCCCAAGTAAGTCATTGAGGGACAGGGTATAGTTGGCATGCCATAGAGTCCAGCAGCAGGCTGCATACGGGATACACTAAAGGATACCTAGTGTATATGGTGGGTACGACCTTATGTGCCATACGGGACTGTACTTAAGGATACTTAGTACAGATGGTGGACACGACCTTATGTGTCATACGGATTATGGTGGACACGACCTTATGTGTCATACGGATTATGGTGGACACGACCTTATATGTCATACGAATTATGGTGGACACGACCTTATGTGTCATACGGATTAGCACTACGGTGCTTATATTTGACTCGTGTACCCTGGGTCCTCAGGGTTGTATATTGGGCTATTGTCTATAGTTTATGGTTTATTGGTTAATAAATAGTAAGTTTTGCAAATAAGCTTACGAGTTATTGGAATGAATGGCAAGTATTTTGGAAAGAATATTTTTATATTTAGTTATAATATTTTGATCATGGTAAAAATAATGAATATGCTATTAGCATGGTTTTATGGCATTGGATTTGAAATCTAAATTCATGCATGAATTGTATTACACTGTTAAATGTTTTAATTGCCTCACTAAGTTTATACTTAGCGTGTGATGATTTTCACACGTAGATAAAAAGTAAAGAATAAGAATAAAGAGTTCAGAACGCCATCGAGCATCGAAAGGTATATTTCAATATTAGTAAGACATCCTATGATGGAATTTGATTTTAGATAGTGGCATGTAATTTGGAAATGTTTAATTTAATTGTTGAATAAATTTTTGGGAATTTTTATAGCGATGAAAGGTTAATTTTTATGAGTTTTATATGTAAATTTTCGGAAGTAACTGTATCATGAACAGTAACAACGAATTATGAAAATTTTTCCAGATTATTAAAGGGGTACGATTCCCCTGCAACAGGGAATCGATTCCCCCACTGTTCACTGTTTGGGTACTATTCACTATTCATATAAAATAAATCTTTTAAATTAAATTGGTTACAACGAAACATGATTTATATGATATGGTATTTTTATAATATTATTTACCATTTAAGAAAATAAATTTTAAATCGCTTTTGAATTTGAAATGGTTTTAGAAAATACGGGTGACATCTATAATCTGTATAGGTATAATTATACGGGTTATGGGTGTTACATTTATTGGCATCAGAGCTACAGGTTTAGCCGATTCTAGGACTAAACCGAGTTTGTTTTGAATTAAAAAGTGTATACATGCCACTAGGATGTCAAAATTTACTGATAATTGTATATATACTATGATGATGCTTATTGAGAGTAAAGTTACTCTTTAATAATGTATGATGATTCTGACTATGTTTAGATATGGAAAATTAAAGACAAAGGTAATAAAGTCGAAATGGTTGAAAAGAATGTCGAGATTGAAACCGACAAAAAGGGAACATATATGACTTATATAAAACACCTTAGAATGGTGGATTGTTGTAAGGGATTTTCTCCATTTTGTGGAAGAATTGATTAAAAAGTTTGAATGGCTTACAAGAAAAGTCGAATTGGATGAGGATCCAAAGGAGTTTTTTGAATCTGTGATGATTCTGAGGTTTATCCAGGTAAGCTTAAATAAGTGAGAAATATTTAAGCTAAGCATTAAATTATTTAAATCATTGATGATTTGAGTAAGAGAAATTGAGTAAGCGGTAAATATGATTTCCGCTAAAAGTTTAAAGAAAGTTGAATTATTAGGGAATCAATGAGAATAAATATCAAGTCCATAAAATTGGATAGAGTTATCTTGTGAAGGTAAATATGTGAAAATGGATTGTCCAACTTTCCATGCTACAATGAATTATTGTTTAGATTGAGATGGATTCTCAAGAACTTGAAAAGTGTCAGATTCATAGTGAGGGGAAAATAGTAAATTTGTTTGATATTGAGATTTTAGCATTAACTGTTATGAAGTTATTGCTACAAATTTATCAAGTTTCCTTATTGAACGATGTGAACATTAAGACTTTCCTTGGAGATGGAAAAGGTTTTAATTATTCAAAAATAATTTCTATGGATCTGGAAAGGTTATAAATATTTCCTTAAGAATGAAATAAGGAATTTCAAAGTATAAATATTCAATTCTACTTGGTATCGAGTGATATTATAGTGGAAGACCATAGGTCACGGTCATGCTACAAGTGTTAAACGGACAAATAGTAAAGATTCAATAAAGATTCAGGATCTTATGTTTATGATGAATCCGATGGGATTAACGAGTTAAGATCATTTTGATCATGAGTTGGTTGTCTTTGCATTAAAGTTGGGTTAATGGCCGCAATAACGATTAATTTAGAAAGAATACAGAGAAAAAAAAAATTAATGATTGATGAAAAAGTGAAATCATCAATAAGTGATATCAGCAATGGTTAAGATTAAGATGATGTAAAAAGCATGCATAGATTTTGTAGCTAAGGTAATAGATAGTCAAGTATCTGAAGTAAGATTATATGTTATTTCCATAAATTGGGAATTTCCATAAGTCTTTTTAGATTTATTATTATGGGTTACCTCCAGATTGAAAGGTGGAATTCAATATTAAGGGTTAGTAAGGCATTGATCTTGTATCTATGGATTCATATCAAATGATTGCGATTGAGCTAAAAGAATAAATAAATAAATGCAAGAGTTGATAAATGGAGGATGCATTAGACTGAATATTTTATACCTTGGGTAAACCGATATTGGTTATAAAAGAAAATTGGATATATGGAATTATGCATATATTATTGGGAAAAAATTATTGATAGTTAAACAAAGTAACTATCAGGAACAAATATCCTATTTTGATGATTGATGACTTGTTTTATCAGCTTAAAAGGAAACCTCCAAAGAATGTTCAAAGGCCCGAAGTTTTTGGGATTTGTTGGTTATTATCGAAGGTTTGTGAAAAACTTTTCGATGGTTGCTTCTCCTTTGATCAAGCTTTTGAGAAAGGATGTTTCATTTGCTTGGACTAAGAAATGTTAAGAGAGTTTTAAAGCTTTAAAGAATATTTTATCGGAAGCACCAATGTTGGTACAAACGGAATCGGACAAAGAGTATGTGGTGTATAGTGATGCATCTCATAATGGTATGGGTTGTGTACTTATGCAAGATGGTAAGGGGGTAGCTTTTGCTTCTCGTCAATTAAAGACGCACGAGAGGAATTATCCTACTCATGATCTTGAGTTAGCATCGGTTGTTTTTGCTCTAAAGATTTGGCGTCATTATTTGTATGGTGAGAGATGCCACCTCTACATGGATCATAAGAGTTTGAAATATTGGTTGATTTAAAAAGAGCTCAATTTGAGACAACGAAGATGGATAGAACTTTTAAAGGACTATGATTTAATAATTAATTATCATTCAGGTAAGTCAAATGTGTAGTAAATGCACTTAGTAGAAAACTTTTATAGCTTTGCGAACTATGGATGTGCGACTATGGTTGATAGAGAATGCTGCACTAGTGGATGAATTGAAAATAAAACTGATGTTTTTATATCGGATAATAGAGAAAACAAAATGAAAGCTGAAAAAAATGAGACTAAAGACTTTGAAGTCAACTCTGATGGGTGTCTATTTTATCGAGGAAGAATTTGTTTCCCTCATAATGATGAATTGAAGAAAGATATTCTTTCTCATGTATATTATTGTTCACTGACTATGCATACAAGTGGGAACAAAATATATCTGGATGTAAAGAGTCATTTTGGTGGCCCGGTTTGAAAAGAAACATTACTGAGTTTGTTTCTATATATTTGACATGTCAACAAATAAAAGCTTAACATAAAGTGCTTTCTTAATTGTTGCAACTGATTTCTATTCCAAAGTGGAAATAGTAAAGAGTCACTATGGATTTTGTTATTGGACAACCTTTGACATCAAATAAAAAGGATTCCATTTGGGTGATAGTGACTGGTTAATTACATTGGCACATTTCATTCCGATGTGAATCGACTATGCATTGGATAAATATACAGAGTTGTATATCAAGGAGATAGATCGATTACAGGGAATACTAGTATCCATTATATCCAACAGAGATCCAAAGTTCACTGTAAGATTTTGGAAATAGTTGCATAAAGTTTGGGTAATTGATTGAATTTCAATACGATCTTTCATCCACAGACAGATGGTAAGTCAGAAAGTATTATTCATATATTTCAAGATATGCTGAGTGCATGTGTGATTGATTCCAAGGAATCATGGGAAAGGAAAAGTATTTAATTTTAGTAGAAAGTTTCTACAATGGCAGTTATCAATTGAGTAACAAGATGGCTCCGTATGAAACTTTATATGGGAGAAAATACCGAACACCAATGAATGGGTTCGAGTTAAAAGATCGAAATCTTGTTCGCTCAGATTTATTGAATTAAGTTGAAGAAAAAGTAAAGATAATCTCAAGATGATATTTAATCGACAAAAGTCTTATGTAGGCTTGAAGCTAAAATAAATTGAATTTCATGAATGTGATAAAGTTTTTCTTAAGGTATCGCCTTGGAAAAAATATTTTGCGTTTTGGGAGCAAAAGAAAAATTAAGTCTAAGATTCATTGGATCTTATGGGATATAAAAAAATTGGACTGATGGCTTATCAGTTAGCATTTACTATGGAGGTAATTGAGATCTAGTGTTGGACAAAGTACACAATATTTTCATGTGTCAATGCTTGGAAAGTATCGACCAGAGTTTTTAAATGTCAATAGAGGAAATTGGGATTTGAATAGATTTGATTTTTGAATAATAATCCAATTTGATATTGGCTTGAGAAATCAAAGAACTGCATAACAAGATGATTTCTCTAGTCAAAGTGATTTAGCAAATTCATAATGTCAAAGACGTTACATGGGAAAGAGAAAATGATATGAAAATGTGTAGATATTTTCATATCAGGTTGAAGATTTGGATTAAACAGTTTCCAAATCTAATGATTAGTATGATCTTCAAAAAATTCCTAAATTAAGGAGGAAAAATCAGAATTCAAGAAGTTGGCAAGACCTAAAGGGAGTTATGAATTTTCAAGGGAAAAAGAGGAGTTAGTGTTTTCATAGAAAGTTTTAAAATTCGAGGAAGAATTTTATTAAGGAGGGGAGAATTGTAATACCCCAAAAATTTAGACAATGACCAAAATGAAAATTTTGAAAGTTTGATGGTCAAAGTAGAAAATTAGAAAAAACATTTAGGTAATTAAGTGATAAATTTCCTAAAAAGAATTTTATTCCATAAATAGATGGTTTACTCTTGAGAGTGGATTTTTATAGAAATTATATCTTTGGATTTGGAATTTTAGTAAAGAAAAATTAGAAAGGGTTAAAGTCGGTAAGGGAATCGGTAATACCGATCGAATTGGGATTTTACAAAAATTGGAAGGATGTTATAAAATGGTTGGAAATATTATTTAAATATTTTTGATTACAGAAATTTGGTTTGAAAGTGTGCAAAATTTTAAGATTTAACCGAAATAGTGGAATTTAGTGTTTATAACGCAAGTTTTGAAAATTTCAGGGCATTTTCGTAGGTCAAAGTCAAATTAAATTATATTTGACTTTGTAATATCAGATGTCTTGGTTTTATGGTGATTATGGAGATTCATTAAGGGCAAAAATGGAATTTCCTATGGTGTTGAATAAAAAATTCCAATAAGATATTATATTAGACATGTACTAGATCTAATTAGCATTAAATTATCAATTATGATGAAGCATCTTCAACTTCTTCTTCCTCCAAGGGCCGGCACATTCAAGCAAGAAAGGTAAGCATTTTTAGTTTCAATTTTGAAGCTATTTCTTGAAAATTAGACAAAGTATGGTTAGGATAAATATTCTACTTTCAATTCTCTACATTTTGACATGAATATTACTAGGGTTTCATGTTCAAATTTATCTTGAGCTGATGAAGGGGATTTTGATTCTTGTGTTTTATGGGTTTTGAAGAGTTAAGTGATTTTAAAGAATTGGTTGTAAGAATTGATGAAGAACCTAAGAATGAAGTTAAAGAAAACAGTTTGGATTTTGATTCTGGCAGTAGGTTCGAAAATTCACCAGAAAATATATAAAAATAATTTGGAATTTATTTTTATATATTGTGTCCAAATATGGATATAGTTTTGTTTAAAATAAACGGGGATCAATTTAAAGTTCTATACAAATATATATGAATTTTTAACTGAGGAAAGGTCAGAAAAATCGGACATCAGATTCTGCAAAACAGATTCTGTTGGTCAACTTTGAAAATTCACCATAAATTGTACAAAATGAATTAGAAGGATTTCTTTATATGGATAGATTCATATTTGAGTGTAGTTTCCAATGGAATAAACGGAATTGAATTCCAGTGTGTATATCAATACAGAGTATTGATTCTTTAAGGGTAGTGCGAGTTGTCTGAATTCTGGAAAATTAATGGGTTGTTGAGCAAGTGTTGTATAATTGATGTACTATGCTGGAAATTGTTGTTTGAGAATTGAAATGAGTGTTAGATGTGAAAATGATTATTTTGGGAAGATTGAAATGATTGGTGATTTAAATACAACAATTGCATAGTTGGGGTACTTAAATGTATTTATGTTTTTGTAAAAGCATTTGAATGGAAATAATTTCAATGTTGGAATTATTGGTATTAAGAATTTAAGTGGAAAAATGGTGAAGACCATTTTGGGTAAATTGGAAAAGTTGGTTCCAATGTTATAAGGAATTATTAAGGGTTGAATATTTTGATAGATGATGAATTTCAAATATAGTATGGAGATATGGTGGAATGTATTTATGTTAGTAAAATACTAACATATGTATTGTTATAAATTTGTGATTTATACAGATCATGGTTGATTTGCAATTGAAGCAAGTCAAGTATAAAAAGGGTATATTGTGGACAATAGTGAGGCACAAATATTTTGAAAGATATAAAGTGTCAAGGTGAGTGCAATACATGCATGAAATTATACATGGATGTTTTATACATCATCAGGAAGACTTGCGATAAGTCGACCTTGTTTATATCGGCATGATTTTATATCATTTTTATAAATTGGCATTGATATGTCAAAGGATGAAATTAAAATGCGCAGCAGGCTGCATACGGGATACACTAAAGGATACCTAGTGTATATGGTGGGTACGACCTTATCTGCCATACGGGACTGTACTTAAGGATACTTAGTACAGATGGTGGACACGACCTTATGTGTCATACGAATTATGGTGGACACGACCTTATGTGTCATACGGATTGTGGTGGACACAACCTAATTATGGTGGACACGACCTTATGTGTCATATAGATTAGCACTACGGTGCTTATATTTGACTCGTGTACCCAGGGTCCTTAGGGTTGTATATTGGGCTATTGTCTATGGTTTATGGTTTATTGGTTAATAAATGGTAAGTTTTGCAAATAAGCTTACGAGTTATTGGAATGAATGGCAAGTATTTTGGAAAGAATATTTTTATATTCAGTTATAATAATTTGATCATGGTAAAAATAATGAATATGCTATTAGCATGGTTTTATGGCATTGGATTTGAAATCTAAATTCATGCATGAATTGTATTGCACTGTTAAATGTTTTAATTGCCTCACTAAGTTTATACTTAGCGTGTGATGATTTTCACGCGTAGGTAAAAAGCAAAGAATAAGAATACAGAGTTCAGAACGCCATCGAGCATCGATACTTTTTTTAAAGTTATGTAATTTATGTTTCAATTTTTTTTAATAGTGTTTCATGTTTTCCACCTACAATATTAATTTAATAATTTCATTTGCACAAAAAAATATTTGATTGTTTTGATATTTTATAAAATAATATTTAGAATTTAAATTTAACAATATTAACCAAAGATAATAATAATTATGTAATATATATATATATGTTTATTGTTTTTAATTTACTAAATTAATATCTTAAAACTCACTTAAAAGATAACCTTAAATTAATGTTTTCCACAGTGAAAAAAGTATGGACACTTTTATAAAAAGGATAGATACTTTACAATATAAGCACTACCTATTACATTATATAAGCGCTACCTATTACATCATATTTTCACCTATTATATTGAAAGTGTCCATACTTTTTATAAAAAGGATCGATACTTTTTTTAAAGTTATGTAATTTATGTTCAATTTTTTTAATAGCGTTTCATGTTTTCCACCTACAATATTAATTTAATAATTTCATTTGCACAAAAAATTATTTGATTGTTTTGATATTTTATAAAATAATATTTAGAATTTAAATTTAACAATATTAACCTAAGATAATAATAAATATGTAATATATATGTTTATTGTTTTTAATTTAATAATAATATATATCGTAACGTAAAAAATAAATCATTAGACGCCTATAATTACTAAATTAATATCTTAAAACTCACTCAAAAGATGTACATACCTAAATATGTAGTTATTGTACATACCTAAATTTAATGATAATATATACTTGTAGTTATTGTACATACCTAAATATGTACTGCGAATTTAATGCTGTACCCACCCTTTAACTACCACTACCAATACCACATCCTATTGAAAGCAGCACGACTGAAACATGTTCAAAATGAACCTTTGCTTACATCTCCATCAACTCCTGGACCACTGAACTTGCACAACAAAATTTTGCCATGGATAATACTGATGTAGACAATGTTAAGCCAACCGAGGAATGCCATGAAGTACATAATGTTGATGAATCTGATAGATTGATTGGTCAGCTCTTCTGTTCACGTGATCAAGCTTGGTACTTTTACAAGGGATTCGCACGGGAACATGGGTTTAGTGCACGTAAGGGAACAACACGGCTTGACGTGGAAGGGAATGTGAAGACACAAGAATTTTGTTGTTCCAAAGAAGGGTTTCGAGTATCAAAAGTCAATAATGTTGATCGTCAACGTGCTCATACGCCAGTCACAAGAACAGGATGTAAGGCTAGAGTCGTAGTTACAGCAACAAATACAAACGATCAGTGGGTTATAAGTAAGTCTGATCAGAAACATAATCATGCATTGTGCACACCTGCTATGACACCATTTATGCGTTCTAATAGAGCTGTAAGTAAGGCTGATATCGATGAGGTAACAACATTGAAAGAGGTCGGTGTTGGCACGTCACATGTAATGAACTATTTAACGCAGTAGGCAGGGGGCTATCATAATGTTGGATTTACACATAAAGACCTCTACAATGCACTTCAAAGAGGTAAAGCAAAGGAAATCGTCGATGGGGATGTGAATGCGCTTATTGCCTACTTTGATTATAAGAAACATGATGATCCCGGGTTTTTTATGACATACTCGGTAGACGAATCGGGGGCATTGTATAATCTTATATGGTCGGATTCTACATCGATATCGGATTACACATGCTTCGGTGATGTAATTGCGTTCGACACAACGTAAAAAGCTAATTTGTATGGTCGACCAATTATGCCTATTGTTGGTGTCAATCATCACCATAACACAATTGTGTTTGCCACTGCCATAATCGCTGACGAGACGTCTCAATCTTTTGAGTGGGTGCTACAGAATTTTTTAGAAGCCATGATGAATAAATCACCTATTTCAGTTGTCACCGATGGGGATAGGGCAATGCAGAGGGCTATCAAATCTGTTATCCCTTATGCTAAGCACAAATTATGTTCTTGGCATCTTTCTCGCAATGCACAAGCTAACATTGGTGACCCAAAGTTTACAGCAACATTCTCAAAATGCATGGCTTCCTGGTGGACAACCAAGGAATTTGATATTCAATGGCGTTCGGTTGTTTCCGAATTCAACGTCCAAAAGCATCCATGGGTGATTGAGAAGGGAAATACAAGACACTTATGGGCACAAGCATATCTAACCGGTCATTTGTTTGCCAATATTCACTCAACACAAAGGTGCGAGTCTATGAATGCTTCACTAGCTATTGCACTGAAACACAATAAGACATATTTAGATGTTGTTCGTGCAATTGAAGATGGAATTAGTAGAATGCGTATGAACGAGTTGAAAGCAGATTACTTAAGTTCCCATACGAAGCCCTTCCAGATCACAAAACTGTTCGACCTTGAAAGCCATGTCGCTGCGATTTTTACCCGCGAATCTTTTCGTGTGTTCCAAGATGAACTTATACGGGAGACATTGTACCGGATTGAGGCAGAGATTAAGTCCTTATCAGATGAATGTCAACATTATATTTTGTCAAAGTATGCAGAAAAAAATAGGAAATTTGAAATTAGTTTTGATTCTCGTACGAAAACTCTAATTTGCTCCTACAAAAAATTTGAGACCGTTGGACTTCCGTGTCACCATCAACTTCACATTTTGAAGCACTTGGACTACAAATATTTGCCCGGGACTTTGATTCAAATTAGGTGGACTAATGATGGGAAGGCTTCTGCACCCAGCTATGTTGATTTGAATGTGTCTCCAGAAGTGATGCAAATGGCAAGGTTCGCTGCTCTACGTTCAACGTCAAGTAGGTTATGCTACATTGCATCAAAGACAGACGAGTCTTTCAAAACCGCAAGAGATGAGATGAAAAAACTAATAGAAGAATTAGAAAACTCGTTTGGTTTGAATGATTCAGTCAACCAGAGCAATGTAGTAAACAATGTTCGTGACCCTCAACGAAAACAACGCAAGCGAAAAGAAGTGCCGAAGAACAAGGTCGAGAAGAAAATTAGGCGATGTGGGTACTGCAACAGTGAGGGACATAACAAACTAACATGTCCTCAAGTCAAGCTCAGTTTGAGTACAAGCACACAACCTACATCAACTGATTTTTTCGAAGACGGAATGGAATGACAACGATCTCCATATATCGTAAGTATCAACATGACTCCTATTGTAAAGTACCGACACAATATTAAAAAGTGTCGATATAGGTTGTAGACCTATTCGCTCATAAAATCGGTATATTTATATCGGTTATATTACAAAATTATCTATTACATTATAATTATGGGTTCCGATGTGTAAATGTTGACACTTTTTGACAAGGTATCGACACATTTTTCTTCCAATATGGACATAATGTACCGACACAATATTAAAAAGTGTTGATATAGGTTGTAGACCTATTCGCTCATAAAACCGGTATATTTATACCGGTTATATTACAAAATTATCTATTACATTATAATTATGGGTTCCGATGTGTAAATGTCGACACTTTTTGACAAGGTATCGACACATTTTTCTTCCAATCTGGACATAAAGTACCGACACAATATTAAAAAGTGTCGATATAGGTTGTAGACCTATTCGCTCATAAAACCGGTATATTTATACCGGTTATATTACAAAATTATCTATTACATTATAATTATGGGTTTCGATGTGTAAATGTCGACACTTTTTGACAAGGTATCGACACATTTTTCTTCCAATCTGGAAATAAAGTACATACACAATATTAAAAAGTGTCAAAACTTTGTTGTGGATATCATGGAAAACAATGATATAGTAATGTGTTTCGATACATTTGCAAGCAGATGTAAAATACATTAATAACTAGTATTGATATTTCAACAATCCTCAAATGTATATGTATACAGAGAAACAAATATGGAATAATTAATGAAAATATACACACAATATAATCACACCAAAATATAAATACACAAGAATGTTCAAATAATGTACCGACAAACGAAATTAATCCGATGAAAAAGGGTTATTTCTAACGAAGTCTGGAACATTAGAGGCCTTTAACAAATTTTCCAAATACTCTCATATGTTTCCGCCTTTTTCTGAGGACATACATAAATAATTTCAATTATCAAACTAATGAGGTGCAATTTTACTAACAATAAACTAAATTCGCATAAGCATGAATAAATTTGTGTCATACCTAGAGCATTGTCGTTCGAATGGGAAGCAGCGTCAAAGGTATGTGGACATATGTAATTGTATTTCTATATAAACACATAAGTTGTTAAAATAATAAATGTCTGAACACCTGTTCAACTGGAAAAACATATTGCATAAATGCAACTTACTGGATTATAAATCATTTTTTCCGCTGAATCATCGACCAAAAGTGTATTTAGCTCGTTAAAATCTGGACACGCGTTCCAAACATCATTGAGATCTTTACAGTAGGTAACAGAATCGTATGTTTTGCATTTTTCTTGATCCTGTTCACAAACAGTCGAACATAAATATGTAGGAATCATAGACAACGAAAAGTCAGCAAACTGTAATGACAATCACCTTACCCACATGAATAGAAAATGCTCAGAAAATAAAGGTAGTTTCTCAAGTACACGGTCGACGTTATGCCTGAGATTGTAATCAAGTTTGAATGTTAACATTCAAATGTATATTAACGATTTTGACTACAGTAATTCAATTGCTCCAAACATGTTCTAACCGCATCTTTGAAGACCAAAGGGCAACAACAAAATTATCGACACAAAATTGCATAAATTCAAATAATCCTCTTCTCAGGACAACATCTACAACATGAAAAAAATGAGATTAAAGTTCTACGCTTATATGTTAAAATAATGGATACAAAATAATATAATTAAAACGTGTAGGCAGTCTTGGGATGTAGGCAAGGACACCATTGAGATCAAAAATTAAAAGTTTTCTTGAAGGCGGCGTTGCAGACACGATATACTTGTTTGGATCATCATCATCATCATCATCATCATCATCATCATCGTCATCATCTTCATCGTCAGCTTCATCGTCGTCATCATCGTCATCTTCATTGACCGCTTGGTTGTCAACATCTGTTAAAAGAAAATAAAATACAGTTCAGAACGTGTAAATGTTTAGAAACATAAATAATGAATTACCTAACTCGTTTGATGTCGTTGACGTAATTCGTCACGCAACATGGAGACTTCATGTTGCAATGATGAAATATCGGATCGCATTCCACTCACAAGGGAATCAATATGCTCCCGAAAATTGACCATGTATTCCATCACGGTCTTAATTGTGACATCCTCTGCAACTGGAGCTTCTTCCATCATTGCGTCTCCACTTGGTTGCTCTTCTTCATGGCCAACGGGGTCCATTTCCTCCCTCTCTTGATCTAATCCGACCTCCTTGACACGCTTCCAACCGAGTTTTTCAACAAAATCATATCCCGCTTTTTTAATAAATACCATGTCAATCTTGCGGGTTAATCGAACAGGGGCGTCATGCGAAAAATCAACTTCCTTCTTCTTCAACAGATGGGTGATGACACATCCATATGGTAGTGTAGTTGAAATTGTTGCTCCCTTTGTGACCATATATACAATTGTATTAAATATGAGTTTTGCAATGTTTGGAGCCGTTTTGGATTTGGATTTATACTTTGCTATCCACCAATAATCGCTGTCTCGAAGCGTTGAATGTTTTCCCCAACTAGGCCGGATATACCATGTGAGCATTTTGTGAAACACTCTCGACTCTACATCGAGGTGAATTGGGCTATTTCTAGCAACCTGTTTAATTGTAGACCAATCTACACCATTTTCATCTGAATCCCCTTTATTCGCTACACCTAAACCCTCCGCAATAGTTTCCAGAGATATATATGTATCCTTCCCCATGACATGTGTATTAATTCCTATTATATTAGTCTTATTAGGGTCGTGCTATAAGGAAGCATTGTTGTAGAAGACTCTAACTAGGTTGGGATAATATCTTGGTTCTACACCAAGGAATTCAAGCCAACCCCAAGATGTAAATGTGGATTTAAAACTAAATGCATATTTATCATCAAACAAGAAACCCAAGTCAATGACACGTTCGGGACGAATCTTTGTTTCTCCATATCAGATCTAAAGTTCAGAGTTTCGAAGGACCTGATTTCCTCAGAAGAATCGTTTGTTACAGAAGGAGGTTGTGGTTGAGAAAAACTTGGTTGAGAAGAGCTTTGAGAAAGATCGCGCTTCTGACGCTGACGTTTTGGAGCCATTTTGGTCGGATGCCATTACAATGGAACAAAAACACATTCAGGAAAAAAACTCCAATATAGAAATCAATCAAACCCATAAAATATCGATAAATTTACCTTAATATCTGATCGTCACTGTTATGATAACGCTAGTATTCTTCGGAGAGGAAGAGTTATCTTCTGCCTGCTTGCCTTTATGTTTAGGGTTTTTTGATTTAGAGTACTATATATAGTGAACGGTGGAAAAACACTTGATATTTAAATTAGTATCGACACAAACTAAAAAAGTGTCTACACATTATTTAGACCAATTATCTCATAAAACCGGTATAATTGTACCGGTTAGATTGAAAAATTACATATTACATTATACTTTTGGTTTTCGATGTTTTTGGGATCGACACTTTTTATATATGGATCGACACTTTACGGTTGCACCCTGTTTGCCATTAATTCTGGACCAAAAATATCGACACAAACTAAAAAAGTGTCGACACATTATTTAGACATATTCTCTCATAAAATCGGTATACTTGTACCGGTTAGATTGAAAAATTACATATTACATTATACTTTTGATTTTCGATGTTTTTTGGGATCGACACTTTTTATATATGGATCGGCACTTTATGGTTGCACCCTGTTTGCCATTCATTCTGGACCAAAAATATCGACACAACTAAAAAAGTGTCGACACATTATTTACACATATTCTCTCATAAAACCTGTATACTTGTACCGGTTAGATTGAAAAATTACATATTACATTATACTTTTGGTTTTCGATGTTTTTGGGATCGATACTTTTTATATATGGATCGACACTTTCTGGTTGCACCCTGTTTGCCATTCATTATGGACCAAAAATATCGACACAAACTAAAAAAGTGTCCACACATTATTTAGACATATTCTCTCATAAAACCGGTATACTTGTACTGGTTAGATTGAAAAATTACATATTACATTATACTTTTGGTTTTCGATGTTTTTGGGATCAACACTTTTTATATATGGATCGACACTTTCTGTTTGCACCCTGTTGGCCATTCATTCTGGACCAAAAATATCGACACAAACTAAAAAAGTGTGGACACATTATTTAGACATATTCTCTCATAAAACCGGTATACTTGTACCGGTTAGATTGAAAAATTACATATTACATTATACTTTTTGTTTTCGATGTTTTTGGGATCGACACTTTTTATATATGGATCGACACTATATGGTTGCACCCTGTTGGCCATATTGTAAATTTGCCTTTTACTTTAAAGTATCAACATGACCCTTAATGTGTATAAGAAACATGTACAACAACATACTGCTACCTTTTTTCTTCTCATTCATAATTATATTCACATACAAAATTATAAATCGTATACAAAATTATAAATCTTATACAAAATTAACCCTACATTTACATCATTGCATCCTTTTGTTATTCTTATGTATCATGGCAGCTTTTGTTATCTCCTGTCTTCGTTCATTTTGATTGTGGCTTACGAGATCGTTTAATATTCGCGATCGATCCCACTCTCCAACAACCTATATTCAAATTGTCAGAACGTTAAGTATTGTAAACTACAGCATTCAATCTATGACTTTTAACAATTTTACCACAAACAAATTTTTCTTTCCACTTACAAAATCACCAGTTGCCCCTATAGAACCGATCGATTCCATCCACATCATCACATACATGCCACAATCATGTCTGTTAGAAAATTTGAAAACCACACATGTCAATTATGATGAATACTGCATAAATTATGCTTTCTATTTGTGATAACATCTCATACCCATTCAATTGCTTATTCTTCTTATGCTCCAAAAATTTGAAATTTTTCAAGGGATACTTTCCTAGAGATCCACAGGATTCAACCCAAATGCGTTTCTTATTATAAGAATCTAATATTTTAATCTGCATTAAAATAGAAGAAGTTATGATCCAAAAAAATTATGCATTATAATTTACATAATGTCCTTTCATACATACATACATACCAATCTCTTAGCATCCTTCACTCTCTGTTTAGCTGCTTCAGTTGTAAACATACTATCATATATTGTTGAAACACGATCTACCATATCCAACACCAACAGATACCAATGTGAATTATGGTAGTTTATTGTGATCATGATGTGCAACAAATTTCACACCCAATTTGACAAAATTCAACATTCTATATCCGAAAACATCATTTGCAATTGGTATGGTGTCTTACCTTCTCACAGTCGGTGAATTTCACATAGTTATTCAGTATGGGACCCCAGAAGGTAGCAATACTCTCAACACTTTCTTTGCTGTTGGCATCCAATGCCTGCTGCTGCAATTACGCAATAAACATTATTAATTTACCGTCTATAACACTACTTATCTCCATTTATTAATTTAACTCACCGCTAAGTGGTATGGAAGGTAGCCAATCCTCCGAAGTGACTTATGAGAATCGTAGCATACTGTCCAGGTGAGCAAATCAATAACCTAACAAAATTAATTACACAATCAGAACATATTCAATAAGTTTTAACATTTTCTACTTTCTACTTACCAGACCGCCAACCCATTCCGTAGGCTTCAACGTTGCAACGTCGTATACACTAGCGAATTGATTTCCCATTGAGATTACATAATATCTGTATGAATCATTAGGATTAATATGTTGTCATGAAATATTTAAATATAACTCACAAAGCAATATATTTCACTTACTCCGATTCTAACTCACTATTCCATAAATAATCACAAATTGCAGCTTCGATGTCATCAATTTCGCTTGGAATAACCGCTTTTTCAACCTACAATTTTGCATACAAATTTTTGTCACAACAACATAATAAAAATCAAATTAAGTTTTCTTTTATTCAACTTACCTTCTGCTTCTTCTTCTGGGGTGCAGGACATTCCAAATCCAAATCTGCTGCTATAACACTCTCTGGTGTATAAATGACATCGACTTCCTTCGTCCTCATTTCTTCCATCTCTTCTTCTTCCTCCTCCCTCTTTTCTTCTTCATATTTTTTCAGTTCATCGTATTGTTTTTCAACATAGCTCTTCATCTCTTTTATTTCACCCTTCAACTGATCTCCTTCATCCAAGTATCAACCACCCCCTTCACCCCCGTAAGTTCGCTCCTCAATTCCACAACCTCCTTCACCACTCCCTCAAATTTTTCACCCGTCACCATCTTAATATCACCCCTTAACACCCCAACTTCTTTCACCACTTCACCCCTCAACACCTCTACTTCTTTCACCACTCCATCTATTTTTCCTTCCACTACCCCCTTATGCCTCTCAAGTGTATCTTTGACTCTCTCAAGTTTCTCTTCGTCTCTATCAAGTTTCTCTTCGACTCTTGATTGTCTTTGCATGATATCAAATTGGATTTTTTTGATATCAGCCAATTCAGACATCAAAATGTTGAAGTTACTATGTTTTCCCTCACCGTCGTCCCACTCACTGTCATCCCCCAATACAACCATCGCTCCTTTCTTCTCCTCTGCCTCCACTGCCTCCTCTACATCCTTTCCAATAACCTTCAAAATTAAATTACAATATTAAGACATTGATTATATTCTTAATATTATTTAATTACATTTATTACCCTTTCTTGCTTCTTCGCTCTATCCAACTTCAACTTCACCATCACTCTAACCACCTCTTCCTTCCCCCATGCACGGATACGTGCCACTCCGGTTCTTTCATAAGCCGGCACTGCCTCACAGCCCGACCAAAAATCGAACAGTGCAACTTACATTTATAATAAAATTTATATTTTTATATAAAAACACAAAAAAGTTCTTCAACTCTTTTACCTCTAAGATTGCTATGCACCATTTGAGGTATCTATGGTTGCCCTTTTTAAAGGTGATTATTGATTCAATCAATCTCGAATGGATATATTCAGCCAAATTGAATTCAACCTTCAAGCCTTCATCGCAAATGAGCTTCATATGTTCCTTGTTCGTTGACATATAACCCGTTGGACAAAAAAAGATACCAACAAGGTATAATAGAACTCTGGCCTTCAGCTCATCCCCAACGTAAGATCCACTTTTTATTTCCTCTTCAATTTCAGCATATGTCACCTTCTGCTTCAAACCATATTTGGAGGCAAGTTCTTTCCAGTCCTTACTCTTACAGACTTCTACAACACTTTTGCCGTTATTTTCTACCCCCAATACGGCTGCAGCACATGGGATCCCGAGAGGAAATGAAAAATCACCATACTTAGCAATACATTGTCTGACATCAAATTGCGCCATTAAGGATCGACACAATTCCCTCCGAATAGGTCAATCCCTTACTCCTACCAACGATCCAAAACCTATTTCTCCCAGCAGATTCAACTGACCCTTCTCCTTAAGGTGTTTAATTAATGAATTCACCCTTTTAATGTTGCATCTTGTCGACACTTCCTACATTTTTTAACAATTATATAATGTTATAGTTCTTATATATTTCGTATCAACGTATTTACAAGTTTAATGAATACCTTATTTTCATGTGCTTTCCTCCGTTCTTTGTATTCTTTACTATCATTCCTTGACTGTGTGATGTAAGGTTCCTTTTCAGCATCACTCATTGAATTCCATTTGGACCTCACATCTTTTGTCACCTAATATTAAACATAAACGTTTCTTAATCAATACATTAACACTAAATACTACTTAATGTCAATTTCATTTTACATACCGAACCGCTCTGTGTGCCATATTCCTTCATCCTTTTGCATTCGGCCATACTGTCAACATTTAAAATTTGTAATCAATTTAAAGTTTATCGATACTTTAATCCAATTACCATTTCAACAATAATAACAAAAAGACATTGATACTTACTAGAAGTACATATATCCACCCTTTGGTTGCTTTCGAGTCTCGGCCTCAATTTCAAAGTCATCTGCTCCACCAACAATTTTCCAACCCATTGACTCCATTTTTCCTTCATATATCAGTTTACGAAAATCAAATTATTTTGTTACATACACTTTATTCAATATACAAATATAGATAACTACTCTTGTGGTAAAACAGTTTTCTTCAAAAGAATTTGAATGGCCACACCAAAATGTGTCGGCACATTTATACAACCTATAATATCATTTTCTACCTATAATATTTAATAAAAGTATCGACATTTATATTTTTCCTTGAATATCACTTTCTACCTACAATCGGTCCCAAATGCATCTTTACTCCAAAACCCCAAACAACACATAAAAACCCTATCACGATTACTGTAATAATAAAAAATTAGGGTTTAGACAACATACTTTTCGATTCGACTGCAGCAACAAACAAACAAACTTCTCTTTAGAAACGCCTTCTGAAATGCAGCAACAATTACGCTTTGATTTCAAAAACTCGTCCATTCTATCTATTTTCAGAGGATATTTAGCTATGACCTTTATATTTTCATCATATATGTTATTTATATTTAATCGATACAAATACAAAAGTGTCGATACTTTTATGTCAGGTGTCGATACTTTCGAAAGGATAATTACCTATTTCTTTGAAAGTGTCGATAATTTATTACACGTACTTACGAAAGTATCGACACTTTCAATATATCCGGTATCATTTTACCGGTTTTATCATTTTGATATCAGTTTTATCATATTTTTACCTGTTATATCGTTGTGGATCGATATATTTTTTAAAGTATCGACACATTATAGGCGCTAAAACTGCTTCTCTTTTAAATTCACAAAGTGTCGATCCTTATATAAAGTATCGACACTTTCAATATATCCGGTAACGTTTTACGGGTTTTATCATTTTGATACCGGTTTTATCATATTTTTACCTGGTATATCGTTTTGGATCGATACATTTTTTAAAAGTATCGACACTTTATAGGATTTAAAACTGCTTCTCTTTTAAATTCACGAAGTGTCGATCCTTATATTAAAGTACCGACACTTTAAATGTATCCGGTAGCGCTTTACCGGTTTTATCATTTCAATGCCGGTTTTGTCATAGTTTTACCTGTTATATCGTTTTGGATCGACACATTTTTAATTTGGATCGACACAAACCGACAAGTTAAGTTTGCCGGTTGCACAATTTTTTAATATTTCTTCATGACTTAGACCTACTACATTATTATTAGTCAACATTTCCGGTAGTGCTAAACCGAATTTGTTAAATATCTTTTAATGTATCCGGTAACGCCGTATATTAGCCGTATATTAACCCGCCTTTCCTGAGACAATCCCGAAGAGTGTTGGTCTCTAGGGTTTGTGGTCATGAGAACATTGTAGGTTGTTCGAGTCTTTGTAATTGTTGGTCTGATTATTTCAGACATGTGCACTCTTGGGCTTCCTTGCTGGATCTTGATTGTTGTTTTGTTGGATATGTAGAAACCATTACTCATATTAAATAGTAATGATAAATAATATATAAGAATAATAATATATAATAATAATTATAATATGTAATAATAATAGTATAATAAATATTTAAAAATATATTATACTATATAATGTAAATTTATAAGAAAAATAGTAATATGTAACTATATGATAATATATAATAATATTAATAAAGAATAATAATTAGTACTAATATAATAATATATAAATTATAAATTATAAAATAAATATAAATATAAATATATATAATACATACTAATATAATATAAGTAATAATATATAATATAACTAATATATAATGCATAATAAATAATACATAATGCAAATATAAATACAAGCACTCCCAGACGAAAATGAGTGTCTACAATTTTCCCTCTTTATTCATTATCGTAATGAAAACAAGACAAAGATGAAAAGACAAATTTTTGTTTGGTTTCAACTCAAACATATAAAATCTAAATAATATTCTTTTATACCATTGGACTTTGAAAACAGTCTTGTTCCTCTGATGTCAAGACACATTCATTTCTTCACCCATAATCAAGTCTAAAAATGATCTTACTCCCTTAGAATGGGATATCAAGTCACCATCAATGGTTGATCTACTCTTTTTTCTAAAGGACGCCAAATCGGGGGAATGATCTTGTAACACCCATTTCCCATATACGTCCCCGTACACGAGTCACAGATGTTTCATGACTTTTAAAATATTTTCATACTTGAAAATCCGTAAAATTTTGTTTCTTTAAATAAATAGTTTAATAATATAGTTAATAAAGCGTTATTCAACAACTAATATATAAAATAACGTTTAAAATTCCATCAAAGAGAGTTTAAGTTCAATAGTAATATAATACTACAACCAAATACCAAGTATCTTATTAGAGCATTACAACATATCTAAGTACATGCTAACTAGTAATATCAAAATAAACATCTAGATATGTCATACTGTTACTGATGAGGCAAACCTTGAAAGATGATATCAGCTACACTCCTCACTTCGATTTGTACACTTAACCTATGCGTGAAAATCATCACACGCTAAATATTCACTTAGTGAGGCATAATAAAACAAATAAGGCATTTTAAAAACATGAGTAAACCATTATAAGATCAAAATATGATTTATCGTATAAAATACATAAATGCATAAAAACTGTTTGATAAGCCATGTTTCCATCAAATAACATGTGAAACAATATTTAGTATGCCCAACATACCTATCAATCGATATATTCAAAAGTATTTATTCATAGCCCAATGTATGTCAAATGAGAATGCAATGTACATGAGTTGCACATAAGTGCTAAACGAAAGTATATGTAGTCTAGTATATATTGAAATGGTATTTCACAAATTCATTATGAATGCAACATATGCATTAAACAAAATCTATCAATAACCATCAAACTCCAAGTATGTCAAAATGTACCTATGACTCTCAATGCACATATAATAGGCCTTTAAATCAAATTTGTAGATTAAACATTTATTTTGAAACATCGATAGTTGTTAAAATAATATAAAGTTCATACCCTAAAATGTATTCGTAAAAAGCATTTTCATAAACTTTATGAAAATATTTCAAAATACGATAAAATATGCTTTTATAAAAACATTCAAGGTTGACTTATCGCAAGTCGTACTCATATCATATAAGTACATAATAAATGCACCACCTGGTATACGTCACTATTGTGCCTTACTATTGAAATCTGATTATTCTTGAACTTTTTCCTTGCCTTTCGCATTGCTTGTATTACGAGTTCGATCACGATCTACACGAGCATCCATACAATGCATATACAAATATAAAATACATGTTAGTATTCTTACTAACATTTCATACTCAATAGTAATACTCGAAAAGTACTATTACTTTCGAAATCTTATAAAATTCATCTTAATTTGTCCTTTTTATTCATATTAGGCTCTCAATAATTCTACAATTCAAGGCCCAAATAAGCCCAATTATTCCACCCATTTTTTAAGCCAATCGGAACTTACACAGCTACAGCATGATGCCGGAGCTTGGACGTAGACTGGTTGAGAACTTTCCATGGTTCAGCAGAGCTCGTAGAGAACAACGAAGCATGGGAATGTGTGAAGATAAGGATAAGTTAGGGTTTGTATTTTGTCCTCCCAAATGATTTCCTCCATTACGTATATACACTATATAAAAGAGAGACTTTCAAAATATCTCAATTGTATGGTTCATGGAAATCTAAATAAAATAATAATATATAAAAAATAATAAAATTCTCATCTCACCCAACAATTTGTCCACATTCAACCTAATTTTGAACCAACCACGTGAATGTTATAATTAACTAAAGATTGAGGTGCTACAATTCTCCTCTCCTTAAAAGAATTTCGTCCTCGAAATTCATTTATGTCACAGAATTACAGAAATGAAAATTCCAAATAATTCTTCCATATTTTCAAGTAGCTTTTATAAAAATACGGATCCTCCACTAATCCTTTACCAGTTGAGCATTTATTCTTATCAGAACTTTTCCTCATTTCAATAAAAGAATCTGAACAAAAATTTCCTTGATGAGTCAATTCAGTCTTGGTTACGAGAATAGGCTCATAAAGCAGTAGCATATCTCAATTTCATTTCTGGAGTCGGGTCAGCATTTCTCGGATAAATAACTCTCGCATGGCTCGTGAGGTACTTTACAGCGTTTAGACATATGTTACTGGTATTCCTTTTTGTACAAGTATAGCCTTAATGGATAGAAACTTCGGTTTACTCGTTGCAGATAGGGACTCAGCCCTGGAGTTTCGGCTCAGAGAGGTAAGATTACAGTCTAGGGGCATGTATTGATCAGACATATTTTGACATTCGACCGGCCGGTCTATCTTGAAAAAGTTTGACTCAAACCATAGCTCTGATACCACTAAATGTAACCCCCCAGACCTATGCGGATAACCCGATCCGATCTGGGTTGTCACATTAGGGCCACCGGAGCGACCCACTGTAAAAATAGCAGAAAATTTAAAACTTTTTATCAGAACATGTAAACTTATAAAATCATTTGTCACTATTTAAAAATAAAACAGATTTCCAGACTCGTATATAAAACAAAATACAATTACATGCCCCCTAATCACATGTACCATACTCTGAAAACAATGCCGGAAGAACTCCCTTACTGTTGTCGATAGCTGCACTGGTACAATTCTTTTAACCTACAATGTTGAGTAATAGAGTGAGCTTCGGAAAGCTCAGTAATACAGAACTACCAAGTGATGCTAAAGGACATGCAGATAAATGTGAAGCCATAATTTCATTATTGAATCAAATGTATACCAGTTTGCAAGATAATCTGGGATTCCATTAGTAGTTCAACGAGTAGAAACCATGA
Organism: Hibiscus syriacus; assembly: GCF_006381635.1. Taxonomy (NCBI): domain Eukaryota; kingdom Viridiplantae; phylum Streptophyta; class Magnoliopsida; order Malvales; family Malvaceae; genus Hibiscus; species Hibiscus syriacus. The sequence goes on along the minus strand of NW_024062311.1, from coordinate 142,610 downwards.
AGATCACAATTTATAGGAAGCATTCATAGTATCACGTTTTCATGAGATCGAATATGATGTCTAGTGTGTTCCAACAATACGATAAAATCATAGTAGGTACAATAAACGAGTAATAGTTCAATAAGTCATCATAAAATCAGAATGAAGTTTCACTTTTGAAAATCATAGTTTAAACTCTTTTCTTGTACACCATCAGTAATTTCCAAAACTATTTTCCATATAGCTTACTCTAAGCAAACAGCAAAAAGAAAGCCAACCTAAGGATAAGCTTCAGAGCTTGTATCCTTAAGCCCGTAAGTCCAAGTCCATATAGCTTACCCTAAGCACACAGCAAGGGAAGCCAACCTAATGTATCTTGGGGCCCCAAGAGTCACATTAGGCCCATTCTGTTTATTAGCTTGATCAGAGCTATACTATTGTAATTCAATCCAAAAGATCAATTGCACCGTGACACAAATTCCATAAATCATCATATTAAATTGGTGCATCGATAAAACAGTAACCAAAGAACTCAGTGTACCTCATATTAAAACCAATAAAATAGTTCAGTATTAATTAGGGAACACACTAGAGGATCCAAGTATCTTTCAGAGGCATTTTGTAATTATCGGTAAGGATAACATGAAGCTCGTGCAATTTGATCAGATTCCAATAATAATATCTTATTGAAGAGAATCGATTTCTAACCAATCTAATCAGACATTTCAGATTGATACTTTAGAATTCCACTAAGTTTCTATGTGCATGAGGAAAACGTTCAGGAATTTTTATACATAATAATTCTAAATTCAGATTTACTGCGAGTGATTTCATTACCCAAACAATCAGGGGTATTCAGGAATATACTTTGAATTCATAGGATTTCAGCCCAATTGAACCAAATGAGGTATTCCGAATCTTTTCTTATGCGTTACTTACGTTTTCAAACATAACCGAAGTGATTTTAGATGAAAATATAGAATCGAAGATTCAAGTCATTTACAATCTATGACTATCGACCGTATTATCAAACAACTCGAGTTACACAACTCTCAAACTGATGCATGTCAACAAGTCAATTCATTATCCTTCCAGTGTATTCACTCTTTAATACCATAATGCAGATCCATATATCATCCCCATAATCATCGCTGAATAGATCTCCCAACTGTTTTTATTTCATTTCCATGTTTCAACGATATCAGGAAATACATACATACTTGATTCATGGTTCATAACCCATAAAGATAATTCATCATGTAAGTTCAACAGTGTTTCCAGACTCATCCAAATCACTTATTTAATCCTCATTCATTGAGGTTATTTATTTCATTTAACAATCATGTCTATTCTTATTACTTTAGAGTTTTCCAAAGTAATTCAGATGTTTTTGAATTCCAAATACATATTGCATTTCCATTCAGTTTAATTTGGTCTTCGTGGTTTATTTGTCAAACAAACGTCCAATTCTTAATACTGAATGCGATCTAGAGTTGAGCTGAGCTGAATACTTCCAAAATTATCATTGAGCTAAACTTGAGTAGACGAACACGCATTCAAGTAATATCTATGTCGTTCAGGTACTGACATATTATTAAAGTTGATTGGCTTACTTAAGCTGTGTTCCATAACTTTTTAAAGGTAGTCCAATACCTATGCTTATTCGGATTCCTTAATTAATCCAAGGCATTTACTTAGAATAAGGCACAAGGGTATTTTGGTAATTTTGGTGTTCATTTTTATTCCATTTATTTCAGAGCTTGAAGATATCCAATCATTCTTGAACATGGTGGTATTCTTGGGTTATTTCCATTATAGGGGTATTTTGGTCATTTTACAGATTCAAAGTATTTCAATCATTTTCTTCCATCCGATCTTACTATTAAATTCAATCTTATCATTTTTTTCAGTCATTTCGTACAATTATGACAATAGAACACCCCGACAAATTATTCTTCAGGTATTTACTCATAACTCAGATATTTCTGGGTCAAGTGTCTTCTCAGATTTTACAAACGGAAAATCAGGAATTTTCCTGAACTAAGTCAGGATCTTAATAATCAAATCCGTACTTAATCGAGTTAAGTACAAATTCTTAAAGTATTTTATCATTTAGGGTTAATTAGAACTATTTTACCTCTCAAGGGCATTTTCGTAATTTCTTAACCAGATAATTTAAATATTAGTTCTTAACGAAAATAATTATAATTTAGATATCCTATGATCAATTGCTTTACCGAACATTCTCTTATCTTGAAATGATTCCTTAATAGAATTCTAATATCTTGCACAAACCCTCTAGGGTTTAAAAATCGGTTATCCGAAATTTCCAAGTAAAACTAACATTTCTTATGCACATTAGTAGTTATATCGAATCAATATGTCTTTTCAGAGTTATTAACTAACTTCCAGGGACAATTCTTGTCATCCTACAATATAAGGGTATTTTCGTAATTTTATCCTACCAGAGTATTCTCATAATTTCTCATCCAAGTACCTTTAACATTTAACCTTTAATGAAATAAATTATAAGTTGCAGATACAGGGCTGATTTCTTTATCAATAATCACAAACTTGTAATTTAATCTAAAAATTCCTCAATCTCTTATATTAGTCATTTGATCCGTAATCAGTTACAGAATTTCTACCACATCATATCGAGTGTATAAATTATTCAACTTCACCAAAGTGACCAACATTATCTTGTTCATGCATTTATCAATATAAACATGTTCCATAAAGCATAAAGAGGTAGTAAAGTATTACCTCGATTTCCTTGCCATATTGCTCGACCATTTAAATTAAATTCGAACGCCCTCGACCTTAAGATCGACTTCCAATAATTCCTCAGATACATATTAACAGAAATTTTATCAAAAACGGAACTTAATTCCGAAAAACGGATCGAATTAGGTGATTAATCAGTGAAAAACAGCTTACTGGATTTGAATTTGGCAAAACGAACCTCAAAATCGGAACATCAACAAAACCCAAAATATTAGTCTTAAATTCCAGCTCACCAACTTGATTTCTAGCTTCCAATCTTTTTCTAACAAACACAGATAATTTATCGTACAAATTCGACTTCCAATAATTTTCCTTTCCATAAAAAAATAACTTATTAGAATCTAATTAATAATTTGGAAACCCATTTTGCATAACTAAAAACTTGAAGAGCTAGTAATATTTAATTACTAACATCATGGACTAAATTGATCTTGTAAAAACAATTATGTCATAACTATAAACACTTGGAAATTAAGAGACAAAGTAAAGATCTCACCAAACTTTGATGACATACCTTATGGTTTACCCCTTTATTTTCCTAGACAACACCCACGTGAATTTTCATGTTGGAATCATAACCCCATTTTCCCTTTGTCTTCATATGATATTCCTTTTTGTTTTCCCTTAATTTTTTAATTTCCAAGAATCTCTTGGATCTCATTCTGTCTCTCTTAAAAAGGCAAACTGCATTTTCTTTCTTGGTTTTAACGGGGCATTAGAAGTAACCATAGTAGAGCCATCGTTAGCTGCTCCATCTTCTTCCTCTGTAGTTTGAACCCCTCGGTTTGCTTGCTGGTAACTATGACCACCACAGAACTTAAAGCTGCTACAAATAGTAAGATCCGAAGAGCAACATCGACTAGCGAATAATTAAAAGTGAACTTAATCGACACTGCGACCGCTTCTTCTTCCGGCACTTCTTTACCAACAACATTTTCTCCGATGAAACCTTGAAAATAGTAAGTTTTTTTCTCTGAACAAGGTCGACAATACCCTTAAAGTTTTCTTTTAAGCCAATCGGAACTTACACAGCTACAGCATGATGCCGGAGCTTGGACGTAGACTGGTTGAGAACTTTCCATGGTTCAGCAGAGCTCGTAGAGAACAACGAAGCATGGGAATGTGTGAAGATAAGGATAAGTTAGGGTTTGTATTTTGTCCTCCCAAATGATTTCCTCCATTACGTATATACACTATATAAAAGAGAGACTTTCAAAATATCTCAATTGTATGGTTCATGGAAATCTAAATAAAATAATAATATATAAAAAATAATAAAATTCTCATCTCACCCAACAATTTGTCCACATTCAACCTAATTTTGAACCAACCACGTGAATGTTATAATTAACTAAAGATTGAGGTGCTACAATTCTCCTCTCCTTAAAAGAATTTCGTCCTCGAAATTCATTTATGTCACAGAATTACAGAAATGAAAATTCCAAATAATTCTTCCATATTTTCAAGTAGCTTTTATAAAAATACGGATCCTCCACTAATCCTTTACCAGTTGAGCATTTATTCTTATCAGAACTTTTCCTCATTTCAATAAAAGAATCTGAACAAAAATTTCCTTGATGAGTCAATTCAGTCTTGGTTACGAGAATAGGCTCATAAAGCAGTAGCATATCTCAATTTCATTTCTGGAGTCGGGTCAGCATTTCTCGGATAAATAACTCTCGCATGGCTCGTGAGGTACTTTACAGCGTTTAGACATATGTTACTGGTATTCCTTTTTGTACAAGTATAGCCTTAATGGATAGAAACTTCGGTTTACTCGTTGCAGATAGGGACTCAGCCCTGGAGTTTCGGCTCAGAGAGGTAAGATTACAGTCTAGGGGCATGTATTGATCAGACATATTTTGACATTCGACCGGCCGGTCTATCTTGAAAAAGTTTGACTCAAACCATAGCTCTGATACCACTAAATGTAACCCCCCAGACCTATGCGGATAACCCGATCCGATCTGGGTTGTCACATTAGGGCCACCGGAGCGACCCACTGTAAAAATAGCAGAAAATTTAAAACTTTTTATCAGAACATGTAAACTTATAAAATCATTTGTCACTATTTAAAAATAAAACAGATTTCCAGACTCGTATATAAAACAAAATACAATTACATGCCCCCTAATCACATGTACCATACTCTGAAAACAATGCCGGAAGAACTCCCTTACTGTTGTCGATAGCTGCACTGGTACAATTCTTTTAACCTACAATGTTGAGTAATAGAGTGAGCTTCGGAAAGCTCAGTAATACAGAACTACCAAGTGATACTAAAGGACATACAGATAAATGTGAAGCCATAATTTCCTTATTGAATCAAATGTATACTAGTTTGCAAGATAATCTGGGATTCCATTAGTAGTTGAACGAGTAGAAACCATGAAGATCACAGTTTATAGGAAGCATTCATAGTATCACGTTTTCATGAGATCGAATAGGATGTCTAGTGTGTTCTAACAATACGATAAAATCATAGTAGGTACAATAAATGAGTAATAGTTCAATAAGTCATCATAAAATCATAATGAAGTTTCACTTTTGAAAATAATAGTTTAAATTCTTTTCTTGTACACCATCAGTAATTTCCAAAACTATTTTCCATATAGCTTACTGTAAGCACACAGCAAAAAGAAAGCCAACTTAAGGATAAGCTTTAGAGCTTGTATCCTTAAGCCCATAAGTCTAAGTCCATATAGCTTACCCTAAGCACACAGCAAGGGAAGCCAACATAATGTATCTGAGGGCCCCAAGAGTCACATTAGGCCCATTCTGTTTATTAGCTTGATCAGAGCTATACTATTGTAATTCAATCCAAAAGTTCAATTGCACCGTGACACAAATTCCATAAATCATCACATTAAATTGGTGCATCAATAAAACAGTAACCAAAGAACTCAGTGTACCTCATATTAAAACCAATAAAATAGTTCAGTAATAATTAGGGAACAAACTAGAGGATCCAAGTATCTTTCAGAGGCATTTTGTAATTATCGGTAAGGATAACATGATGCTCGTGCAATTTGATCAGATTCCAATAATAATATCTTATTGAAGAGAATCGATTTCTAACTGATCTAATCAGACATTTCAGATTGATACTTTATAATTCCACTAAGTTTCTATGTGCATGAGGAAAACGTTCAGGAATTTTTATACATAATAATTCTAAATTCAGATTTACTGCGAGTGATTTCATTACCCAAACAATCAGGGGTATTTAGGAATATACTTTGAATTCATAGGATTTCAGCCCAATTGAACCAAATGAGGTATTCCGAATCTTTTCTTATGCGTTACTTACGTTTTCAAACATAACCGAAGTGATTTTAGATGAAAATATAGAATCGAAGATTCAAGTCATTTACAATCTATAACTATCGACCGTATTATCAAACAACTCGAGTTACACAACTCTCAAACTGATTAATGTCAACAAGTCAATTCATTATCCTTCCAGTGTATTCACTCTTTAATACCATATTGCAGATCTATATATCATCCCCATAATCATCGCTGAATAGATCTCCCAACTGTTTTTATTTCATTTCCTTGTTTCAACGATATCAGGAAATATATACATACTTGATTCATGGTTCATAACCCATAAAGATAATTCATCATGTAAGTTCAATAGTGTTTCCAGACTCATCCAAATCACTTATTTAATCCTCATTCATTGAGGTTATTTATTTCATTTAACAATCATGTCTATTCTTATTACTTTAGAGTTTTCTAGAGTAATTCAGATGTTTTTGAATTCCAAATACATATTGCATTTCCATTCAGTTTAATTTGGTCTTCGTGGTTTATTTGTCAAACAAACGTCCAATTCTTAATACTGAATGCGATCTAGAGTTGAGCTGAGCTGAATACTTCCAAAATTATCATTGAGCTAAACTTGAGTAGACGAACACGCATTCAAGTAATATCTATGTCGTTCAGGTATTGACATATTATTAAAGTTGATTGGCTTACTTAAGCTTTGTTCCATAACTTTTTAAAGGTAGTCCAATACCTATGCTTATTCGGATTCCTTAATTAATCCAAGGCATTTACTTAGAATAAGGCACAAGGGTATTTTGGTAATTTTGGTGTTCATTTTTATTCCATTTATTTCAGAGCTTGAAGATATCCAATCATTCTTGAACATGGTGGTATTCTTGGGTTATTTCCATTATAGGGGTATTTTGGTCATTTTACAGATTCAAAGTATTTCAATCATTTTCTTCCATCCGATCTTACTATTAAATTCAATCTTATCATTTTTTTCAGTCATTTCGTACAATTATGACAATAGAACACCCCGACAAATTATTCTTCAGGTATTTACTCATAACTCAGATATTTTTGGGTCAAGTGTCTTCTCAGATTTTACAAACGGAAAATCAGGAATTTTCCTGAACTAAGTCAGGATCTTAATAATCAAATCCGTACTTAATCGAGTTAAGTACAAATTCTTAAAGTATTTTATCATTTAGGGTTAATTAGAACTATTTTACCTCTCAAGGGCATTTTCGTAATTTCTTAACCAGATAATTTCAATATTAGTTCTTAACGAAAATAATTATAATTTAGATATCCTATGATCAATTGCTTTACCGAACATTCTCTTATCTTGAAATGATTCCTTAATAGAATTCTAATATCTTGCACAAACCCTCTAGGGTTTAAAAATTGGTTATCCGAAATTTCCAAGTAAAACTAACATTTCTTATGCACATTAGTAGTTATATCGAATCAATATGTCTTTTCAGAGTTATTAACTAACTTCCATGGACAATTCTTGTCATCCTACAATATAAGGGTATTTTTGTAATTTTACCCTACCAGAGTATTCTCATAATTTCTCATCCAAGTACCTTTAACATTTAACCTTTAATGAAATAAATTATAAGTTGCAGATACAGGGCTGATTTCTTTATCAATAATCACAAACTTGTAATTTAATCTAAAAATTCCTCAATCTCTTATATTAGTCATTCGATCCGTAATCAGTTACAGACTTTATACCACATCATATCGAGTGTATAAATTATTCAACTTCACCAAAGTGACCAACATTATCTTGTTCATGCATTTATCAATATAAACATGTTCCATAAAGCATAAAGAGGTAGTAAAGTATTACCTCGATTTCCTTGCCATATTGCTCGACCATTTAAATTAAATTCGAACGCCCTCGACCTTAAGATCGACTTCCAATAATTCCTCAGATATATATTAACAGAAATTTTATCAAAAACGGAACTTAATTCCGAAAAACGGATCGAATTAGGTGATTAATCAGTGAAAAACAGCTTACCGGATTTGAATTTGGCAAAACGAACCTCAAAATCGGAACATCAACAAAACCCAAAATATTAGTCTTAAATTCCAGCTCACCAACTTGATTTCTAGCTTCCAATCTTTTTCTAACAAACACAGATAATTTATCGTACAAATACGACTTCCAATAATTTTCCTTTCCATAAAAAATAACTTATTAGAATCTAATTAATAATTTGGAAACCCATTTTGCATAACTAAAAACTTGAAGAGCTAGTAATATTTAATTACTAACATCATGGACTAAATTGATCTTGTAAAAACAATTATGTCATAACTATAACACTTGGAAATTAAGAGACAAAGTAAAGATCTCACCAAACTTTGATGACATACCTTATGGTTTACCCCTTTATTTTCCTAGACAACACCCACGTGAATTTTCATGTTGGAATCATAACCCCATTTTCCCTTTGTCTTCATATGATATTCCTTTTTGTTTTCCCTTAATTTTTTAATTTCCAAGAATCTCTTGGATCTCATTCTGTCTCTCTTAAAAAGGCAAACTGCATTTTCTTTCTTGGTTTTAACGAGGCATTAGAAGTAACCATAGTAGAGCCATCGTTAGCTGCTCCATCTTCTTCCTCTGTAGTTTGAACCCCTCGGTTTGCTTGCTGGTAACTATGACCACCACAGAACTTAAAGCTGCTACAAATAGTAAGATCCGAAGAGCAACATCGACTAGCGAATAATTAAAAGTGAACTTAATCGGCGCTGCGACCGCTTCTTCTTCCGGCGCTTCTTTACCAACAACATTTTCTCCGATGAAACCTTGAAAATAGTAAGTTTTTTTCTCTGAACAAGGTCGACAATACCCTTAAAGTTTTCTTTTAAGCCAATCGGAACTTACACAGCTACAACATGATGCCGGAGCTTGGACGTAGACTGGTTGAGAACTTTCCATGGTTCAGCAGAGCTCGTAGAGAACAACGAAGCATGGGAACGTGTGAAGATAAGGATAAGTTAGGGTTTGTATTATGTCCTCCCAAATGATTTCCTCCATTACGTATATACACTATATAAAAGAGAGACTTTCAAAATATCTCAATTGTATGGTTCATGGAAATCTAAATAAAATAATAATATATAAAAAATAATAAAATTCTCATCTCACCCAACAATTTGTCCACATTCAACCTAATTTTGAACCAACCACGTGAATGTTATAATTAACTAAAGATTGAGGTGCTACAATTCTCCTCTCCTTAAAAGAATTTCGTCCTCGAAATTCATTTATGTCACAGAATTACAGAAATGAAAATTCCAAATAATTCTTCCATATTTTCAAGTAGCTTTTATAAAAATACGGATCCTCCACTAATCCTTTACCAGTTGAGCATTTATTCTTATCAGAACTTTTCCTCATTTCAATAAAAGAATCTGAACAAAAATTTCCTTGATGAGTCAATTCAGTCTTGGTTACGAGAATAGGCTCATAAAGCAGTAGCATATCTCAATTTCATTTCTGGTGTCGGGTCAGCATTTCTCAGATAAATAACTCTCGCATGGCTCGTGAGGTACTTTACAGCATTTAGACATATGTTACTGGTATTCCTTTTTGTACAAGTATAGCCTTAACGGATAGAAACTTCGGTTTACTCGTTGCAGATAGGGACTCAGCCCTGGAGTTTCGGCTCAGAGAGGTAAGATTACAGTCTAGGGGCATGTATTGATCAGACATATTTTGACATTCGACCGGCCGGTCTATCTTGAAAAAGTTTGACTCAAACCATAGCTCTGATACCACTAAATGTAACCCCCCAGACCTATGCGGATAACCTGATCCGATCTGGGTTGTCACATTAGGGCCACCGGAGCGACCCACTGTAAAAATAGCAGAAAATTTAAAACTTTTTATCAGAACATGTAAACTTATAAAATCATTTGTCACTATTTAAAAATAAAACAGATTTCCAGACTCGTATATAAAACAAAATACAATTACATGCCCCCTAATCACATGTACCATACTCTGAAAACAATGCCGGAAGAACTCCCTTACTGTTGTCGATAGCTGCACTGGTACAATTCTTTTAACCTACAATGTTGAGTAATAGAGTGAGCTTCGGAAAGCTCAGTAATACAGAACTACCAAGTGATGCTAAAGGACATGCAGATAAATGTGAAGCCATAATTTCCTTATTGAATCAAATGTATACTAGTTTGCAAGATAATCTGGGATTCCATTAGTAGTTGAACGAGTAGAAACCATGAAGATCACAGTTTATAGGAAGCATTCATAGTATCACGTTTTCATGAGATCGAATAGGATGTCTAGTGTGTTCTAACAATACGATAAAATCATAGTAGGTACAATAAATGAGTAATAGTTCAATAAGTCATCATAAAATCATAATGATGTTTCACTTTTGAAAATAATAGTTTAAACTCTTTTCTTGTACACCATCAGTAATTTCCAAAACTATTTTCCATATAGCTTACTGTAAGCACACAGCAAAAAGAAAGCCAACTTAAGGATAAGCTTTAGAGCTTGTATCCTTAAGCCCATAAGTCTAAGTCCATATAGCTTACCCTAAGCACACAGCAAGGGAAGCCAACATAATGTATCTGAGGGCCCCAAGAGTCACATTAGGCCCATTCTGTTTATTAGCTTGATCAGAGCTATACTATTGTAATTCAATCCAAAAGTTCAATTGCACCGTGACACAAATTCCATAAATCATCACATTAAATTGGTGCATCAATAAAACAGTAACCAAAGAACTCAGTGTACCTCATATTAAAACCAATAAAATAGTTCAGTAATAATTATGGAACAAACTAGAGGATCCAAGTATCTTTCAGAGGCATTTTGTAATTATCGGTAAGGATAACATGATGCTCGTGCAATTTGATCAGATTCCAATAATAATATCTTATTGAAGAGAATCGATTTCTAACCGATCTAATCAGACATTTCAGATTGATACTTTAGAATTACACTAAGTTTCTATGTGCATGAGGAAAACGTTCAGGAATTTTTATACATAATAATTCTAAATTCAGATTTACTGCGAGTGATTTCATTACCCAAACAATCAGGGGTATTTAGGAATATACTTTGAATTCATAGGATTTCAGCCCAATTGAACCAAATGAGGTATTCCGAATCTTTTCTTATGCGTTACTTACGTTTTCAAACATAACCGAAGTGATTTTAGATGAAAATATAGAATCGAAGATTCAAGTCATTTACAATCTATAACTATCGATCGTATTATCAAACAACTCGAGTTACACAACTCTCAAACTGATGCATGTCAACAAGTCAATTCATTATCCTTCCAGTGTATTCACTCTTTAATACCATAATGCAGATACATATATCATCCCCATAATCATCGCTGAATAGATCTCCCAACTGTTTTTATTTCATTTCCTTGTTTCAACGATATCAGGAAATACATACATACTTGATTCATGGTTCATAACCCATAAAGATAATTCATCATGTAAGTTCAACAGTGTTTCCAGACTCATCCAAATCACTTATTTAATCCTCATTCATTGAGTTTATTTAGTTCATTTAACAATCATTTCTATTCTTATTACTTCAGAGTTTTCCAGAGTAATTCAGATGTTTCTGAATTCCAAATACATATTGCATTTCCATTCAGTTTAATTTGGTCTTCGTGGTTTATTTGTCAAACAAACGTCTAATTCTTAATACTGAATGCGATCTAGAGTTGAGCTGAGCTGAATACTTCCAAAATTATCATTGAGCTAAACTTGAGTAGACGAACACGTATTCAAGTAATATATATGTCGTTCAGGTACTGACATATCATTAAAGTTGATTGGCTTACTTAAGCTGTGTTCCATAACTTTTTAAAGGTAGTCCAATACCTATGCTTATTTGGATTCCTTAATTAATCCAAGGCATTTACTTAGAATATGGCACAAGGGTATTTTGGTAATTTTGGTGTTCATTTTTATTCCATTTATTTCAGAGCTCGAAGATATCCAATCATTCTTGAACTTGGTGGTATTCTTGGGTCATTTCCATTATAGGGGTATTTTGGTCATTTTATAGATTCAACGTATTTCAATCATTTTCTTCCGTCCGATCTTACTATTAAATTCAATCTTATCATTTATTTCAGTCATTTCGAACAATTATGACAACAGAACACCCCGACAAATTATTCTTCAGGTATTTACTCATAACTCGGATATTTCTGGGTCAAGTGTCTTCTTAGATTTTACAAACGGAAAATCAAGAATTTTCCTAAACTAAGTCAAGATCTTAATAATCAAATCCGTACTTAATCGAGTTAAGTACAAATCCTTAAAGTATTTTCTCATTCAGGGTTAACTAGAACTATTTTACCTCTCAAGGGCATTTTCATAATTTCTTAATCAGATAATTTCAATATTAGTTCTTAACGAAAATAATTATAATTTAGAGATCCTATGATCAATTGCTTTACCGAACATTCTCTTATTTGAAATGATTCCTTAATAGAATTCTAATATCTTGCACAAACCCTCTAGGGTTTAAAAATCGGTTATCCGAATTTTCCAAGTAAAACTAACATTTCTTATGCACATTAGTAGTTATATAGAATCAATATGTCTTTTCAGAGTTATTAACTAACTTCCAGGGACAATTATTGTCATCCTACAACATAAGGGTATTTTCATAATTTTACCCTACCGGAGTATTCTCATAATTTCTCATCCAAGTACCTTTAACATTTAACCTTTGATGAAATAAATTATAAGTTGCAGATACAAGGCTGATTTCTTTATCAATAATCAAAAACTTGTAATTTAATCTAACAATTCCTCAATCTCTTATATTTGTCATTCGATCCGTAATCAGTTACAGAATTTCTACCACATCATATCGAGTGTATAAATTATTCAACTTCACCAAAGTGACCAACATTATCTTGTTCATGCATTTATCAATATAAACATGTTCCGTAAAGCATAAAGAGGTAGTAAAGTATTACCTCGATTTCCTTGCCATATTGCTCGACCATTTAAATTAAATTCGAACGCCCTCGATCTTGAAATCGACTTCCAATAATTCCTTAGATACATATTACCTTAAATTTTATCAAAAATGGAACTTAATTTTGAAAACGGATCGAATTAGGTGATTAATCAGTGAAAAACAGCTTACCGGATTTGAAATTGGCAAAACGAACCTCAAAATCGAAACATCAACAAAACCCAAAATATTAGTCTTAAATTCCAGCTCACCAACTTGATTTCTAGCTTCCAATCTTTTTCTAACGAACACGGATAATTTATCGTACAAATACGACTTCCAATAATTTTCCTTTCCATAAAAAAATAACTTATTAGAATCTAATTAATAATTTGGAAACCCAATTTGCATAACTAAAATCTTGAAGAGCTAGTAATATTTAATTACTAACATCATGGACTAAATTGATCTTGTAAAAACAATTATGTCATAACTATAAACACTTGGAAATTAAGAGACAAAGTAAAGATCTCACCAAACTTTGATGACATACCTTATGGTTTACCCCTTTATTTTCCTAGACAACACCCACGTGAATTTTCATGTTGGAATCATAACCCCATTTTCCCTTTGTCTTCATATGATATTCCTTTTTGTTTTCCCTTAATTTTTGAATTTCCAAGAATCTCTTGGATCTCATTCTGTCTCTCTTAAAAAGGTAAACTGCCTTTTCTTTCTTGGTTTTAACGGGGCATTAGAAGTAACCATAGTAGAGCCATCGTTAGCTCCTCCATCTTCTTCCTCTGTAGTTTGAACCCCTCGGTTTGCTTGCTGGTAACTATGACCACCACAGAACTTAAAGCTTCTACAAATAGTAAGATCCGAAGAGTAACATCGACTAGCGAATAATTAAAAGTGAACTTAATCAGCACTGCGACTGCTTCTTCTTCCGGCACTTCTTTACCAACAACATTTTCTCCGATGAAACCTTGAAAATAGTAAGTTTTTTTCTCTGAACATGGTCGACAATACCCTTAAAGTTTTCTTCTAAGCCAATCGGAACTTACACAGCTGCAGCATGATGCCGGAGCTTGGACCTAGACTGGTTGAGAACTTTCCATGGTTCAACAGAGCTATTAGAGAACAACGAAGCATGAGAACGTGTTAAGATAAGGATAAGTTTGGGTTTGTATTTTGTCTTCCCAAATGATTTCCTCCATTACGTATATACACTATATAAAAGAGAGACTTTCAAAATATCTCAATTGTATGGTTCATGGAAATCTAAATAAAATAATAATATATAAAAAATAATAAAATTCTCATCTCACCCAACAATTTGTCCACATTCAACCTAATTCTGAACCAACCACGTGAATGTTATAATTAACTAAAGATTGAGGTGTTACATTACCATTTAGCACTCAAACTTTCAACTTTCCAAAATGGCTAATTTTGGCATTCTAACTTCAATTTCAGTCCCCAAATAGAAATTTTTAGCATATTACAATAATTATTGAAAATTTATACAACAAACTATAACTTTTTTATATTTTTTTGACTTGGTCCCCCAACTTTTTCAAATTTATAGATTGGCCCAAAAAATTATAAGGCTTGTAAAACCTTTATAATATCATTTCTAAGCTACATGAATTTTTTCCCAATTTTTCCCCATCGTCTTCCTCAAGGTCGAATGGTTTATGTACCCCAAGACTAGGGTTTTCATGATTTTACTCGATATTGATTTGATTCAAGCATGAAATCAACCTTGATTCAACCTGATACAATCTCTACAATCAAATCTCTAATCAAATTTCATCAAAAATACATATTTCCCCTAAAGTTAGGGTTTGGCTGAATTTAACATGAGCTTATATAGGCATGTACAAGTGATTTTAATCATCATCAAGCTTTTATATGATTCTACAACCTCAAAAACATCAAAATTCTTTATCAATTCCATAAACACTAGAATTTGGGATCTTTGAACACAAACCAAATTAGGAAGCAATAAAGGTACCAAATGATAATGTTTTTCGAATAGAACAATTTTCTATTTCACGACATGATACAAAATCCAAAGGGAATTGCTCAGAAAAGGAAAATAAAATTACTCTCAGCTAGGTCATAGGGAGAACAAAATGGAGCTGAAAAATGGCCTAAGTTTCATGAAATTTCTCATGAATTTCATGTTAATTTACCTTATATTAAGTTTAAATGAATTAAAAATTGATTTAATGTGAAATGTCCATTTTACCATTAATGAAACTTGATATTTACAATAGTACCAAGACACATAATATTATCATCTTTCTAAAGTCAAAGATGAACAAAATATTTTACCCTTTTCCAATTTTACCAAGCAACTTTCCAAAAATTACAATATTGCCACTTTAATCCAACGATTCAAATTAAACATGGAAATAAATATTCAAATCCAAAGATCCATATTATTTTCCATCATTTTAACATATGGCAATAATATTTTTAAGCCTAATTTATCATCCTTCAAAATTTTTCGAAATTTTTATTCAATCCGATTTAACAATTTCGTATTGGACTTTAACCCTCTCTAGTTTTCAACGTAAATTATGGATCAGGATTATGATTTCAATAAAAACCCACTCTCAAGAGTAAACTATCCATTAATGGAATACAAATTATTTTGGAAAAATTAACACTTAGATCCCTAAATTATTTAAACTTTTATACTTTGGCCACTAAACTTTTAAAACTTTCATTTTGGTCACTAACCAAAATTTGGAGTATTACAGATCTTGCTCCTTTCTCTGAATGACGCCAAGTCATAATCAATGGTTGATCTACTCCTTTCTCTAAAGGAATCCAAATTGAAGAACGATCTTACTCATTTCTCTAAAGGACGTCAAGTAGCTATCAATGGTTGATCTTCTTCTTTTTGTGAAGAATGAAAAATCGGGGAGCAATCTTGCTCATTTCTCTAAAGGAAGCCAAGTCGTATGGTTGATCTACTCCTTTTTTTGAAGGATTCCAAATTGAGATATGATCTTACTCCTTCATCTAAAGGATGTTAAGTCATTAATTTTCGTTTGATTTTCTCCTTCCTCTAAAAGACGCCATATTGGGATA
The DNA here is from genome assembly GCF_006381635.1 of Hibiscus syriacus. Taxonomy (NCBI): domain Eukaryota; kingdom Viridiplantae; phylum Streptophyta; class Magnoliopsida; order Malvales; family Malvaceae; genus Hibiscus; species Hibiscus syriacus. The sequence goes on along the minus strand of NW_024062311.1, from coordinate 126,463 downwards.
ATATTTTACTCCTTCTGTCAAAATGATTTCTTAAATTTTTAATTATTAGCTGATTTAAAAGCCTCGTCTCAATTAATTTTGGGTTTCTTTTAAAAAAAATAAAAACATGGTTCGAGAGCTACCACAAATCTTTGATTAGAATGTGATTGGGCACCCAAAATGTTTTTTCATTTTAATAAATTCTAATTTAAAAATTATTAAAACAACATCTTAAGGTCTGTGCACCAGAAATTTAGTTCGGGAGTAGATTATGTGTGGGGAAAGATTAACACCCACACAACGCCCTAAATAGACACCTAGTCGATTAATTAGTTATCTTTTCAATGAAACTTGTAAATTTGAATTTAATTTAATTTTATTTAATATCCCTTTAAATAACACTACATGAATTTTAAGATGAAAGAAAATAGTGTTTAATTATTTCATATGGAGAAGAAAATACCTCTCATGCCTTAAAGCATTCAACATTTACTCTAATCAAAATAAAAAATATTACTAGTCCATTCAAAAATTTGTTAATAATTATAATTTTAAATGCATGAATAATGATAAAAATAGAACAAGTTAAATTAGTATTACCAGTTGTTTTAGAAAGAAAAAAGGTGTTCAATAATTTACAGACATCGAGATCGAACCTTTTATAAGTTCTAACGTTCTTTTCTCGACGAACTTAAATAAACGAACATATCTTTTACTCTCGTTTCCAAATTTTAGGTGTGCCTAAATTTTAGGGTTTCACTTGACGGGACGCACTTTTATTTTAAAATTATTAGAAGTGACTTTCTTATATGTTAAGTCATTCACTTCACAACAACCTTAAAATGAAAAGGTATTATCCTTAATCTAATTATTTGAATTAAATTGAGTTATACTTGTGAAGGTATCATACATATTATGCGAAAATGATGTCAGGTGATTCGTAAATAATTCATTTGTATACTTATACATATGTAAACATATCAACATGCAAAACAAATATATACATCTAATTAAATAAAGCAAATACCCAAAAATTGACTAAATTAAAAGAAATATAAATGTAAGGACTAAATCTAAAAGATAAAGTAATCAAAATTAGGACTAAAATATTTGAAATCTAAACTTAAGGATTCAATTTAATATAAAAGTTCTAGGACCAAATTGAAGAGAATTAAAAATGAACAAAATTAAAAGCAATTAGCAAATGTAAAGGGACGAAATCTAAATAAATTAAACATACAATGTTGAAATTAAAATTCATTAAATAAAGGATTAAAATAAAATAAAACAGGAAGAAAAGTGCAAAAAATTAAATGACTGAAATGTAAATGCTAAAATTTAAAGGCTCAAATTAAAATAACAAAAATTTAAAGGGAAAATTGTAAATAACAGAAAATAAATAAACTGAATAAAATTAGAAGTTAGAGGTTACCTTTAATTATTACTCGGACCATAAATAACACAAATCATACCCCACGACGGGTCATCGCGAGGTAGTAAAATGATTCGAACGTAAATATAAAAAGTTAGCGGTTAGCTGTTAACAAATTAGCAAATTTAGTGGTTAGTGGTTAACAAATTAGCAAAGTTAGTGGTTAAAAATATAACTTTATCTAGACCATAAATAATGTGGATCCTACACCAGGACGGGTCACCACAAGATTATATTAAATGTTCAAATATTAGTATTTTAATAACATGGACCAAAATGAAATAAATAAAAAAGCAAATCATAACTAATTAGTGACTAAAATGAATAAATTGCAGTTGCCATATCCAATTCACACTAAAATAAAAAAAAACTAATAGTGACCAAAATGAAACAATGTGTAAGGCAGTGACAAATTTCAAATAAATCGGAGCCAAAATGATGACTAAATTAAAATAAAATGAAATAAGATGTCAAAAATAAAATAAAATAGAACATAAAAGTGATCAAAATATAAACAAAAAATCCACCATATCAAAATTAAAATAATCTTAAATGGAATTAAGTGACGAAACCAAAAGTGACAAAAAATCCACCATATGATCTCACCTAAGCAACCAAAAGTGAACATTCTGCAATAAGCAATTCCTTAACCAGCAGTAGTACACAAGCCTTATTCCAGCATTTTAATTGTTTTAGACCCAACCCCTTAGATTTAGGGGTACAAATACTCTCCCAACACACTCTGCAATAAGCAACCCCTTAGATTTCCCTAACCTTGCACAAAGCTGATCCACCCTTCTAATCACAGCAGCATGCAAAATAAGTTGCATGCACCAGAAGTTTGCAACGCTAAATAGGACAGCTTTAACCAGTTGCACCATGCATGCATAACTCAACCATCTATTTGACCAAAGTCCCAACTTTCCTTTAATTTTCTCCACTAGGCTAGCACAATCTTTTTCTGTTAATTTCCTAAGGACTAGTGGAACCCCTAGATATCTCACGGGAAGGTAGAATATTTTGAAATCAGTAGCCTCATGCACCAAAGCCCTCTAATTATCATTCACACCAGCAATGAAGATTTCAGTCTTAGAAGCATTGAGTCTCATCCCAGACAGCTCATAGAATCTTTCCAAGACACATTTCACCCCTACAATAGAATCCAAATTACCTTTGCAAAAAATAAGCAAATCATCTGCAAAGCATAAGTGAGTTAACTTCACTCTTTTACACTTAGGGTGAAACTGGAAAATTTTCTCAAAAGCGGCAATATCTAGCAGTTTGGAGAGGACATTCATAGCAATTACAAACATGTAAGGGGAGAGGAGGTTTCCTTGCCTGATTCCTCTTCTACCTCTGAAAAACCCCACAAGGCTGCCATTTCACACAATAGAGAATCTAGAGTCCATAACACAAGCTTCAATCCATTTTCTAAACTGTTCAGGTAGCCCTATACCCTTTAAAACATCAAGCAGAAACTTCCAACTTAAGGAGTCAAAAGCTTTTTGCATATAAACTTTTATAGCACATCTAGGGGAATAGAGCCCCTACCATACCCTCTAATAAGCTCCTGTTCCAGAAGAGTATTTCCTTCAATGTTTCTTCCCTTCACAAAAGCTGACTGGTTAGGGGCTATCATCTCAGGGAGGTACTTTACTAGTATGCTCACTAAAATCTTAGTAACAGTCTTGTAAAATATAGAGCAACAGGATATAGGTCTAAAATCCATAGCTTTACAAGAATTGGGCTGCTTAGGAACTAATGCAATAGCAGTAGAATTAAAGGCATACGACATTTTAGAAGATTTAAAAAAAACCCTCAAAGCAGCCACAAAATCTGCTCCAGTAATGTCCCAGGCAGATTGAAAAAAACCAGAAGTATATCCACCAGGGCCAGGGCCTTTATCCTTTCCCTGATTCCAAATGGCAGATTTAACTTCATCATTTGTAACAACTTTAACCAAGTCAGCATTAGCACCTTCAGGGAGGGAATATCCTAGTAAATCCCTAAAGAACCTTCTAATACTCCCCTGCACATTCTCATCAACAGTACCAATCTGTTTTTTGAAATAATTCACCAATTCTTCAGCATATAATCAAATGTTTCCAATTTATTACCCCTCTCATCAATCAATACTCTAATAGTATTTCTCTTCTTTTTAACTGCAACTTGAGAGTGGAAGAACTTAGTACACTGATCCCCATCTTGCAGCCAATCAACTTTTGCCTTCTGCTGGTAAAATAACCTTTCTGCTTTCTCTAATTCAATAAACTCTAGTTGTAGCTTCGTTTCATCTGCCACACCACCTTAATTACCTCCAGTTAAAGTCAAAAACTATTGTCTTTCTAATTGTCCTCTCTTTTCAATAACATTTTCAGATATATTAGAATAGTATCTTTTATTAAGAGCTTTCAACACAAGCTTAAATCTCTTCATTTACAAAACAAAGCTTGCATAGGGTCCCCCTACACAGCCTCTGCCTAAGACTTCCTAACAACCTCCTTAAAATCAGGATGCAATACCCAAAAATTGAAATAGTTAAAAGGCTTTGGCATTGAAGCAAGGCTCTCATAGAAATACCAAGCAACTGCCATGCAATGGTCTGATACTCTAGGAGCTTGAAATTCTACATGAGAGTTAGAAAAAGCCTCACACCATTGATCATTCACTAGCACTCTATCCAGATTTCTAGCTAGAAATCCATCTTCATTCTTGTTTGACCAAGTATAAATAGGACCAAAGAATGGGTGGTCCACTAACCCCAGATTCCTCATACAATTCTGCAAGTTTTCCATAACTGAAGTAATGTGCCCATCCTTAGAACATGAGCTTTCCACAGCTTCAGCAGTAACATTAAAATCTCCCCAACAAGCCAACCATTACTGCTAACCAAAGTGCTAACATCAAAAAGTTGGTTCCAAAGCTCATTCCTTATAGCCCCACTATTACTGCCATACACAGCAGAAACAATAACATTCCTACCACCCAAGCTGCCCTGAATGGTAATAGACTGATCAGCTACTTTCAGAACAGAAAATTGTAATCCCTTCTTCCACAAAATCTAGATCCTACCATTTTCCAGACAACTATAATTCCAACAGTAATTCCATTATTTTTCAATTTGAGCAACAATATTCTAAGCCCTATGCTCTCTGATTCTAGTTTCAAACAAATAAAGAATCTCAACCTCATCTTCTCTACTCGAATCATAACACCTTTTTGTTTGTTGGATTGATTAAATCCCCTTACATTCCAAAATACCACAGTCATAAGATAGAAGTAAGAATTGTACCTCCCACTTGCTCACTAGGCCTCCTTGTTTTATCAAGATAATCCTTCTTCTTAATTTTCATTTCCTGCAGTATATTGGCAACACCCTGAGAAGCAAGCCTTGGCTTGCTTCCCACCCCCTCAGCCTCTTCCAATAAAGACCCCAATACTTCAAACTTATTGGAAGAACCAATAATAGATCCCTTCACTTTTTAACCTTTTTTCCCCTAACTCTTCGATTAGATGTAGGATCTATATGCAATGAATCATCAGCCTTAGGTGCCACTCTCACCACACTGTCATTAGTCTTAACTCATTCTATATCTATCTTTAAATTCTACCCTGCATCTGTCTGTTCCTTAAAAGACTGCTCACCAACCTCCACATCATCCACAAGAGTTGACCCAAGCACATCTTTATCAATATTTCTAACAACAGAACTTTGCTCAACATTTACCTTTTCCATAGGTTCCTGTACTTCAATTTCAGCCAATGACAATCCCAGACTAGCTTCCACTTTTCCTTGATTCGAATTCCCCACCTCAGTTATCTTATCAAATGTATCTTGGGTCTTATCCTTTATGCACCACTCCTTCTTCCCTTCAACACCACCCATAGTGCAGATCTTATCTGAATGACCAAATATCCTACACTTAGAACAACATGAAGGAAACCATGAAATGACCACCTTCATAGTACATACTGTTCAATCTCGCAACTTAATTGTAATCGATCGAGGCAACCGTGCACCAGCCTCCACTTTAACATACACCTTAGCAAATTTCAGCCATTCCTTAGAAGCCGTGATCGAATCCATGAACAAAGGAACGCCTAAGGCACTGAATATGTAACTTATCCCTTTCTTTTAAAACAGATCTAGTGGGACATTAAACAACTGGACCCATACTGGTATCCTTTCTAGATTAAAATCAAGTCGCTTCAGGTTAGGTTCCCATTTTCTCAACACCAACGGTTTGTGCTGGATATGCCTGGGTCCATTCTCAAGGACCCAGTCACGACTAGTACCATTAGCAAAAGAGAAAATGTAAAGGTTAGATCCAACAACACTAACCTTTACCATCGATTTCCCCCACATAATTTCTACCAGCTTCTACAAGGAACCAAAATTGGGCGTCGACCCAATAAATTGCCCCACCAGTGAGAACTTACACTCCGAAATCCCCTCCTCAAAGACAACATTCGAAGGAACCACAGTCGTGGAACCCTCACAGCACTCCGAATGAAAGAAATCTAGCAATTGCTCCTCGACACCAGAAAACAAATTCCTCCAATCTATAACTCAATACAATTGCCTGGAATCCATCTTGAGCGAATCAAGCAATTCAAACTAGCAAGAACTAGGGGAAGAACCCTAAAACCCAAGAACAATAGATATTCTATCATGAGAGAAAATAGTCATTCCCTAAAACCCATATTTACTAAGCTTAAACCTAAAACTAAACTTAAATTTCTCGCTACCCTCGTTTACCACACGATGGCTGACTCCCAAAGGCCCCATGGCTGATGCTCAACCACTAGCCACCATATATTGGTAGCCAAATCCACCTCTGACCGTCACAAAAAACCCGCTAGAGAAAGGGTTCGATAAACAAATTACCCTAAAATCCAAAGCTTCTCCCATAATTCCTCTCTTTTTCTAACGTCACACCCTAGAGTATACCCACCATCGACGCCACCGCTCTATTTCGACCCCCACCAACGATGGCCAAACGCCCTTAGACCTGACCTTAAAATCCAGACTCTCCTCCTTCTACCCAAAAATTCCCAAAACCGAGATTCTAGGAGCCACAATCGACCCCCGTCAGACCAACTCTTTAACACTGGTGACCAGCTCGGATTCCGATGAAATACCAAACTAGACAGGTAACGACCTCTCCTTCTCTATTTTGGTTTACTCTATGTAACCCCCTAGACCCAGCCTATGCGTTTCGACTAAGTCTAGCAGATCACATCCATGACTTTTAAAGACATTTTCCGAAACCCTTATTCGATCAATGTAAAATCACATTATAAATACATTTATAAAAGGATATAATAAATTACGATGAAACCTAACTCATGAATATAAAACTAAATAGTTAAAAATTTAATTTTTAAAACATGTCGTAGAATTTGGATCACTATAAACCAATTATCAATAGCGGAATAATATTCATTTTTGAAACAAATACTTCAAATAAAGGCCCATGCTACTAAAATAAAGTCAACTTGAAATATAAAAGCATTACAAATAGATGTACTTCAAGATATATGTTGATTCTCCAAGTGCTCGATCTGGGGTATCTAACCAACAGTATCTGAAAGGAAAAAAAACATTTTCGAAAAGTGAGCTAGGCTCAGTGTGTCCCAATAGTACAATAAAATCATAGTAGGTACAATAACCGAGTAATAGTTTAGTAAATCATCATAAAATCATAATGAAGTTTAACTTTTGAAACTCATAGTTTAAATCCCTTCTCCTGTACACCAACCGCAGTTCCCCAGAACTACGTCCGCAGGGCTACCTTAAGCACACAGCAAAAAGGAAGCCTACATAAGGATAAGCTTTTGGGCCTGTATCCTTAGGTCCGTAGGGCTTACTCTAAGCACAAAGCAAAGAGGGCCAACCTAATAAAGCATCTTGGGGCTCGTGAGCCTACCCAAGAGTCCATTAAGTACGTAAGGTTTACCAGCTTGATCAGAGCTATACCTCCGTAATTCAATCCAACCCAAAATCAGTATTTCAAAAATACTATTTATACAGTAAGCATAATTTCCATAAATCAGTAAACATCGTTATCATATATTAATGAAAACCAATAGTCATATATCAGTCATTGTCTATAAACCATCAATAAACAATAAATCATAGCTTCCAATGTACCATATTTCAAAACAGATAAAATAATTAAATAGCACTTAGGGAACACACCTCGATAATAGGATCAAACCGTAGATCTACTGAGTACTAGCCTCGCCACGCTCTACTACAGTTTTCGAACCTAATTCATAATAACACTACATTACTAGAGGGTAACATAATCAATTTTTGAAATTACAAGATTTACGGGTCTTACGGGTGAATACTGGCACTCGTGGTTTAACTGATCTAGAAGAGCTGGGTCGAGCTGTCGAACGATCCGGAGAGTCTCTTGTACCTTCAAACAATAATAATTTATTAATCCAGTCTTACTTAATTGATCAAAGCTAAAATTCTTAATTATATAAGCATTTTCCGGGTTTGACTATTAATTTGGAGGATTTCAAGTTTGAATTTGACCAAACGGATTGCGGAACCAGAATTAGGACGTCGATAAACATAAAGTTTGACTTTTCAAAAATTCAAATTCTTGGTCAAAATCAAAGTCAATGGGTTTGACTGATGATTTGGAGGCCTTCGGGTTCGAATTTGGAGAAACGGACTTTGGAAACGGATTTGGCACGTCGAAAAATGTCAGAATAGGTATACTCGAACAAAATCAAAGGTCGTTTAATGGCCGTTTAAAGCTGGTCAAAGTTATGGTCAAAGGGGTTCAATAGTCCACATTCGAAAATTTCCAAAATGTCACTTTTTTCAAAATAATTCTTTGGATGTCCCCTTTTTCAAAATATTTCCTAGAATGTCACCTTTTTCAAAATATTTCCCAGAATATCACATTTTCAAAATATTTCCCAGAATGTCACATTTTCCAAAATGTCACATTTTTCAAAATATTTCCCAAAATGTCACATTTTTCACAAAAATTCCCAGAATGCCACTGGGTCGGGTCAGGTCAACGGGTCAGGTCGGTCAACGGGTCGGGTCAGACCGGTCAAGCCGGTCAACATGAAATCAACCAGTTCGAAGCTCCCCCACGCACAGGGGCGGCGCGTGGGGGCGCATGAGACGTCGTCCGGTCTCCAATAATTCATGAAAAAAAATTCTAAAAATTCTTTTAAGCGATTTTGAGTCATTACCAACCTCGGTTCAAATTTTTGAACGGTGGAGAGCTCGATTCCAACTCGGCCGAATCTTTGACCGCTCAACCTCCTACACGCGCCGCCGCCTACGGAGACAAGGACGACACCGTCGGACTCGGAACGACAACAGGAACACGATGGTGCGGAGGTGTCGAAAACCGATCAACGATCGTAAATGAATTTAAGATTTTCCCGATGGTGGTGCTAAAAAAACATCGAGACTTTGACTCGAAATTCACGTCGTTTGGCAGCGCTTCGCTATAATTGGTTTATTGGGTTTTGATCACGGGTCGAAGAAGAATATGACGGTGGTTTTAATTTTACGATTGGAGCTCGGACGGCGTCGGAATTGAGCTTGAAGGAAGGGTGTGGGAGAGTAAAGTTTTGCAATTATTTTCTGGTATGAAACCAGAAAACACATTGCACATATTTATGATTATAAGATGCCGACACTCTTTGGCAAAATTGGGGGATTGGTCCCTGAATTTCTTTTTCTTCTAAAATGGACTACAAGTTTTGCAAACTTTTTAATTAGTCACCAAATTAGACCGATTTAATGATTTTTTTTTCTCTCGGGTTGTTACAATTCTCCCCCTCTACAAGAAATTTCATCCTTGAAATTTACCTTATGAGAATAGTTGAGGAAACTGAGCATCCATTCACTCCATTGTCTCCCAAGTAGCTTCAGAGGGGCTTCGGTTACTCCATTGAACTTTTACCATCGGGATACGTCTATTCCGAAGAACTCGCTCATCACTTTCCAAGATCTTAATGGGCTCCTCCTCATATGACAAATCAGGTCTTAGCTCTACCTCTTCAACCTGAATGATGTGACCCGGATCTGGACGGTATCGCCTCAACATTGATACATGAAAGACATCATGAATACGATTGAGCTCAAGAGGCAACTCAAGCTGATGTGCAACATGTCCTATCCTCTTCAAATTACAAAATGGTCCAATAAATCTTGGGCTCAATTTACCCTTACGCCTGAATCTCAATACTTTCTTCCAGGGTGATACTTTTAAAAAGACCTGATCTCCAACTTCAAACTGAATATCTTTCCTCCTTTGATCTGCATAAGACTTTTGTCTATCAAATGCCTCTTTCAGACGGTCACGAATCAATTTGACTGTGTCCTTTATCTCGAGTATTAACTCAGGTCCCAAAGTCTTCCGGTCACGCAACTCAGTCCAACATATCAGAGTGCGACATTTACGCCCATAGAGTGCTTCGTAGGGTGCCATACGAATGCTGGTCTGATAACTGTTATTGTAAGCAAATTCAGCCAATGACAAAAAGTTCTCCCAGCTACCATGAAAATCAATTACGCAACCCCTCAACATATCCTCCAGAATCTGAATCACCCTCTCCGATTAGCCATCAGTTTGTGGATGAAATGATGTACTATAATCCAATCTTGTTCCCAAAGCTGTATGTAGCGCCTTCCAAAATCTCGAAGTAAATCTCGGATCTCGATCAGAAATAATAGACAATGGATCACCATGCAATCTAACAATCTCCGAAATATACAATCTCGCCAGCTTGTCCAAAGTATAATTTACCCGCACAGGAATGAATTGAGCTAACTTTGTAAGTCTGTCCACAATCACCCACACTGAATCTTTTTTCGAAGGAGTCATAGGTAATCCGGTAAAAAAATCCATAGTAATACGCTCCCATTTCCATTCAGGAATCTTAATAGGTTGTAACAAACCTGATGGATGTTGATGCTCTGCTTTAACTTGCTAACAAGTCAAACACCTAGCCACAAAATCCGAGATGTCCTTCTTCATGCCGACCCAATGATACCACTCCCTCAAATTCCGGTACATCTTATCTCCACCGGGGTGCATAGCATATGGACTAATGTGAGCCTCATTAAGAATAATCTGCCTCAACTCAGCATCATCAGGCACACAATATCGACCCTTAAAGCATAAAACTTCATCCTGATCAAGGACGTAATCTGAGCTTGTCCCATGCTCTACTTGCTCAAAGATGGATAGCAAGGAGCTATCAAGGGGCTGCTTAACTTTAATTTCATCAACCAAAGTCGGCTTAACTTGTAATTCTGCTAACAAAGTGCCATTGTCATATAAATTCATCATGGCCATTAAAGACCTCAATTCCGATACCGCCTTTCGACTCAAAGCATCCGCCACAATGTTAGCTTTACCAGGGTGATAATCAATCACAAAATCATAATCCTTTAGAAGCTCTAGCCAGCGCCGTTGTCTTAAATTAAGCTCCTTCTGGATCAGAAGATACTTTAAGCTCTTATGATCAGTGAAAATATAACACTTCTCTCCATAAAGATAGTGTCTCCAAATCTTCAAGGTAAAAATCACTGCTGCTAACTCCAAATCACGAGTAGGATAATTACACTCATGCGGTCGCAGTTGACGGGACGCATAAGCCACCACCTTACTTTCCTGCATTAGAACACATACAAGTCCTGAATGTGAAGCATCACTATACACTGTAAAATCCTTCCCGGACTATGGTTGAATCAACACTGGTGCTTGAGTCAAAACTGCCTTTAATTTCTCAAAGCTCTCCTGTTGTGCCTCGCCCCAATAAAACGGCACGTTCTTCCTTAACAGCTTTGTCAAAGGAGCAGTAATGATCGAGAAGCCCTGAACAAAACGTCGATAATACCCAGCCAAGCCCAAAAAACTACGGATCTCAAAGATATTCATGGGTTGTTTCCAATTCACAATAGCTTCAATCTTGCTTGGATTGACCTGAATACCTCGAGCAGAAATAATGTGCCCCAAAAACGACACTTCTTGAAGCCAAAACTCACACTTGCTTAGTTTGGCATATAGTCGATGCTCTCTCAATGTCCGCAGAACAATCTTCAAATGCTCGTCATGCTCTGCTTCTGTCCGAGAATATACCAGAATATCATCAATAAAGACAACCACAAATTGATCCAAATATGACCGAAACACACGATTCATCAAATCCATAAAAGCTGCGGGAGCATTCGTCAAACCAAAAGGCATTACTAAGAATTCATAATGACCACATCTAGTGAGAATGGCTATTTTTTCAACATCGGACCCCTTAATTTTCAATTGATAATACCCCGAACGAAGATCAATCTTAGAGAATACAGTAGCTCCTCGTAACTGATCAAATAAGTCATCAATCCTGGGTAATGGGTACTTATTCTTGACCGTCATCTTGTTCAACTTCCGATAGTCAATACATAGCCTTAGCGACCCATCCTTCTTTTTCATAAACAAAACTGGAGCTCCCCAGGGTGAGGTATTATGCCGAATAAATCCTCGATCGAATAATTCTTGCAATTGGACCTTCAACTCCTTAAGTTTCTTTGGAGCCATGCGATAAGGTGCCATAGAAATAGGTGAAGATCCCAGATAAGTCTCAATCTCGAACTCTACCTCCCTATTAGGAGGTAACCCAGGCAGCTCCTCCGGAAAAACATCAGAAAACTTGCTAACTGTACTAATCTCCTCGATCGTGGATAAGGAACCTTTAGTGTTCAGAATACAGGCAATGAAAGTCTCATACCCCTTCCTGATCATACGATCAATTTCCATAGTTGAAACAATATTGGAGAGATAGCCACGCCGTTCACCAATTAACACAATAGTCCGACCATCTGAAGTCTTCAGAGTAGCACGCTTGTATTTGCAATCAAAATTTACCTTGTGTTTATTCAACCAAACCATCCCAAGAATTAGATCAAACTCCTCTAAAGGAAGTTCCATAAGATCAGCGAGAAAAATTTCTCCCTGAACCTCTAGTGGACAACGCCGAAGTACTTTATTCACTAACACTGACTGTCCTACTGGACTCGTAACCACAACCGTATTATCAGTTTTCTCAATCGGAATCTGAAGGTTCCGAGATACTGAACTCAATATATAGGAGTGTGTCGAACCATTGTCCAGTAATGCAAAGTATGGAATAGAATAAATAGTAAATGTACCTGCAATAACCTCAGGCTCATCTCTATCATCCCGACGTCTGGTGGCATTAATCAAAGTTGGTTGTCTAGCCTCTGAAACTGCAGGCTCTCGACTCTGCTGGGGTCGAGCTCTACTATCGGCTCTGGATGATGATCCATAAGGCTTTCCCTGATTACGACCTCTAGTTGGGGTCTGTACTGAAGTCTGAGAACGTACAGGAGTCTGGGTAGCAGTCCGCTCTGACGAAGTTAACTGTGGACAATCCCTCCGAAAATGATCACTGGATCCACACTGATAGCATACCCCCATTTTCTTACGACACTCTCCTGTGTGTCGTTTACCACAATACTCACAAAGGGGTCTATGAGGCCACAATGAAGAACCACCTCGACTGACAACTGAGGGTGAATATGGTGCAGGCCTAGAACTGGTATTGCTTCTCAAAGGACCCGAAGTATGAGTCTTCTTTCCAGTACGAGTCTTCTTTCCAAGACTTGCGGAGAACTCGTTTGGGCCAGAAAATCTCCCGGGCCGCTCTCAATCAACACGGTCTCTTGCTGGAGCCAAGGTCTCTACCTCCTCAACATCCTTCGCTCTGCCTACTAGCACATCAAAAATCTCATCCTGATGGGTCACAACCTGCCTACGCAGCTCGTATCTGAGTCCAAGGGCAAATTTACGACATCGATCTCTCTCGGTAGGTACCATACTGACTCCATACTTTAGCAACTTCAAGAACTCAATCTCATACTTAGAAACGGTCATGTCTCCCTGAACCAGGTCCTGGAACTGCTGTCGTCTCTGAGCTAAATAGCGCTCTCCCAGAAAACGGCTCCGAAAGCGCTCCTTAAAGAAACCCCAGGTCAAACGATCAGCCGAAACACTACTGACCACTGACTCCCACCAGGTGTGGGCATTGCCATCTAACATCGCAACTGCACCCAGATATCTCTTAGTTGGGTCCAAACCCAACTGATCCATGCGTCTCTCAGTATCCTGGAGCCAATCTTCAACTTCAGTAGGAGCTCCACCAATCTGTCCCCCAAAAGTTCTGACTCCATTGGAAATTAGAGTCTGCGAAATAGGAACCTCGGATACAACACCAGCAGCTCTTACCGCTCCCTGTATCAACTGCAGAAATTGTCTACCAAAATTCTCATCCAAAGCAACTTTGGTAGACTCAGACTCAATATCGGTCGCTCCTATGATCGGTGTAGTCATGCCAGTAGCAGCAGTATGAGGAAAATTCGTCGGGGTCGTAGGAGCAGGATCACCTGTCGGAGGTGGGGGATCTACTCGAATCTCATCGATTGGGTCCGTAAATCTAGCCATTCGACCTCGTCCACGGGTAGTTCGACGTCCACGTCTAGCACTCATTTTGGTAGATCTCTAGTTTACCACAGAAGGTAAAACTTAGGGTTAGATAAGCACTTGGAGTCTCAAACACAATTAAAATCGTAAAAACTTTGAGACATGGCCTTAGCAACAGGTTTTGTAAAATATTTCAAAACCGTATTTTCAATTTGGACTCATACACAGTCCGAGGTTTAAAAACCAAAAGCTCTGATACCAATTAAATGTAACCCCCTAGACCCAGCCTATGCGTTTCGACTAAGTCTAGCGGATCACATCCATGATTTTTAAAGACAATTTTCGAAACCCTTATTCGATCAATGTAAAATCACATTATAAATACATTTATAAAAGGATATAATAAATTACGATAAAACCTAACTCATGAATATAAAACTAAATAGTTAAAAATTAAAATTTTAAAACATGTCGTAGAATTCGAATCACTATAAACCAATTATCAATAACGGAATAATATTCATTTCTAAAACAAATACTTCAAATAAAGGCCCATGCTACCAAAATAAAGTCAACTTGAAATATAAAAGCATTACAAATAGATGTACTTCAAGATATATGTTGATTCTCCAAGTGCTCGATCTGGGGTATCTAACCAACAGTATCTGAAAGGAAAAAAAACATTTTCGAAAAGTGAGCTAGGCTCAGTGTGTCCCAATAGTATAATAAAATCATAGTAGGTACAATAACCGAGTAATAGTTCAGTAAATCATCATAAAATCATAATAAAGTTTAACTTTTGAAACTCATAGTTTAAATCCCTTCTCCTGTACACCAACCGCAGTTCCCCAGAACTGCGTCCGTAGGGCTACCTTAAGCACACAACAAAAAGGAAGCCTACCTAAGGATATGCTTTCGGGCCTATATCCTTAGGTCCGTAGGGCTTACTCTAAGCACAAACCAAAGAGGGCCAACCTAATAGAGCATCTTGGGGCTCGTGAGCCTACCCAAGAGTCCATTAAGTCCGTAAGGTTTACCAGCTTGATCAGAGCTATACCTCCGTAATTCAATCCAACCCAAAATCAGTATTTCAAAAATACTATTTATACAGTAAGCATAATTTCCATAAATCAGTAAACATCGTTATCATATATTAATGAAAACCAATAGTCATATATCAGTCATTGTCCATAAACCATCAATAAACAATAAATCATAGCTTTCAATGTACCATATTTCAAAACAGATAAAACAATTAAATAGTACTTAGGGAACACACCACGATAATAGGATCAAACTGTAGATCTACTGAGTACTGGCCTCGCCACGTTCTGCTATAGTTTTCGAACCTAATTCATAATAACACTACATTACTAGAGGGTAACATAATCAATTTATGAAATTATAAGATTTACGGGTCTTACGGGTGAATACGGGCACTCGTGGTTTAACTGATCTAGAAGAGCTGAGTTGAGCTGTCGAACGATCCGGAGAGTCTCTTGTACCTTCAAACAATAATAATTTATTAACCCCAAGTCTTACTTAATTGATCAAAGCTAAAATTCTTAAGTATATAAGCATTTTCCGGATTTGACTATTAATTTGGAAGATTTCAAGTCTGAATTTGACCAAACGGATTGCGGAATCGGAATCAGGACGTCGAAAAACATAAAGTATGACTTTTCAAAAATTCAAATTCTTGGTCAAAATCAAAATCAATGGATTTGACTGATGATTTGGAGGCCTTCGGGTTCAAATTTGGCAAAACGGACTTCGGAAACGGATTCAACATGTCGAAAAATGTCAGAATAGGTATACTCGAACAAAATCAAAGGTCGTTTAATGGTCGTTTAAAGCTGGTCAAAGTTATGGTCAAAGGGGTTCAATAGTAAACATTCGAAAATTTCCAAAATGTCACCTTTTTCAAAATAATTCTTAGAATGTCACCTTTTCAAAATATTTCCTAGAATATTACTTTTTCAAAATATTTCCCAAAATGTCACATTTTTCAAAAATTTCCCAAGATGTCACCTTTTTCAAAATATTTCCCAGAATGTCACATTTTTTTACAAAAATTCTCAGAATATCACTGGGTCGGCTCGGGTCAACGGGTCGGTCAGACCGGTCAAACCGGTCAAATCGGTTCAGACCGGTCAAGCCGGTCAACATGAAATCAACCAGTTCGAAGCTCCCCCACGCACAGGGGCGACGCGTGGGGGCGCGTGAGGCATCTTTCGGTCTCCAATAATTCATAAAAAAATTCTAAAAATTCTTTAAGCGATTTTGAGTCACTTACCAACCTCGGTTCAAATTTTTGAAAGGTGGAGAGCTCGATTCCAACTCGGTCGAAACTTTGACCGCTCCACCTCCCACACGCGCCGTCGCCTACGAAGATAAGGACGAAACCGTCGGACTCGGAACGACAACAGGAACACAATGGTGCGGGAGGTGTCAAAAACTGATCAACGATCGGAGATGAATTTAAGATTTTCCCGGCGGTGGTGCCTAAAAAACATCGAGACTTTGACTCGAAATTCACGTTGTTTGGCAGCGCTTCGCTATAATTGGTTTACTGGGTTTTGATCACGGGTCGAAGATGAGCTTGACGGTGGTTTTAATTTTACGATTGAAGCTCGGACGGCGTCGAAATTGAGCTTGAAAAAAGGGTGCGGGAGAGTAAAGTTTTGCAATTGTTTTCTGGTATGTAACCAGAAAACACATTGCACATATTTATGACTATAAGCTGCCGACACTCTTTGGCAAAATTGGAGGATTGGTCCATGAATTTCTTTCACTTCTAAAATAGACTACAAGTTTTGCAAACTTTTTAATTAGTCACCAAATTTCACCAAATTACACCGATTTAATGATTTTTTTTTCTCTCGGGTTATTACAAGTTTTTGGTTTGAATGCTCGAAAAATCCCCAATAAAAATGGTTACTTCTGATGTAAAAGAGGATGGAAAATACTTTTGAAGAGGCATTTGTTTTTTGTATGGCCTTTTTTGGTTGTTTCCAATAGGGAATATCATTACAGTCGGGGGGAGATTACATTGTTATCTGTTGAATGGAGGGGAAGCCACTCAGTACACTGCCTTTTGTGTAAAATCAAAAAGAGGAGGGCTTACATAAATCGTGCTCTCTAATGGGGAAAAGGTCATTCCCTTTAGCATATGATTTTTGGAATTTTATCCCATGTTACAAAAAAAATGGCAGAATAAATTTTATTTTTAACTCTTGTTTGTCTTCCTGTGTTGTTGTTGTGGACGAGAAACCATTTTGGAGACCTACTGTGTTTGTTGTTGGTGTGTGTGGGTTCATGGGGCCTGAGGGCATGTGTGTGGAGGGTCCTTGCTGGCAAGTGAAGGGACCACTAGAAATTGAAAAGCAATTAACGGCGGCTACTAAAGCATAGGAACTTGAGGGTTTCATTGTTAGCTATTGTTTTGGGCCACCTGAGTTTGGGCTGGTTAAAATAATTATTGGGACTATTGGGTTTGGTTTGAATGATGTGTTGGGTTTATGGATTAAATGGATTTTGTTTGAAATGGGATTGGGGTTGAATGTAAAAGGACTATAAATGTTTAATGAAAGGTTTAATTTTTGTAATTGGAATATTATTTTGGGTTTGTATTGGACTTCTAATGCAAAAGGTTTGGAATTTGGATATTTAATTGGATTGTAAAAATTACTCCAATTTGAGCTTTATTTTTATGAAGAATATGAATGGTTCCAAATCCAAATAAGCACCGGAACATTAAACACCGTTGTCAAATGCACAATTCGACTACCCATTTTTCATCGATGCCACTTACGCCAATCGATGAACGAATCATCTTCAAATTAGTCCTCAAACGTCTTTAATGGATTTAAATCAACCGGAAAAAAATTAAGGTATTATAGTTGCTCCTCTTTTCTTGTCGTTGTGAACATAAGAATATAGCAAAGACAAATAGATAGCATAATTTTGTCGGTTTCGATTGCAACTCAATATGGCTTTAAAAACCTTCTTTGGTCTTTAATTAATTTGTTCATCCACTTTCAACCGAATGATTTGTCCCTTTGTATCCAAAATTCTTCTCGCTTGGTTTGCCCCAGTTTCATGAATGTTGAATATGCAAAAGATAATTGCCATTAATTAGCACCTTTCAGGATTTGTTTTTGTCATTTTTGTTCATTTTTTCTCTCTCCCCTTTTTCCTTTCTTCTTTTTTCCTTTTTTTAATTTTTTCATTTTTTTTTTTGAAAATTTTAAAGGAGAAAATTTGAATATTGCTTTGTCATTCTCTTACAAATACCTTATGAAAACACCATGCCCGAAGGTCTTATAGATGACCCGAAAGACTTTTCATCTTTCTCAAAGGACTGACAGACAACTCGAATGATTTAATTGTCATACTCGAAAGACTTACTGATGGCCCAAAAGACTTACCAATTTGGGAAATAATCTAATGGTAAGAATCTTTGGAAATTACTTTCGTACTTCTTAAAAATTTCATTTTCTAAAAATCTTAAATGAGAAACTTTGAAAATTGCTTTTTCTCATTTTTCAAAAACATCATATGAAAGCATCTTGCCCATAGGTCTTTTAGATGGCCCGAAGGACTTATCATCTTTCTCAAAAGACTGACAGACGACCCGAAGGTTTTAATCATCATGCTAGAGAGGCTTACTAATGGCCCCCAAAGAACTTACCAATTTCAAAAATTTCTACTGGTAAGAAACTTTGGAAATGTTTTCTTACTTTTCAAAAATTTCCTTTTTATTTTTCAAAATTTCATTTTCTGAATATATTAAATGAGAAACTTTGAAAATTTTGTGTCTCATTTTTCACAAACATCATATGAAAGCACCTTGCCCAAAGGTCTTATAGATGGCTCGAAGAACTTATCATCTCGCTCAAAAGACTAAAAGATTACCCGAAGGACTTATCAATTTGGGAAATAGTCTACTGGTAAGAAACTTTGGAAATCACTTTCTTACTTTTAAAAAAATTCATTTTCTAAAAACATTAAATGAGAAACTTTGATGATTACTTTTCTCATTTTTTACAACAAATATATAAAAATAACTTAGTGGTCGGGTACATGCCCCACTTTAAAGTAATGAATCTTCTATGGATTGGGCTCCTCTGTTTTTTAGGTTCTGTCACTCTAAACATGATTTCCTACAGTTGAAGTTTGATTCCTAGTGTTCTCTTCTTGAGATTTTGAAATCACAAATATTCTTCTTTTCTTATAAGATCTGTAAAAATCATGCATTTATGTGTAAAAGATTAATGAAATTAAATGTATCTAAATGCAAATGATGTTCTCATGAATGCAAAAATTTAGATTCAATTTTCTTTTGACTTTAGAGTGGAGAATTCGGTCTTTCTTCACTTGATCACTCTTTTCCAAAGCTTACTATGATATCAGTGTGGCAACTTGTCAGACACACTAGATTTTCTTTGCCTAGAACTTTGAATCCCTTAGACTGCTCCATGTACATTTATTCCTCTAGATCGCCATGTAGGTACGTCGTCTTGACATCGATTTGTTCAATATCTAAATCTTACAGGCTGCTAAGCCAATGACCATTCAGATGGATGACATCTTTACTACGGGAGAGAATATTTCTTTAAAGTTTATACCTTTTTCTTGTCTGAATCCTTTGACGAACAACCGAGCTTTATAGCGAGGATTTGAGCTGCTATCTTCGATCTTGATCCGATACACCCATTTATTCTTCAAGACTCTTCTCCTTTTTGGTAGCTCCACAAGTTCATAAGTATGATTCTCATACAAGGATTGCATCTGTTCTTGCATGGCTCTTCTCTACTCTTCTTTATGACTATCACTAATTGCTTCTTTATAGCTTTGAGGCTCCCCCTCATCAGTGAGCATAACGTACTTATTTGTATTATATCGAGTGGATTTTCTTTTATCTCTGGATGATCATCTCATCTCAGATGATGTTAGAGAGCTAGATTGAGGCTCTTCATGAGCTGGTTCATCATGGGTCTCCTAGTTGCTTTGCTTTAACATAGGTTCATGATCTTCAGCATCATTGTATTCTTGTGTATTATTATACTCACGTCGAACTGGAGCAGGTTCGGTGTTCTTGTTGCTTCTAAATCTTGGCCTCTCTGAATTTTTGATATCTTCGATTGTTTGGTCTTCAAAGAAAACAATGTCTCTATTGTGGATAACATTCTTATTGATTGGATCCCAAAGCCAATAACCGAATTCATCCTTAGGTGAACGAAGGTAGATGCATTCATTCGTTCTTTGCGTCAAGGTTGGCTCTCTCATCTTTGGGTATATGAACAAATGGCATACGCCCAAATACCTTGAGATGATTGTATGAATCCGTTTTGCCCATCCAGACTGGCGAGAGCTGTGCTCTGACATAAAAACAAGTCAACTAAGACATCAGAACACGGACTCAGGATGCAGAAATGCAACATCATTGGTCATGAAGCCGAATCCACAACTTGCTGACTTGATAGAAAACATATGAAATTGTAAATCATGGGAAGCAATAATCAGAAAACTATGGCCTAAAGCAAGGTATGTTGGTTGCATATGTACGGGCGTTATGAGAAATTATACCGCAAAACTCGAGTTGTATTGCAGCGGGCTCCCTTTAGTTTAAACTTTATATGTTTGCTCTGAAGCTTAGTGTGGGATTAATTTATAATCTCTAAGAAAACCTACATATGTCTCTTACACAATCCTCCCTAACTTGGCTTGCTTTGAATTCCTTCCTACGAAGAATGATCACGATGAATCTATTAAAATAAAAGCAATACTGAAGATGTTGAGCATGTTATCTTGTACATGTGAAGCCCGATTATCGTTATGAATTACTTGTCACAACTTCTATAGGTAAAAGTTTCTCCTCCGAATTTAGATTGTTAGCCAAACCATTTAATCTCATGTCATGCTCTAATTTTGTATTATACATCCTGGTTTCTAATACAATAACCAGTTAGATAATGATAAAATATTGTTTGATGATATTCCTTCCTTTCATTCAGGATTATATCGATGTAAAGTAGGAGATGTTCTTATGGTGACTGATTTTCACAAGAATGCACCTCAATTTTTTAAATTTATGGAGAGGAAAAATGTTGCTATAAGTGAAGATCAGGAAAAAAACAAGCGAAACAGACCTCTTAATTAAAGGTTGTGATAGAAGCAAAGGCCCTTCTCGATCCACTAGGATTGGTGTTAACAAAGTACACTAGCTATGCTGATACTTCCTTAGCACCATGTCACTATGTGTTATTTTGGGAGCTCAAGCAAAAAGAAGGCAATCATTCCAAAGAGCTTGACCAAAATATAATGGTGGAATGTTACTTTATAATGGAAGAGTAATTGCATTATACATACAAAATCTATAGTCAAGAAAATATAATTGCACCTTTGGAGATTAGGGTTATAAATCAAGGAACTTTTGAGGCATTATTGGATTACTATGTGTCCAAAGGAGCCTCTTTCAGGCAATACAAGAGACCTAGTTGTATTAAATCTAAGGAAGCCTTCAAGATATTAGATTCAGGAGTGGTAGGAAAGTTTTTCAGCCCCAAATCACCATTATAATTTAGCACGAACTCCAGTGACCTCGATAGTAAAAGAATTGTTTTTATTCTTTGAGGTCCCGAGTTCGAGTGCCAGGAATGCTAAATGTACCAACGTTCAATATCAAAGGATTGAGAATTATCTGTTTGGAATAAATAAAATTTTGTATTTGCCTGAAAAAATAAAGTAGCATTAGTGTGAGATATAAGCATGTTTGATGAAACTATAATAAATATTTGTTTTTTTATTGAGATTTATCATTTGACATTATTTTTTTATTAAGCTAGAGGTGATTACAAAGTAGTATATGTTCTAAGTGCTCTCAACTTTCATATCATAATAAACGCTTAATCACATTTGCAGTTACTGGTGATAGGACACATGACCTCTAGGAATGATAACAATTCCTTTGACTATTGAGGTAAATTGGTTCGTGCATCATCTGACTTTAAAATTAAAAAACTAGCATCATATCATAAAATTTATCTGGGGAAATTATTTAAGAAAACAATTTTATCTAATATATAATGTGATACATAACCCATTTTAGGGTAAACCACACAAATGGTCACTAAAGTTTGAGTAAATTTTTGTTTTCCCAACTGAACTCTCAAAAGTTACAAATTAGTCATTAACGTTATCAATTTATAACAAAATGAAAATTAATGTGCCACTTAAAGATAAGACAAGTTAGGCTGCTGAGACCAGGCCTATATATGGGCCTGTATAGGAGGGGCACCTGCCCAGGGCCTATAATTTTTATAGTGCATTATATTTTTAAAAAATGATTTTATATAAGTTATAAGATTCAATTATTTTTAATATTTTTTTATTAAGGGTTTAATTTTTCTTCAATATTGTTATGGACTCAATTTTTTTAATATTTATCATTAGATGCCTACTCTTATAATTTATTTATTTTTCTAATATTTGTATAAGGGGCCAATTTTTTGCCAATATTTTTTTCTAACATTTGTTATTAAGAGCCAAAATTTTTAATACTTTTTATTAGAGGCCTAAGTTTTCAATAGTTGTTATTAGGGTTTATTTTGAAAATTCAATTTTTTGTCTAATATTTATTTGTTATTAAGAGTCCAATTTTTCCATACTTTATTAGAGATCCAATTCTTTTTAATATTTTGTTATTATGAGCTTAAAAGTTTACTTTTTCTTTAATATTTGTTATTAGGGACCCATTTTTTCAATAGTTATAAATATGGAGCTACCCTTAAAATTTATTTTTTTCCAACACTTGTTATTAGGAATAATTACTTAAACAATAGTATGTAACTAAAATAACGACCGTTATGTAATGATAATGACATCGTTTGAAACCACAATATCCACAATCATTGTATTCACAATAGCATATGTTATTAAGAATTCACAACCACAATACTTGCAGTGACCACAATATCATCAATTATGTATGCAATAACGATAAACATAATGATATCAAAGACACAAATATAAATTGTAATTTAAATTCCTAATTAAAGGTCTAACTTTTTTGTTCGTCCGAGGGTCACCAAAATCTCATAAACGGGCTTGGTTGAGACTAATTCGTTGAGAATGAAAAAAAGGATGAGATTGAAGCCATGCCGGAAAACTTAAAGAGGTGGCTATGATATCGGATTTGACCCCATTTCCGGCAAATAGATATATAGCGACTTTGACTCCGCCTATCGAAAGATATATTGAGAAGGTTAAGGAAGCGGCTAATAATAGTAACGCCAAGCAGAAGCTTACGTGAAGGCGAGGAGGAAGGTGTGTTTTTTCTCCCTTTATCGGTTTTAACATTACGAATTGGGTTATTGATTAATCGCTTGGTGTTATAAATACTATTGTTATCGATCCACGTTAGTTTTGATGAGTAAGCCTTCCGTCGAAGATTTTTTATATACATAAAGATTCGAATTAAAAAGTTACTTAAACGATATCAAATTATTTATTACTTGAACTATCTCTCGTTAGTTGTCATCCCAAGTCTTTAAATATGCTATTTAAGAGGTATCCCATTACATATTGTACTTGATGGATTTGTTTGAAACAAACATTTTTGCTTAAGAATGTATGACAGGATTTTACAAATCTCCAATTGCCAGATACAACAATATCTGTGATGGGGCTCCCTGTTTCTGCTCTTTAAAGTGGCACATTGAGAGGATGGTTGTTGAAAGGAAGAAGATGGATCTTTTAAGTAAGTATGCGAGTGAAGGGTTGATGGAGGAGCAGAGTGAAGCCAAGGACTTGCTTAATATTCATCGGTAGAGTAGATGCTGGTAATCTTGTATCTTTTAATCCACAACTTTGATGATATCCAATTATATAACCTTCCTGTCTTGTTTATATTGCTTTTAGATTTCATTTGCATTTCGAGTTCGGAGAATTACTTTCCCATATGCAACTTGGTTTTCATGCGGAAGAGTTAGAAAATTCTTTATATTTGCAAATTCTGATATTGTTTACACCTATTATACTCTTGATGTCATATTTTGATTTGGTTACATATATTTCATCGTTAATCTACTAATAGCCTTCATTTGTCGTTATTGCTGAGGCTTTTGTAATAGATTTACCTAGTTTGGTTGATGTTCTTTGAGATTATAAGTAAAATGTCGTTTTCTCCCTGATACTACTTTGAGCAGTAACGATTCACCACAGATTTAGTTTTGGAAATAAGACTGGAATGGTTAACTCTGAAAAAGTGCTACTCAACACCGGATGACAGATATTGCCCATTCCTTGCGAG
This sequence comes from Hibiscus syriacus, assembly GCF_006381635.1. NCBI lineage: Eukaryota > Viridiplantae > Streptophyta > Magnoliopsida > Malvales > Malvaceae > Hibiscus > Hibiscus syriacus. Next base: position 102,252 of record NW_024062311.1, on the reverse strand, counting down.
TCTTTTGCATCACTTTGTGGGCACTTTAACATGTTTTCCCAGTTCAAGGGAGTAGTAATTTTAATCTAACAATTTAAAGTTTTCTTATTGAGGACTTTTATGCGCTCTGATGAAATATTAAGACAATTTTGTACCATTTAACCCTAACTGGCCTTCCCATATGAAAATAACTTTATATTTGGAGTTATTTTCAAGTGAGATATTATGTAACTTTTGAATGTACTTGATGTTTTAGGGTAGTATGATCTATGGAATTCCTACATAATATATGATGGTTATTTAGGTATTCTAACTTGTTTAAATTCCTAGACTTTGTGGATACCTTTCATGCTTTCACTTGTTTAAAATTGGCGTCACTTCAGTTTATGGTGGCGTTTGCTTTTACTACTGACATTTGATATCATACTGGAAATTGATACCATACTGTTAAGTTGATACCATACTGATTTGAGCACAAAGATCTGTGCTGATGATAATGATACACGTAGTCTGAATTTATGTCTAAGACATTGATGCTAAATATACTTTAGTAACTTTTAGCATTGCAGATATCTGTAACTAGCTTTAGGATATGAATTCCCGCATTCGGTTCTTTGATTGATTTGCTCAGAGTGGAGAACTAGATTTCAAATTGATCTAGGAAACTCCTTGGACGATATGATGTAACAGTGTAATGGATAGATCTGCTTCATTCGGCCATTCTCTAATATTCATATATCATTAAAAAATTTGAATGAAACAGAATCCGGAGAGTAGCATGACTTATTATAGTTTTTCTTCTCATCATTGCAACTTGGAATTTATTCCTGTTTATCTAGTTTTATCTTTGTTGGAGGAAGGAAATTCTGAACTTGATTACAAAAATATAACTTGAATCAATGCATCTCCCAATTTAGTTACAGCATGAATAATCTCACAACAACATCAAAACAATCTGGAAATTATATGGTAAAGATCCTTGGAACACAAATTGAGAAATTATAGATCTTATTCATTCATGGGTTTTTCTCCTTTGTTGGATTTACAATCCTCAAAACTCTCCAAACTGCACTGTTACATTTGAATTCGAAATCCAATGTTATTCTCCATGTGTCACCTCCTTTTCCAATCTCACCCTTAGCTCCTTTTTACATAACTGCTTGAGGTGTTGTCAAACCAGTGACAATTATGATATTCTTGTCTTTTACATTCAAAAGTGTTTACATAAACTTCAGAGGAAGAAATGAACTTCCCATAATCTTTTACATAGTTTACCTTGTTTTTTTTAATAGGCCTTCGATATTATAAGTAAGATTTGTCATGTAGGATGAATGAAGAAGTGCCTACATATAAATAAATAGATGCAACATTAGAAAAAGAAATTCTTCCAATTAGGATTAGGGTTCAGAGTTTCTTTTTAAATATCTAATTTTATGTTTTTAAAGTAAATGATTAGTTAATTATGGTTTGATATGACCAAACATTGTTATCTCAGTAGTCCAAACGTGTCAAATCAACTTCCCGTAATCAAAGAAACGAAGGTTAAGGATTGAATGATTGTTTGTTACAAAATGATAACATTAATGATTATTTATAAGTTTTTAAATTTTAGTGATAAAAAAATTTATCCAAATTTTAGTGATAAGTGTAGTTTACCCTAAATTAAAATATTGTTTTTCAAATTCTTATTTGAAATATATCTCGACATCATTAGGTTCACTATGTCTTGCTGAGAATTTCATTTATAATTTTTGTTATTGGTTCTTACCTCTCTTAATATCTATACTTTAAACTTTCTATAAAAATCAACTAAATATATATATATATAAGGTTAGAATCCACTTACACAATATAAAACTCATTAGTTTTTATACAGATTTAGGATCGTTCAAAATAGATGGTTGAAATTGATTCCTTGTTTTTTTTTCTAGTGAATATCTTCTCATTTCCTACTGTTAATCTCAACCATCTATTTTCACTTATCCTATTATATATATATATAAGAGTATCCTATTATACAATGTAAAACTCTTTTAGTTGACACAGATTTAGGACCGTTGGATAAGTGAAAATAGATGGTTAAAATTGATTCCTTGTTTTTTTTTTCTAGTGAATATCAAAATTAAAAGGAGGGAAGGATTCAAATCAAATTACCATAAAGCCAAGTCCCACCATCCCACATTGCACTGGAAAGCAAGATAGCAGCTTTTCCTCGTGTTTGTAAAGCAACTTTTTGCATACTTCCGACTCACTGAGCCGTGTGGTGAGCACAGGAACGAATTATTATTTCGTCTTTTACTAAAGAATACCTTGTGCTCTCCATCTTAAGCGGCATACGCCAATATTTGGAAGGGTGTTCCTTGTTGAATGCCCCCGATACCAATCCAAGTTTCAATGTTTTCCAGCAGTTTTTTTCTCAATGTAACGATAAGAGATTTAAATAGCGGTTTGTGACCACAATAACACTTGTGATATAATGGTATCGATGCTGCCCAATACTGCTATTTTATAATCGCGATACTTGCAATTACTGTAATAGCACTCGTTATGTCTGCAATCATGATATACACAGCATAACGGAAAACGTGATTGCAACCACTATTTATTCCCTAGTGACTAGTGATTGGCTTGTAATTTTCTTCTTTGCCTTTACTATCCTTGTCTGTGGTACTCAAGGGCAGCACCATAGGCAAATTTCTACTGCTTCTGTCGTTAAATTCTGCAGTAAATATCTGGGTTAGAAGACTCAACCCCAATCATTGACGGAATAATTAGACAAAAGTTTGAAAAGATCAAAATATTCAAGCCTGACAGCTTGTTGTTTATAAAGAATACCACTAAATTAACCGTATACCTGCAGAAAATATCTTACAATTGTCAAACTAAATCAAAGAAAATATAAAAGATCCTAACAGTAAATTGAAATTTCAAGAGTGTACTCCATACCATGCAACAACCACGTCATTGTTAGGACCGTCGGCGCACCCCATGGCGCAGCGGAAACAAAACTCGACGGTCTCACCAGCGATCCAAGTACGAAAAACTGAAATCGGGAGGAAGAGATGCGAATACTTACAGTGGGTTCCTTGAAAAACAGCAAGGAATGCAGTGAATTCTGGTGGTGTAGATCGGGTCGAATCGTAAGCCTCTACGAAATCACGTCTCGACCTCTACTCAGTTCACCCGATTGAGAGCAATTTTGTTTTCCCCCAAAACAGTTTTGAGTTTTGAGAGAAAGTGGCTGAAGGTTTTGTGTGTGTTCTCCCCAAAACGGCTGCTAGACCTAACACACCCTTTTATAGCCAAGTTACCCTAGTCATATTAGGGTTTTTATTATTTCAAATTAATTAAATATGTATTTAATTAATTAGAATTTAATAATCCTTTTATATCCGAGTTACCCTAATCATATCAGATATTTTATTATTTCAAATTAATTAAATCTATATTTAATTAATTGAAATTAAATATTCCGGATTATTAAAATATATATACTTAATAACTCTAGATATATTTTAGTAACGTACAACAAATTGTACATTTTTGCTCGTTTCAATCTTAGGGTGTGACCCTGTAAGTTCTTGTAACATTATAAGTAATTATTAGAACAATTCTAATATTACATACAATGAGTGGCATCTAGCAATATATCATTGTCACCTAAGTTACAAGAAAATATGATTCGATATATCATCTTGGTGATTAACTCTTTTATGTATTATATCCTTATGTCCTTTATATCTAGAATAGGCACAAGTCTTGGAATAGTCACACTTGTATAGCCCATCTATTGTTTCTTGATTTCTAGAGTAGACTTTAATTAACAAATAGTTTATGATATCTCATATCAACTTATTCGAGCATGGCCATGTGTTTCTAGTCTTACTCAATCAAGTGGCCTATGATATGTTTCCTATTATGTAGGAAGGACATATCCTATCTTAATCATACACACCCACTACATATATTGAGATATATTCAATAACAGTCTTTATAGAGCAACCAGTTACGAAGCTTGTTTAGCTGCATCAAAACATACAACAATATATGTTGGGATAGTATTGAACTCAAGTATGAGGATCATACATATAGCCATCACCATGAGTAATGTTATGACTGTCACATAATACTCCAAGACATATGCTCATGGTGGGTCAATCTAATACATTGTTCTCTAACAATATAATCATGTATTAATTCTGACATCTCTATGTCAATGACAACTCATTGTCATCAATCAATAACATGTTAGTCTTGAGCGTATTATTATTGTCCATGCCTATAATAATACTTGACTAGGGATCTTTTAATAATAACAATTATGTCATTATATGGACTTTATTATCTTCCAGTTTATGTTAAACACATATATATAACTGAAAATAATAGCGGCAATGCCTTTATTCAATAAAATCGGTAAATAAAAGTATTATTACAACCATCATATGATTGGTCTTTGGGCATACTCTAACAATCTCCCACTAACACTAAGACCAATCACTCACATATCTAATACCGAGTGACTCAGTGTGACGATCATGCCTCTGTTGTGTATGAGGCTTCGTCAAGGGATCATCAATATTGTCATCCGTGTGTACTATACATATTTCCACATCTCCTCGATCAATGATCTCTCAAATGAGATGAAAGCGCCTAAGAATATGTTTGGATCGTTGAAGAGATCTGGGTTCCTTTGCTTGTGCAATGGCTCCATTATTGTCACAACAGAGTTCTACAGCATCTGATATGCTGGAAACAACCCCTAATTCCATTATAAATTTCTTGATCCAAACAGCCTCTTTTGATGCTTCAGTAGCTGCAATGTATTCAGCCTCTGTTGTAGAATCAGCTACTGTGTCTTCCTTCAAACTTTTCCAGCTCACAGCACCTCTATTAAGACAAAACACAAAACCCGATTGCGGTCGTGAGTCATCCTTGTCAGTTTGGAAGCTGGCATCAGTATAACCTTTTATACAAAGCTCTTCCTCTCCTCCATAGACAAGAAATTTATCCTTAGTTCTTCCTAAGTACTTAAGGATATTTTTAACCGCAACCCAATGATTTTCACCAGGGTTCACTTGATACCGACTTGTCATGCATAAAGCATACGATACATCTGGTCGAGTACATATCATGGCATACATGATAGAACCAATAGCCGAAGCATATGGAATCTTTTTCATCCGTTCTCTTTTTAGTGGAGTTGAAGGACACATTTCCTTCGAAAGAGAAATGCCATGTCTCATAGGCAAAAATCCTTTATTGGATTCTTCCATACTGAACCTTTTCAGCACTTTGTCTATATATGTACTTTGACTTAGACCTAGAAGTTGTCTTGATCTATCTCTATAGATCTTAACTCCTAAGATATACGCTGCCTCACCCAAATCTTTCATAGAAAAACAACAACTTAACCAAGTCTTAACAGAATGTCCTATGATGAGTATGTCGTCTACATACAAGATTAGGAAAGAAATAATGCTCCCACTAGCCTTCTTATAAACACAAGGCTCATCTTCATATATGATAAAACCAAACTCTTTGATTGCATCATTGAAACAAAGATTCCAGCTTAGAGAAGCTTGCTTTAGTCTATAAATAGACCTCTGTATACAAACCTTTCCAGTATTTCCTGGAAAGACAAAACCTTCTGGTTGTGTCATATACACATCCTCTTCAAGTTTTCCATTAAGGAAGGCGATTTTGACGTCCATTTGCCAGATTTCATAATCATGGAATGCAACTATTGCGAGCAGGATCCGGATGGACTTAAACATAGCTACAGGGGAGAATGTTTCGTCATAGTCTACACCATGAACTTGTAAAAAACCATTATTGACTAATCGCCCCTTGTATGTTTGTACATTACCTTCTATGTCAGTTTTCTTCTTGAAAACCCATTTACACCCAATAGGTTTGACCCCTTCAGGTGGTTCAACCAATGTCCATACTTGGTTTACTGACATAGAATCCATCTCAGATCTCATGGCTTCAAGCCATTTCTCAGAGTATGGGCTAGACAATGCCTTTTGATAAGTCCTGGGCTCATCTTGATCCATAAGAAGAACATCTCCATGTGTCATAAGGAGAAATCCAAATCTCTTAGGTGCACGATGTTCTCTTGTGGATCTACGCAGTGATTGTATTTCTAAATCTGTTGAATGCTCCTCAACAACTTGTGAAACATGCTCAACTTCAGGTTTATTTATTTGCTGTTCTTGAACTTCTCCAAGTTCAATATTTCTACCATTCCCTTTCTTTGAGAGAAATTCTCTTTCGAGAAAAACTCTTGTTCGAGCAATAAACACTTTGTTCTCGTTAGGGTTGAAGAAATAGTATCCCTTAGTTTCTTTAGGATATCCAACAAATATACACTTATGAGATTTAGGTTCGAGCTTTGTAGACATATGATGTTTTACATAAGCTTCACAACCCCAAATCTTGATAAAAGACATACTGGGACGTTTCCTAGTCCATATCTCATATGGTGTCTTTTGAACCGATTTAGATGGAACATGATTTAGTGTGAAAGCGGCTGTTTCAAGTGCATGTCCCCAAAAAGAAGTTGGAAGATCACTATGACTCATCATCGATCGAAGCATGTCTAACAGTGTTCGATTTCTTCTTTCAGAAACTCCATTCCACTGTGGCGTACCAGGTGGTGTAAGCTGTGAGACAATCCCACATTCTTTTAGGAGTTCATCAAACTCTATGCTTAAGTATTCTCCACCTCGATCTGATCGGAGTGCCTTAATACTCTTTCCTAGTTGATTTTGTACTTCATTTTTAAATTCCTTAAACTTTTCAAGGGCTTCAGATTTATGGCGCATAAGATAAATATACCCATATCGACTGAAGTCATCGGTAAAAGTAATGAAGTAATGGAATCCACCTCTGGCTTGTGTATTCATTGGTCCACATACATCACTATGTATTAACCCCAATAAATCACTTGCTCGCTTACCTTTACTATTAAAAGGAGCTTTAGTCATTTTTCCCAACAGGCAAGATTTGCATACATCATATTGTTCGAAAACAAATGAATCTAAGAATCCATCTTTATGGAGTTTTGATATGCGTCTCTCACTTATATGGCCTAAACGACAATGCCAAAGATAAGTTTGATTCGAGTCATTTGTTTTTGATCTCTTAGTATTTATGTTATAAATGGTGTTATCTTGATCCAAAATATAGAGACCATTAACCAATTGTGCCGAACCATAAAAAAAACTATCGAGATAAAAAGAACAACAATTATTCTTAATAATAATCTCAAAGCCAATCTTGTCCAAACAGGAAATAGAAATAATGTTCTTAGTCAAACTAGGTACATAATAACAATCCTCTAAATTTAAATCAAGTCCACTAGGCAAAGATAAAACATATGTCCCTATAGATAATGCAACAACTCTTGCTTCATTTCCCACTCGTAGGTCCACGTCTCCTTTAGCCATATTCCTTCTCTTTTGCAGTCCTTGTACAGAAGTACAAATATGAGAACCACAACCGGTATCTAATACCCAAGAAGTAGATGTTGAAAAATTAACATCAATAACATAAATACCTGAAACAAACGTTCCGTTTACTTTTGCCTTCTTGACTTCTTCAAGGTAAATAGGGCAGTTCCTCTTCCACTGTCCGGTCTTATCGCAATGGAAACATTTTCCTTCTTTGCTAACCCCTTTTGGGTTTTAATGCATTTTTCCATTTTGGTTTGGTCTTACCATTTCCCTTAGACTTTGCCATTACCTTTTTCTTTCCCTTTCCATTGTCCTTGTGGACCATCAGAATGGGCTTAGGTCCAACCTTTTTCATGTTACTTTCAGCAGTCGTAACATGCCAAGTAACTGTGGCAAAGTTTTGTTAATTTCATTCATATTGAAATTAAGGACAAATTGGCTAAAGCTATCTGGCAACGATTGCAGGATAACATCGGTAGCCAATTTATCTTTGAGAGGAAATCCTAACTTTTCCAACATTTGGATGTAGCCCATCATCTTTATGACATGAGCTCCTACAGGAGTTCCCTCTGCCATTTCTTTGAGATTTTGAATCATCTCATTTGCAACCATGTCCTCATGTTGCTTCTGAAGCTCGGGAGTCATGGTGGCAAGCATTAGACATCCAACATCTAACATATCATCCATATGTTTCTTGAATTTGTCTTTGTCATCTTTTGAAGCATTAGCTGCCGGTTCATCAGGAACAGGTTCCTCAATGACATATTCCTTCCTTTCCTGTTTGAGAACAATTCTCAAATTACGAAACCAGTCAAGGAAGTTTATGACATTAAGTTTATCCTTCTCAAGGAGTGATCGCAGTGATCGCAGTGTTGTTTGCCATTAAATCTACAACAATGGAAATATTAAAGTAAGTAAATTTACCGAATTAAAATTTATAAATAGGACTTTATTTACAAATTACTCCCACTATTTTATTCAAAATTAAAAACCCTCTTTGTTTTAATTTCAAAAAAATCAACGAAAATTTTTCTAGTGGGTGAGGATCCATAATACATCGATTTCCTAAATCAGCTTTGGCTTTTCTTTTAGGATAGTGATTATTTAGGTAAGTAACACTTGACTATTTACATCTCATGTAACTCCTCACTTTTGGTGAACAACTTTTGTTCAAGTCATCTCATGACTTATCCAAATATTTAACCTCTAGGTTTCTAATCCTATTAGAATAACCTAGCTAAGTTATTACCAATATTTCAACCGGTGAATATCACTTGCTTATTCTTCGCGTTTAACCAAGATAGATTTATGTGCCAATGCTTTGGCAAAGCCCACACAATATCGATCAAAGCCTTAACGAGGGTAAATATTGGACGATTAAGTTAACTTAGATTATAAAGAGGGATTTGCGTAATTATCTCATAATTGTTCGTTTTAATATTAGGCCCTTATTGATCTCATATATTTATTCTTATTATATCATTTGATGCATTGCATACATAACAAATATAACAATAAATAAGATACAATGGTTATAGCCCAAAACATTGACTAAGGTGGCCCATCCTAAGCCAATGGGAGAACCAAGAACCCTAAAGCCTAAGACTATTCTCTAGGCATCTTCTCGCCATTCTTCTGCTCCTTGTGAATCTTCATAGATTTACAATTTTAAAAGAAACTCGTTTTACATACGAGGGAGTAAGATGAGAAGAGAAATACAACAGAGATATAGAAAGGCACAGCTCGCAGACCGTATTTCAAAATAAACCATTGTGAATTGAACAAGGGCTATAACCATGCATATCAAACATCGTGCAAAACAAACATATCATATATATATACACGTTGTTACGCATTTGTTAAAATATTAATATGGGCCTTCAATTTGTACTGCTGATAAGGGGTCAAGGGCTAAACGCAATCTTCTATCGCACTCCCATGGAAAAACGTCACGATTTGATAACAATTATCAACAGAATCGTTCTTTTGGGATTTTCAATCCCGAAGCTTTTCTGCATCGGAACAACTATTGTTCCACTGCTAAACGTGATCTGCTATCGCACTCCCATAGATCATCCAGTAACAAATCGATTGATAAACATATTAACAAATTAATCGTTATGGTATCGATTCGAACAATGATATCATCATATTTACCGAAATCGATAAAAGTAGAACATGCATCTCATACATATCGCATCAACAAAAAATTTAACCATAAATCATATCGTACAAGTGGCTCTGATGCCACTGTTAGGACCGTCGGCGCACCCCATGGCGCAGCGGAAACAAAACTCGACGGTCTCACCAGCGATCCAAGTACGAAAAACTGAAATCGGGAGGAAGAGATGCGAATACTTACAGTGGGTTCCTTGAAAAATAGCAAGGAATACAGTGAATTCTGGTGGTGTAGATCGGTTCGAATCGTAAGCCTCTACGAAATCACGTCTCGGCCTCTACTCAGTTCACCCGATTGAGAGCAATTTTGTTTTCCCCCAAAACAATTTTGAGAGAAAGTGGCTGAAGGTTTTGTGTGTGTTCTCCCCAAAATGGCTGCTAGACCTAACACACCCTTTTATAGCCAAGTTCCCCTAGTCATATTAGGGTTTTTATTATTTCAAATTAATTAAATCTATATTTAATTAATTGGAATTTAATAATCCTTTTATATCCGAGTTACCCTAATCATATAAGAGATTTTATTATTTCAAATTAATTAAATCTATATTTAATTAATTGAAATAAAAAATTTGGGATTATTAAAATATATATATACTTAATAACTCTAGATATATTTTAGTAACGTACAACAAATTGTACATTTTTGCTCGTTTCAATCTTAGGGTGTGACCCTATAGGTTCTTGTAACATTAGAAGTAATTATTAGAACAATTTTAATATTACATACAATGAGTGACATCTAGCAATATATCATTGTCACCTAAGTTACAAGAAAATATGATTCGATATATCATCTTGGTGATTAACTCTTTTATGTATTATATCCTTATGTCCTTTATATCTAGAATAGGCACAAGTCTTGGAATAGTCACACTTGTATAGCCCATCTATTGTTTCTTGATTTCTAGAGTAGACTTAAATTAACTAATAGTTTATGATATCTCATATCAACTTATTCGAGCATGGCCATGCGTTTCTAGTCTTACTCAATCAAGTGGCCTATGATATATTTCCTATTATGTAGGAAGGACATATCCTATCTTAATCATACACACCCACTACATATATATTGAGATATATTCAATAACAGTCTTTATAGAGCAACCAGTTACGAAGCTTGTTTAGCTGCATCAAAACATATAACAATATATGTTGGGATAGTATTGATCTCAAGTATGAGGATCATACATATAGCCATCACCATGAATAATGTTATGACTGTCACATAATAATCCAAGACATATGCTCATGGTGGGTCAATCCAATACATTGTTCTCTAACAATATAATCATGTATTAATTCTGACATCTCTATGTCAATGTAAACTCGTTGTCATCAATCAATAACATGTTAGTCTTGAGCGTATTATTATTGTCCATGCCCATAATAATACTTGACTAGGGATCTTTTAATAATAACAATTATATCATTATATGGACTTTATTATCTTCCAGTTTATGTTAAACACATATATAACTGAAAATAATAGCGGCAATGCCTTTATTCAATAAAATCGGTAAATAAAAGTATTATTACAATCATCATATGATTGGTCTTTTGGCATACTCTAACAGTCATGCCATAATCAAGAGACTTTGAACAATAGCTACCAACCTAGCAAAGTGCTTTATACAGCTGTGATTATACAAACAATACCACCAGAAATCTACCAAATAGTTGCTCATATGTATGTCAATGTAGCAAGCAAGAACACATTTCCTATTAACAGAAGATCATGTGTGATGAAGAAATCAAGTCACCACAAGCATATAATACACCACGAGGAACTGCAAATTAGTGGAGCCAATGAGTCAAAATATTCATGATAAAGACGCATCTATATCTTTGAAATCAATAAATTGAAATTTTCAACAATACATACTATTAACTAAGAAAACTTCTAAAGCACTATGTGGTTTAGGCAACCTACCAAGCTCTAAACCCTGCCAACATAAACACAATTTTATGCCAAATGATCTTAAAATTACAGAACTTATCAATATTCACTATTCAACTTGAGCAATAAGTTCAGTTATATTAGACAAATTACTATTGAAAATGGTAATCCTAGAGCTTGGGCGCACATGTATAATAATAGAAGTAAACACAACTTTGAGAGCTCAAAACCCACCTCGAAAAGACAACAAAGAGGAGAGGTTATCTAGACGTATAAATAATAAGCTCGAGAGACCATTGGAACTTACTTACCTGGACGGGGTCAATGGGTGATCAGTAAGGCCCATGGCCTGGACTGGTGGCTTTCATTGCACTTTGAAGGTGCACCCACCTAAGGTCTCCTCAATTAGGAGATCCTACGCCATTATTTGTGGCAGTGGGAGCCTGCGTTCGCGTGGCTCCTTCCTCATTTCTAGTTAGAAGTTTTTGTTTTTTATTGACTAAGTTTACCAATTGTTAAAGTTGAATGTGGAGCTGAAATTTATTGAAACAGAAGATAAACCACTGTGGTAATAGCAATGTCCATTAATTCTGATAAGCATACTTCCTCAACCTGTATTAGATCGAATTTCCATTAAAAATATCATTGAACTCGAGTTTTGGCTTTCTATTGAATCTAAAGTAACTTGCTTCTCATATGATGCTAAGACACTTTCTCACTGCCCACAATTTACTTGTCAGCAAGTAATGTGAGTGGCAGAATAAGTAATGCATATTTCACATACATAGGCGACAGTTCATCTAAGATATGTTTCTGCTGCTATTGGACAACAAAAGCGATAACTTTGTTTTGTTTGTTGCTTCATTCTTAGGATTTGGTAGTATTATATGACATTTGGCAGTGAGAGACTGGAAATTATATTTCGCCAATTCGGTGTAGTTGAGAGTAAAGATCAGTACTTCAACAGCAATAGGAAGTTGAAAATTTCCATGATACATTAGAACTGTACAATTTACTGTTTATATTACGCAGAAAAATAAGCTTATGAGGAAAAGAGATGAGAATACAAAACGTTTTCAGAAAATGAGAAGAGAGGCTTCTTCTTACATTGCCTTCTCATCATCATAACATTTCGGAAGAACAAATCAGCAAAATCATAGCAACATGCACTTCAGAAGAACAAAATTCCACCTTGATATGTAAATTTTTCTCATCCTCACATATAGCATGAAACTTCACATTGATGTGATTTGTTCTATATTGCTGAATTGGGTTTTTAGAAATAACAGTAGATAACTTATTGTCACACAAAAGAATAGTAGCACCTTCTTGCTCAAACCCAAGATCAAAAAGTAAATTTCTCAACCAAATTGCTTGATTTACAACAACAACAATAACAATGTATTTTGCCTCTGCAGTTGGTTGAGCCACAACTTCTTGCTTCTCTGAACTCCAACAAATTGCACTAGAACCAAGGTTGAAAACATATCCGGATGTACTTTTCATATCATCCAAACTCCTTGCCCAATCACTGTCATAATATCTGGTCAACATCACACTTCCTATCTTTAAATAATTCAGCCCCTCACTTGATGTGCTCTTCACATACCTAAGGACCCTTTTAGCAACTCCCAAATGAACATTAGTAAGTGAACTAAAAAATCTTGATAACAATGTTGCAGGGAACATTAATTAAGGTATTGTTACTGTTAAGTAAAGTAAGCTTCCAATTATGCTACTAAAATTAGAAGGATCACAGAGTTTCTCAATATCGTTCTTTGACAACCTCAAGCTTAAAGGAAATGGTAAATCAACTCCCTTGCAACATTCTGACGCCAGACAGAATAGTGATTATCCTGTAGGCTAGTTCCGACAGACGATTCACAAGAGAAAATTTGCCCAAAAACCAGAGAAAAAAAGTCTCTAGGGTTTAATAAAATATTATAAAATCAAAACCATCCAAAAAGCAGTCCACAAGCCGGACTGTTATAGCAAAAAAATCGTCTTTATTCGAATTTTGCCAAAAATAGCAAAATCCCGAAAATCACTCTAAATTGAAATTCGAAATAAAATAAGCAATCTCCCAAAAATCCGGCCTAAATCGGATTTAAATTGACTTCCTAATTAACAATCGAAATATTACCATAAATAGTAAAAAAATAACTAAATCTAGTGATTCGGAGGGGAAAACGGCAGAATTTGAGGTTGAAAAAAAGGCCACATAGAGCATAGCTCAATGTGGAGAGCGTGCGCGTCGAAAAGAGCTTTCCGGATTGGGGTCTTATGCGCGATTCTAACACCTGTAGCCAAAGTTATGGCCAAAAGACTGAAACATACTCAAAACGACCCCAATGAGGAACATGTCACAATCAATTCCCGCCTTTGCGCTGATCTGCCAACTCATGGTATCTCAGCGCCATCAACGTGCAATCTGACAGCTCAGCATCATCTGTCTCGGATCCCCCTGCATCACATTCCAACTTAAATTTTCTTAGAACATCTAAGACATATTTCTGTTGTGAAATGAAGATATCAACCTTGCTTTGATTCATTTCCATCCTAAGAGAGTAGCTCAATAAGCCAAGATTAAACATCTCTAATTCTTTTTGCATACTCAATTTAAATTCTAAAATAGCTTTTTCATTGCTTCCCATTACCAATAAATCATCGACATAAAGAGAAACAACAAGTAAATCATCATTCTTATCTTTCTTAAGATACAAAGTAGCTTCTTTAACGCTTCTTTAAAAACTCAATAATTGCAAATAAGTATTAATTCGATAATACCAGGCCCTTGGTGCTCGTTTTAAGTCATAAAGAGTCTTCTTATGTTTGTACACTTGATGTTCCTTTTCGGCAACCATGTAACCTTCAGGTTGAAAAACATAAAAAAATATTTTTCAAGCTTTCCCTTCAGAACGACAAATTTTACATCTAGATGGAACAAATTCCAGCTCAATTGACATGCAATAACAATGAGTAATCACATGATATCGAGTCTAGAAACAAGTACAAATGTGTCATATTAGTAAACTCCACCTATCTGTGCAAACCCCTTTACAACCAACCTAGCCTTGTTCTTGAATACAGAGCCAACGAAATTGAACTTGGTCCTATAAACCAACTTAACACCTATAACATTCTTGTCGTCAGGTTGATCTGTTAAGAACCATGTACCATTTTCTCAATTGCAGAAATTTTTACCTTCATTGCATAAATCCATTCAGGTACCTTTGCAACTCCAATAAGACTTGTTGGTTCAACAAAGATAAAATTGTACATCTACACATCTACTAAGGATTTAGTTTTGATAGCCTAAACATCATTTTTATCTGTTGTATAGAACTATCACTAGTTACATTATTCTCAATATCATCAGTTATAACAACCTCGTCAGCCATTGATATACTATCATGCTTCTGTACATTATTCTTCTACAATTCCATTAAGAACCTTCATCAAAAGTGAAATCTTTACTCACCACAATCTTCTTGCTTTACAAATTAAAGACTTTATACCCCTTGGATTGAGAAGAATAACCAATAAAAATTCCTTTCCAAGTCCTTCCATCTTACTTGGGTCTCATATTAGCATGTATATGACCGAAACAGAGTGAACTGAACACTTTAAGGTGTTTCCAAGACAGCTTAAACCTAGACCAGGCTTCAAGAGGAGTTTTTTCATCCACATCCTTAGTTACTAACCTGTTCAAAAAAATACATAGGCGTAGCGACAGCTTCTACCCGAAATGATTTTAGAAGATGTTCTTTAAACAACATACATCTTGACATATCCAGAACAATTCTATTCTTCGTTTTGCAAACCCTGTTCTATTGAGGAATGTAAGGAATAGTTAGCTGATATGAATCCCAACCTCTCTACAAAAAGCATTGAACTTCTTGAACACATACTCTCCACCATTTTTTCGTTCTTAAAACATTCAACCTACAATCACTTTGATTTTCAATAGATTTCTTGAATTCTTTGAAAGTTGACAATACATTCAGGTTAGATTCAAGAAATATACTCAACACATCCTTGTTATATCACCTATGAAAAACATACAATACTTGATGTCATTCACAGAAGAAGTCTTTATTGGACTACACAAATTAGAGTGAACTAACACTAATTTCATATTTGCTCTATTCACACAATCATTGAGAAAATCACAGTCTATAAGACTTTTCAAATTGACCACTATCACATTTATCATCACAAATATTAAGCACAGAAAAATATGTTACAAAACCATTTGGTTGTATATACTTTGAAGTTCTAAGATTAAAATGACCTATCTTTGTATACCAAATAGGATTGAGATCATCTTTTTCCAAGTACACATGTTCACAATCAACTTCAAGCTTCAATTAAAATCTATTATTTTTCATTTTCAGCTGAACGAACTTAGAACCACAAACATCAAATATGTTGTAGAAATCACCCTTAAACTGAACACAAACCATTTTTAATCATTTGAGGAATACTTGGAAGATTTTGATCTAAATCAAGAATAAAAAGAACATTGTAGATTGTTCTTTTACCTTGTATAATATTCACGGAAATTGAGTCTTTGCCTTGAACTTGAACTGTGACACCATTTCCTAACTTCACATTTATCTTAAAAGTCTTATAAAGGGAGTTAAAGTATGCAGCCACGAGTTTCATGTGACTGGTAAAACCACTATCCACGACCTAAGTAGAGTTATGAGATGATTCAACATGAAAAACCATAAACAAATGCTCACCCTGGTCTTAAAAGAAACACAATTATTTACCAAATGATCTTAAAATTCAAAATGTAAACATAAAATTAAAGGCAATCTCACGTATAATTACAATACTATACTTCTGGGTAATGATAATTTGATCCCGCAAGTTGAGTAGAATAAAATGTGATAATTCGGAGAGCCTGCAGCAAAAATAAATAAAGAAAAGAAACAATTGTGAGTAAATGCTTAAAATTGCAAAACTTATCAACATTCACCATTCAACTTGAGCAGTAAGTTCTTTTTTATTAGACTAATTACTGATGAAAATGCTAATCCTAGAACTTGGGTGCACATGTATAATAATAAAAAATATGAAGCACGCACAAGTTTGAGAGCTCGAAACCCACATCGAGAAAGACAGTAAAGAGGAGAGGTTAGATAGACGTATAAAGAATAAGTATGGGAGACCTTTGAAACATTCTTACCTGGACGGGGTCGATGGGTGATCAATTAGATCCATGGCCTATGCTAGTGGTTTTCTTTGCACTTGGAAGGTGCACCTGCCTAAGGTCTGCTCAATTGGGAGAGGCTACGACATTATTTCTGGCAGTGGGGGCCTGCGTTCGCACGGCCCCCCTTCTTCATTTCTAGTTAAAAGTATCTTTCGTCTAATAATGAAGCTTACCTAGTGTTAATTGTTGTTGGCTGTGGAGTTGAAATTTATCGAAACAGAAGATCAACCAATGTGGTAATAGCAATATCCGTTGATTCTGATAAATTTGGATTTGTCATTCAAACATGTATTGATACGAGTTTTGAAGGGGTTTAGCAGTGATGGGTACTCTTCCCGATTGAAAGACTTGGGATTTTATTAGGATAGGCAGAGATTGGAGCATTTCCCGCGGTTGAGTTGTAAGCAGTGGAAAATGCTTGCATCGTTCATCCAAATCACAAAATACGTTATCTTTGTATGTTTGTTTGGAGCAGAAGTCCAAAACTAATGCCACTTATAGCAAACTATGTTAATCCTGTGTCCTCGGTTATTTTGTTAGAATCAAAGCTAACCTAAGACATTATATCCACCCCAACCATATTGAAATTGATTTCAGTTTTGAAGTAAAAGTAATGGTTATTGCTAATTCCCCCTCCTAGTATGCAGGAAATTTCATTTGAAGCTAGGTTCTTATCTCTTTCCTTCACTTTGAATAGAAATCACAAAGAGAGGAGAATTTAATATCACGAGTCACAAAAAATACCATGATATAAACTGGTAATATTGGACACGTGACTGATTCTGTTCACAAGTCCCGCATCGCACTGGGAAATCAAGTTTGCAGGTACTCCTCGTGTTTATAAAGAAAAATGTAGCAAGCATTTAAACTCACGGAGCCGTGTGGTGAGTAAAAGCGAACTATTCTTTCGTCTTTTACTAAAGAATACCGTGTGCTCTCCACTAAAAGCGGCATACGCCAATTTTTGGAAGGGTGTTCCTTGTTGAATACCCCCACATCAATCCAAGTTTCCTAATTATTATGAGTTAGTCGTGCCTTCTTCTCCTGCTGTTAATGATCCTTATCAGCAGCTTTGGTGGTGTAAGTCATTGCTGTTAGTCTTTAGTCATAGGATATAGATATTAGGTTGATACCGTTCTGCAAATTTCCACAGTTTTTTCGCCTTGTGGTTATTGGATTTCAAATGTAAATTGAGTGATAGCACGCATAGCAATAGAAATGTAGTGTTCATATTTATTTCTCAACTCTATGGATTAGTCGAATGCGTGGATTTGAAATGTCTAAGGAATTTATAAATTCAATAATATCATGCTTTTATTTTCAAATATAAATCCATGCTTTTGTTACTTGCCAATATTTACTATATTGAAACTTGCCTAGTATATTCATAATGTATGCATTTTGAAGAAATAGATGTAAGAAAGGCAGAAAGAATGCGATAAAAGACTGTTTCTGCTGATTGAGAATTAAGACAATTGAAGAAAAAGAGGCTGTTATTAATGCCTATATAAAGGCTCAAATGATTAAAGTTAAAATGCATGTATGTATGAGTAAAAATCGAGAGAAAGAGAGATTATTTATAGTGTCCACTTATGCTTCCAACATAAATTCCATATGAAATGAAGGTATTCAAATAGTCAACAAATGAAATCACTATATCCAATCTTCAGGGTCCACAAAATTTCCAATCAAGAGTTTTTGATTTGGTTTTACTATCCTTGTCTTTGGTACTCAACGGTTGCAACATAGGTAAATTTCCACTGCTTCTGTTGGGCAATTCTGTTGAAATATATTACAGACAATAGGTACCAACCAAGCAAACTGCCTTTACACAGCTGCAATTACACAAACAATACCACCAGAAATCTATCAATTATAAGTTCCTCGTATGTATGTCACCACAGCCATATATCACACCACGAGGAACTGCAAATTAGTGGAGCCCAAATATTCATGATAAAGACGCATCTATATCTTTGAAATCAATAAATTCAAAATTTCAATAAAACAAAATAAAACATTCACTATTAAACTTGAGCAATAAGTTCAGTTTTATTAGACAAATTACTGATGAACATGGCAATACTAAAACTTGGGTGCAGCTGTATAATAATAAAACATATTTAGTATGCACAACTTTGAGAGCTCGAAACCCACATCGAGAAGAAAGTAGAGGAGAGGTTAGCTAGATGTATAAAGAATAAGCATAGGAGAACCTTGAAATATACTTACCTGGACGGGGTCGATGGGTGATCAATAAGACTCATGGCCTAGGCTGGTGGCTTTCATTGCACTTGGAAGGTGCACTTGCTTAAGGTCTCCTCAAGTGGGAGAGCCTACGTCTTTATTTATGGCAGTGGGGGCCTGCGTTCGCGCGACCCCTTCCTCATTTCTAATTAAAAGTTATCATTGTTTAATAACCAAGTTTACCAATTATTAAATTGTTGACTGTGGAAGAAGATGTATTTCACATAGAGTAATTGATGCAGTGTAATATTATATTTTATCTCATGATTTTTATTATCAAATCGCTTGTTCTACAGTCCATTCTTGCCTGCCAATTTGGAACTAACTTATATCACAGTTTTTAATCAAAGCATTTCCATAGACTAGACTTGTTATTTCTCACCTGTAGGAAAACTTTTCCTAAATAGAGAAATCACAACCCGAAAATAAAAGATATCACGATTGTTGTCTTTTTTATTGTTATAACATAAATAAATTGAATTACAGTTCAAATAAATTTGATTTATTTCTCATTCAAATTCCAATTCAATCTTTTAATCAATGATGAAGTCTTGAAACATATCCTAAGCCTCACATATGCAGTGATCTCTTTTAGAAAAAAATATGGCTCATGTTTCGACATCAACACAATCTGAAATTTAGATGGTTGATATCCTTGGAACATCAACTGAGAAATTATGGATCTCATTCATCCATAGGATTTTTTTCCTTTGTTGGATTTACAAACCTAAAAGCTTTCCCCACAGCACTGTTACATTTGAATTCAGAACTGAGTGTTGTTTCTCATGTTTTGTCCCCTTTCCTAATCTTACCCTTAGCTTCCGTATATGCCAATTCATACCAAAGTGAACTGCTTGAGGTGTTGCTAAACCTGTGGAAACAAGGCTCTTGGCGTAGATCATAATTTGTTGCAGAGGGGATCCGTTCACGTGGTCCGTTTCAATTTCTAGTTAAATGTTTATGTGATCTAATCACCATTCATATTCTTACTGTTTTTATTCTACTTTCCCTTGCCTTAAGATGTTAATGTTAAACCAAGAAAACAAGCTTGAAAGCAAAAAGGAGTGAAGGAGCAGAAAAACAAAAGAGAAAAGAATGCAAAAGGTCTAAACAAAGATAGAGAGGTTTTCACTACACTCTCATCATTCTAACAATTTCATTTAATAGGATTACAAACCACAATAATTTTAAATGTAGAGCTGTCAAACATAAGTGTAAAAGACACACTTAACTTAAAACAGACTCAAAAACAACTAATAGACATCATTACAACTGACATACAAGACAAAACCTGTTGCAACCTGAATTCTCAATTGCAACCTAACCTCTCATTTCTAATTGCAACCTAATATCTGATTTCCAGCTTAAGGTTTTGGGTTGCAACCTAATATCTGATTTCCATTATCAAACTCAAATACATCAACACTCCACCTTGAGGTTGATATTGGTCATACCAAGCTCATGTTTGAGAAAAGAAATTCTATTCATTGAAAGAACCTTCGTCATCAAATCAACAATCTACATTTCAAAAGAACAAAATTTCATCTTGATATGCAAATTTTATCAGCTTCATGAATTGCATGGAACTTCACATCGATATGCTTTGTTCTGCCATGTTGAACTGGATTTTTAGCAATAGTAATAGCAGATTTGTTGTCACAGAAAATAATAGTATCATCTTCTTGCTTAAATCCAAGATCAGAAAGAAAATTCCGCAAACAAATTGATTGATTTGATGCATCAACAACAATGTATTCAGCTTCAGCAGTTTATTAAGTCACAACTTGTTGTTTCTTTGAACTCCAGCAGATTGCACCCGAGCTAAGGTTGAAAACATATCCATGTGTATTTTTCATATAATCCAAACTTCTGACTCAGTCAGTGTCAGAGTATTCATTCAACAATACACTACCAGTCTTCAAATAATTCATCCCCTCACACATTGTGCTTTTCACATACTTGAGAACTCTCTTAGCAACACCCAAATGAACATCAGTTGGTGAACTCAGGAATCTAGATAACAACATTGTAAGGAACATTAAATCTGGTCTTGTTGCTGTCAAATAAAGTAAGCTTCCAACTATGCTTTTGAAAATAAAAGGATCATCGAGTTTCTCACCATCGTTCTTTGACAACTTAAAGTTTAAAGGAAATGGTGAATCAACTCCCATTGCAAGATTCCAGTTTAAATTTCCTTAGAACATCTATGGCATATTTTTGTTGTGAAATGAAAATACCAACCGAGATTAGACATCTCGAATTCCTCTTGCATACTCAACTTGAATTCTGAAACAACTTTGTCATTGCTTCCCATCACCAACAAATCATCAACATAAAGAGAAATAACAAGAAAATCAACATTCTCATCTTTCTTAAGATACAGAGTAGCTTTATTAATGCTCCTTTGAAAACCCAACTTCTGCAAATAAGAATCAATTCGATAATACCAAACCCTTGGTGCTTGTTTTAGGCTATAAAAAGTTTTCTTGAGCTTGTACACTTGATGCTCCTTTCCAGCAACTATAAAACCTTCAGGTTAATTAACATATATGTCTTGTTCAAGCTCTCCATTTAAGAATGCAGACTTTACATCAAAATGAAACACATTCCAACCCAATTGCCCTTGGAATGGCAATGAGTAATCTTATGGTATCGAGCCTAGCAAATGGTGCAAATGTGTCACCATAGTCAACTCCACCTATCTATGCATACCCCTTTATAACCAACCTTGCCTTATGCTTGAACACAGTGCCATCCAGAGTGAACTTGGTCCTATACACCCCTTTCATACCTATAACATTATTGTCGTTAGGCCGATCAATCAAGAACCAAGTACCATTTTTCTCAATTGCAGAAGTTTTTGCCTTCATTGCATCAATCCATTCAGGTACCTTTGAAGCTTCAATAAAACTTGTTGGTTCAGCAAAGATAAAATTGCACCTTTCATCCATATTAGCTAAGGATTTGGTTTTGACAACCTCAGCGTTAGTCGTGTTTGCTGTATCAAAACTATCACTATTTTCATCATTCTCAATATCATCAGTTGTAAAAACTTCTTCAAACATTGGTGGATCATGTTTCTGCACATCATTCTTCTCACAATTCCAATAAGAACCTTCATCAAAAGTGACATCTCTAGTTACAACAACTTTCTTGCTTTCCAGATTGAAGACTCTATCCCCTTGAATTGATAAGAATGACCAATGAAAATGTCTTTCCAAGCCCTTTCATCTAACTTGGACCTCATATTAGAATGTATATGACTGAATCAGATTGAACCAAACACTTTAAGGTGTTCCATAAATGGTTTAGACCTTGGTTGTTAACCTATTTAACAAATACATAGAAGTAGAGACAGTTCTGCCCAAAATGTTTTGGGAAGATGTTTTTCAAACAACATGCATCTTGACATATTCAAAAAAATTCTATTCCTCCTTTCAAAAACTCTATTCTGTTGAGGAGTGTGAGAAACATTGAGCTGATGATGAATCCCAGAGTCTTTGCAAAAATCATTGAACTCTTTGGACACATATTCTCCACCATTGTTCGTTCTAAAGACCTTCAACCTACAATCATTTTGATTTTTAACAAATTTCTTGAATTCTTTTAACATTGAGAATATATTCAACTTAGACTTCAAGAAATAAAACCAACATAATCTTTTCAAATCGTCTATCAACAACACAAAATACTTGCTTCCATTCATAGAAGTAGTCTTCATTGTACCACACAATTCAGAGTTAATTAACTCTAATTTCATACTTGCTCTCTGCACATCATCATGAGAAAATGGAAACCTACGTGACTATCCAAGTTAACAAGTTTCACATTTATCATCATAAATATTTAGCTTAGGCAAGTTAGTTACAAAGTCATTCGACTGCATGTACTTCAAGGTTCTAAGATTAAAATGGTCCATCATTTTATACCAAAGAGGGCTAACTTCATCATTTGCTAAGTAAACATGTTCATAAATAACATCATGCTTCAAATAGAAACTATTATTCTTCATTTTCAGCTCAGTAAACTTAGAACCATAACCATCAAATATATTGCATAGATCACCCTTAAACTGAACACTACAACCATTTTTAATCATTTGAGGAAACTCAACTAGATTTGGTCTAAATCAGGAATAAAAAGAACAATATGAATAGTTATTTTACCTTGAGGAGTATTGACACAAATCGAACCCTTGCCTTGAACTTGAACCGTAGCACCATTTCCCAACTTCACACTTGTCTTGAAAGACTGATCTAGTGAATTGAAGTATGCTTCCATATGTGTCATATGTCTAGTTCACCCACTATCCAAGAGACAAATGGAATTGTGAGCTGGTACAACAACATGAGAAACCATGAACATTTGCTCACCCTGCTCTTGGTTTTCTTCACTGGCATTTGCTTGCTATTGAGATTGCTTCTTTGCTTACTTCTTTTTAGTCCAACAAAATTTTTCAGTGTGGCTAAGCTTATCACAAAAAGGTACACTAAAATTTGGTCTTTCCCTTATCCTTGAACCAACAATCCTTTTCAGCATGATTTGTTTTCTTACAAATAGGACATGATGTGAACTTTCTATTCTGACCATCAGGAGAAACTAAAGTCTTACCCTTTTTCAAACTTTCAGATTTCTTCCCGAATTTGTTAAAATTTACTCCTTTATGAGCAGCAAGAAAAGCAACTTCACTTGCCTTATGAGTTCGAATATAAACTCATTGTTCTTGTGCTTCTAACTTGCTAAAACTATTAGAAATGGTCAATCTTGACATGTCACAAGATTTCTCAATAGCTAAAATTTTTTCTTCGAACCTCTAAGGAACACTAATAATGACTTTCTCCGCCACATTTTCATATTGTAAGTCTTCACCATAAAGACGGATTTGATTTATAATGTCCATCAACCTCATTGAAAAATCTTTGATTAACTCATCCTCCTTCATTTATAGCATAGAAAAGTATCTCTTTAGAGTCAAGAGATTAGTTTTCTTTACTCTATCACCTCCCTCATAAGTTTCCTTGAGTTTATCCCAAACTCTCTTGGGTGTTTCAAGATCCATAATGCTGGTGAAAATGTGGTCTGCTAGCCCGGAGTGAATACACATTAAAGCATTATCCATTTTTCAAGCTTTATCCCTTTTCAACATTTCTTCATCATAAGATTTGAGTTGAGCAAGAGTGGAATTTGGTCTCAATGCCGATGGATCTTCATTAGTTTTTACAACCCTCAACAAGCTTAGAGATCTCAAATAGATTTTCATCTTAACTGCCCAAACATGGTAATGAGTTCCTGTAAAAATAGGAACATGTGTTTAAGGAGCATTTGAAGAAGTCATTTTAGAAAACACTTAAAAAACTCAAATTCTCGATGTGTTTTAATCACTCACAAATAGTAATAGAACCTCACAATCCTTAAGAAACAACTCTGATTACCACTGCTAATGTTCAACAAAGAAAACAAGTTTGAAAGAAAAAAGAAGAGGAGAAGAAAAACAAAAGAGAAAATAATGCAAAAAGTCTAAACAAAGATAGAGAGGTTTTCACTACACTCTCATTATTCTTAGCCAATTTTTTGTAAGGGTGTTCCTTGTTAAATTCCCCCCACATCAAGCAAAGTTTTGTAATTATTTATAATAATTATTTATAATGTTATGAAAATAAAAAATGTATAATTATTTATAATGTTATTTTTTAAAGAATGAATTTTAAAGAAATAGATTAATGAAAGTACGATGAATTCTTAGACTTCATCTCAGAATTGATAAAAAAGTTATCGTCGAAAGATATAATTGAATAAAAGCATTTACACAAAAAGTATAGTTAAAGCATAAATCTGAAAAAAGTACAATTGAAGCACTAAATTACAAAAGGACATTTACTTTTACAAAAGTACTCTATGGTAGTTGAGGAAGAGTATGTGGTTCAAATTACATAAAATAATAGACTAATAATTGTTCTAATTTCATAATATTTTCTTGATAATTCTTTGATATTGTGGATTTATTACTACTGATTTTGTTGTATTGTGTTTATTTTCGTGCAAGATCTTATTTTCCAGAATTAGCATTAAAAAGGGCGTGTTCTACAATTTTTTTTATTTGGTCACGGCTGGAGACATGGGCACGACTATGGGCATTACAGGACCTGACGTGATAGTTTCTAGAAGGTCCAATCAACAACAGTTTTATAGAAGATCTAGTCAGCACCTTTTGGAAGGTAGTCAGACAAAGATATCTTAGGAGATTTATTTTTAAAATTTCAAGTTTAAATTTGAAAAAAAAAACATTTGGAATTATCTTTAGAATTGTTTTTATTTTAATTTCCATGTTTATCTCTAGGATTTTAGAATCTATAAATACACCCTTGGGGTAAGGCTCAAAACACACTTGTTATTAGATTCAGTAACTTTCGGTGATTTCAGTTTTTATAAAAGTTTTGTTATTCTTCTTTCGTTTTCACTTTTTTTATTTTCAAGTTTTTTTTTTAATATCCTAAGTATGACTTCTGTCATACTTAGCTAATTTTCTCATAAGCCGAAAGACTAAGCGATGACAATTGAAGAGCACTTAACATCTTAAGGATGTCACTCTTAGTTTTCTGGAAACTTGGCTAGGTAATTGACCTAATAATATCAAAACACTTTCATTTCAAAAATAGCTCGTTGGTCTAGATGTTGTTTTGATTTAAAGTTGGGAGGAAAGATCGACTTGTAGCATATCCGACTTCTTGTGAACACACTTAGCGACGGTCCACTAAGGGAAACTGAGATCGGATTCGATTCTTTGCGAGACAATATAATTCAAGTTGGCTTTTCCTAAACTAAAACTGTTTTTGTGCTAACGACGACTATCGTAGTTGATTCAATTAAAAACTAGATTTCCAAAGATTACCTTGGGAAAATCGGTTACCAAAGTGAAAAGAAAGTTACAAGGGTTGGGCCTTGTAGACTATAATTGATGTGAATCCCAAAGTGAAAATTCATTTTCGATTATCAGAAACGAAACAAATTGAGTCAAAGCGAGGCTTTAGCCTGCTTTTTTTACCATAGTTATTTTCAATTTTACATTTTCAATTTTACTTTTTCAATCTTCTTTATTTTCACTCTTAATTACTTTTTCTTATTCAGTCTTCTTTTTATCAAAGCCCCCATTTTATTTTATTTTACTGCAGCTTGCCTGGATCATAGCCAACTCAAACTTAAATTTGGGAATTTTCTAAGTCTCTGTAGATCGATGTTTACTTCTGTTTACTACGCTCTTCCCTTTCTTATTTATTTTGAGAAGAAGGAATTTATTTGATAGTAAAACGACGCTTGTCATAGACATAAAACGAGACAAAATTAAAGAAGCTTATTATATGATATGTAAGAACTGGCGAATAATCCTTAAAATTGTTTAAAGTATGATTAAACGTGTGTGTTGATGTGAATAACTTATGATATTTTCTAACTATATTTAGATATAAAATTTGCAATTCTTGACTAATTCAATAAGAATACTTTGTATATGTGTAGATGAAATGATTGCATGACAATGAAATCATTTTTAATATGTGTACAAGTACGATATAAAAGTATTTGACATGTATAATGATATTTGATATATATATATATATAATTAAAAACATGTAAAAATTTGACTATATGTGTAACACCACAAATTTAACGAAATTAGTAACTAAATTGAAAGTTTTAGAACCTTACATCCTAGTTTTGAAAACTCTGGGAAGTTTAGGGACTTAACCCTAAATTTTTCTATTTTTCATTGACATTGAATAATAAAAATATCAGAAACCCCTGTGATCCCTAAAATCCCAAACCTTAAATCCTTAACCCCCAACTGAAATCACGTTGTTGCCTCACAATTTTCTTCAGCATCGGTTTTCGTAACAAACACTATTCCCCACATCCGACCCGTCTCTGTCCAGCGACCAAAACCCCCAAGATTTTAAGTCAAGAACCAACATCGTTCGTTGTTAATTGACGTTTGATCGATTTACGAAGAAACCTTACAACCGCCACAAATTCTTCATTTTCCCATTGATTTTGCTAGTTTTGCATCACACCATCACCATCATCCGCTTCATCGGTGATGTGCGAACAAAACCCAGGTGAGCGATTCCTCTATCACTATACCATCATCGACTGTTGTTGGGGGGTAAGATTCAAGCATTTTTCGGTTGATTTAGCGTAGATTTGGCTGATTTTTTATTAGTTGTGGTTTTTTTTGGTGATTAGTTGCACAGGGGAGAATCGACCGATCGAAACAATCCCTGTCATCGTCGTATGCGCTGCCACTCGACGAGAGTGCACGTGAGATTCGTTTGTTGATCCAGGAAGCTTCTGGAACCAGCCCAGCTGGACTGAACAGGTCCAGTAGAACCGGGTCTATTTGAACTGACTGAGTTAACCCGTTATGAGTCAACTCGACCGACTTTGACCCAAAAAGTTATATTTAATGTTTCTTAACGTCCTAAGTCTGAATCCAAAGTAAATTTTTCCAAATTATCACTCGGTAAGCCATTTTTTCTTGTTTTATCTTCGAATTCAATTTGGTTTCTCAATTAAGCTCAGTTTATGACGTAAATTCGATTGCTATGTGTTCGAGGAACTATTGGATGCTAAATTCAAGTTCGAGAGTGATTGAATGGAGTTTAAATGTTCGATCGGTGGAGCTTGAAAACTGAGATAATACTTTACTACCTTTTGTACGCTTTCCAAAACTTATTGATAATTTGTAACTATATTGATTAAATGATTGGTCATTTGGGTAAAATTAATTATTTTTGGACTCGAATAGAATTTCAGTAAAAAGACATTAACTATATAATACTAAGATGGCTCACATAAGAAACTGGAAGATCGATCAGAAATAATTACAAGTTCAGTGATTCATTAATAAATGAATTGACTTCAACATCCGTAAATTTTGATAAATTTCTTTAAAGGTTAAATACCAAAAATATTTGGATAAGAAATTACCAAAAATAACCCTATTGGGTAAAATTACAAAAATGTCCTTGTACTGCAAAAGACCAAGACTTCAATGATGGTGAAAAATAACCCAGAAAGGACATACTTGACCAATTATTAGAAAAAGTACATATGTTTGGATTGAAAGGAATTAACGAAATGTTCTCGAGCTACGAAATAACTAAAATAACCTGCAATGATCAAATGAACAAAATACCTGGAACTCAAAAGAAACTAGAATACTTTGAAGCCTAATTTATTGGAAGTAATGTCACTGACATAATTGATTGGAATGACGATTATAGGCTTAAAATGTAAAAAATGACTATGGGTGGGTATGATATGGAGTTGACCTAATAACTCAAATTTTGAATCGCTTGAACCTTGGAATCACCGATTAAATTCCCAATCTATTTGAAAAACCTAAAAATAAACTTTTACATTTGAAAATTCTTAATACGATGATCTCTTTGTTTTTGAATAATCATATAAAGATTAGATTATTTGAAGTTCGACATGTCACTGAAGTATTGAAATGATGAATTATTCTCAAGTTTTGAAATAACTAATGTGCCTAGACCCCAAAATGACTAAAATAACCACGAATAATGAGATGACCTAATTACCTTTAAGAGCAGGATTAACTGAATTTCGTTTAATAGACTATGGGAACATCGATGAACCTAAATGATGTACTACTTCTAAAGGTCAAGGAGCACGACCCAAGTCATTGAACATTTTGGGATACTATTATAACATGGAAATGAAATAAATACCAACGAAATACCTATTCGTCTCCTCAAGAACTGGTCAAGGATGATTTTGATATTGATCAGATCAATTGGTGCACTCAATAATAAAAAGTGAATAATAGTGAAGTATCGCGGTTCAAATGATTGACAAGTATCGCAGTGTTTGGATCGTTGGTTCAATTGGAATCAAAATCCTGATAATTCAATATATAATATTAAGTCCTACAAATCATTTCTCTACTCTTATTAGATTAAATTACTAAGAATTCTCCAAGATTCAAATGTCTAAAACGCCTCTGATTTGCCTGAATAATGGGAACACTCATGTTATGTCTAAATCTTCAATAATTCTGATGTAAAAGTTTCTGAATGCATTTTTGATACTTAATTGCCTACAAAAATATCTAAATACTTATGATCTTGATAAATCATTTCCTAAATGAATGATGAACTAGTTAGCTATCAAGCCCCCTTTTATAGGGGTATTAATTCTGAAATTTTATTAAATTAAAAAAGTTCCATGGTTCTCTACCTAATAAATACCAAGTATCTCAGAATATTATATGGATCCTTTATTATTTTCCTTATGTGACAAGAAAATGTTTTACCTGTTTTAAACGTGATTTTTTGAAATCACTGATTTTTGGGTTTATGAAATATGGTTTCTTGAAATATGTTCTCTAGTTACATGCTTTCAATGTAAAATATGATCGTTCCTGATTTATAGATCATGGAATCTATTGGTTTATGAACTATGGTTAATTGAAATTTGTTATTTGGTTTCCTGTTTTCACTGGAAAATATGATCATTCCAGGTTTACGGATCATGGAATCTACTGGTTTATGAATTATGGTTACCTGAAATGTGTTATATGGCTTCCTGTTTTCATTGGAAAATATGATCGTTCCTGATTTATGGATCATGAAATCTACTATTTCTACTTGAACTATTTTATTGGGACATTATCAGGGTAGGCTGGAGTATGGAGGTTCAGCTCTGATCAAGCTGTAAATCCTTACAAACCTAAGATGACCTTTGGGTAGGCTCCGAGAAACTTTCTTGGGCAGGCTCTCAGGCCCCAAGGCACTCCCTTAGATTAATCATGGGACTACATATATGTATGTGTGAAGGGCAGTTATATGGTTTATTTCATTATCACGCTTACGAGATTTTACTGGATCACGATTCAAATATTATTATTATTACTAAATCTGATTTCTAATGGATACTATATGGGTAGGATTCTGAGTATGGAGGTTCAACTCTGGTCAAGCTGGTAAATCTTTATGGACCTAAGGTGACCCTTGGGTAGGCCCAAAAGCCCCAATGCATTCCCTTAGGGTGGCTCCTCTACTATATGCTTAGGGTAAGTCCTTATGGATGCAATTTTGGGGAACTGCATAACGATGTTTGGTTGGAGGGTATTACTACGGTTTTTAAAAATATGTTTTAAACTGTTATTGTTTTAAAAATATATGTAGCTTTACAATAGTTTTGGTTGGAACACACTAGACATCCTATTTCGATCTCTTAAAAACTTGGAACTCTAAATGTTTCCTATGAACTAAGATCTTCATGGATTTTACTCGATGAAATATTAATGGAACCTTAGCTCATTACCAAAATTTGTAGATGACTAAGTCAATAAAGAAAACTTATGATGTTCCTTTTATTTACATGTCCTTTAGCATCACTTGGTTGTTATGTATTTCTAAGCTTCACAAAGCTCACTCTTTTACTCACCATTTCAGGTTAAAAAATCAAACCAGTGAAGCTATCGACATCAGTAAAAGAGTTCCACCGGTGTTGCTTGCAGAGTACGATGCATGTGATTAGGGGGAATGTAGGTTTTATTTTGTTTTTATATCCGAGTCTGGAATCTGTTTTATTTTTGAATATTGTTAAATTATACTTTTTTATTTATAAATTATTTTATGATTTTAGGCGTTTTAACAAAAATAAATAAATTTTTCTGATTTTTTATTGTGGCTAGCTCCGGTGGCCCTAATGTGTACCTCAGATCGGATTGGGTCATCCGCATCGGTCTGAGGGTGTTATATTAAGTGGTATCAGAGATTAGGTTGAGTCGATTCTTTTGGGTAGATTGGCTGATCGACTATAATAGGATGTTTGGTCTGTACATGCCCCTAGATTGTGATCGTACTCCTATGAGCTAGAAATTTGATGTCAAGTAATAATTCTGTAATAAGTATACCAAAGTATCTTATATTGTATGACACATTCTTTGCAAAAAGGGAATAATGTTAGCATTTACCCCAATCTTAGAAGTTACCCTACCAATATCGAGGGAGTTTATTCGTTCGAGAATTTTGACCTGACTTCTTACGTGAATTTGAGTTTTGTTACTCTCCAAATGTTCTATGATGATAAATTCGTAGCCAAACTTATAAGTAAAATGTTGAGATCATGATATGCTTCCCAAGTAGATTGGAGAACAAGGTATATAGTCCAAACCTAAACAAGGTGATATGCCTTAAAAGGTTATGCACTGATGTACTTAATTGGAGAATTATGCAATCATGCTTACTCCAATTTTATGAGTTTGAAACTCAATATGTGTTGAGCCTTTTTACCTCAATGATTTGATCAGTGTGAGATTAAAAGAAAGGGACGTGTTTATAGTAAAAATGTAGATCTCGAAGTGATTCCATTAAGTATGAAAGAAATCAATTATGTTGTATGATGCATTGAAGTTAAACAAGTATTATTTTGATTAAGAACTGATAATTTAGGTATGTTTGGTTCTACGAGTAGAATTCTATTCTAGTTTGGAATTTTTTATAAGGAAAAGTTTGACTCAAACTCTTATTTAACCAGTTAAGGTCTAATAGGGGAATTATATTCTTGTAAATGAGACCTGAGAGAATGAAGACTGGATGTAAGCTCAATTTTTACATTTCTATGAATTGAGTAAATTTCGAGGACAAAAATTATTTTAAGGTTAAAAGAATTGTAACACCCCAAATTTAATGAAAATTAGGAACTAAATTGAAAGTTTTGGAACCTTGCAGCCTAGTTTTGAAACTCTGGGAAGTTCAGGGACTTGATCCTGATTTTTTTCATTTTTTATTAACAGTGAAAAATACAAAAATTAGAAACCCCTATGATCCCTAAAATCTAAAACCCCCAACCAAACCCTCACTATTATCTCACCAATTTCTTCACTACTGGCCATTGTAGGCAACTTCGTTCCCCGTATCTGACCCATCTCTATCTAGTGACCAAAATCCCCAAGATTTCAAGTCGAGAACCAACATCGTTCGTTGTTAATCGACGTTTGACCGATTCAGGGAGAAACCTTGTAACCGTTGCAAATTCTTCATTTTCCGGTTGATTCCGCCGGTGTTGCAGCACACCATCATCAGCTTCTTGGTGATGTACGAACAAAACCCAGGTGAGTGACGCCTCTATCGTTGTGTCGTCACCGATCATCGTTGGGGGTAAGCTTCGAGCGTTTTTTGGTTGATTTAGCGTAGATTTGAATGATTTATGATTAGTTGTGGTTTGTTTTTGGTGATTAGTTGCTCAGGGGAAAATAGGTTGGTCAAAACAGCCCTCGTCGTCGTCGTACGTGCTAGCAGTGCACGTGAGATTCGTTCGTCGATCCAGGAAGCTTCTGGAATCAGCCCTAGCCGGACCAAACCAGTCCAGTTGAATTAGGTTAGGTTGACCTGACTGAGTCAATTCGTCTGAGTCAACCCGTTGACCTTGACCCAAAAAGTTATATTTTATGTTTTTTGACATCCTGAGTCCAAATCCGAAGTCTGTTTTTCCAAATTCGCATTCGATAAACCATTTTTTTAGTGTTATATCTTCGGATTCAATTTGGTTTCTCAATTAAGTTTAGTTTTTGACGTAAATTCAATTGATATGTATCAGAGGAATTATTGGACGTTGAATTCAAGCTCGAGAGTGATGAATGAAGTTTAAATGTTCGATCAGTGGAGCATAAAAATTGTGGTAATAATTTACTACCTTTTGTATGCTTTCCATAGCTTGTTGATAATCGGTAATTGCATCAATGTAATGATTGGTCCTTTGAGTAAAATTAATTAGTTTTTGACTCGAATAGAATTTCAGTAAAAAGATAATAATTGTATAAGACTCAGATGGCTCGCATAAAAAGCTGAAAGATCGATCAGAAATAATTATAAGTTCAGTGATTCATTAATAAATGAATTGACTTCAAGATGTGTAAATTTTGATAAAATTTTAAAGGTTAAATACCAAAAATATTTGGATAAAAATTACCAAAAATAGACCTATGCGGTAAAATTAAGAACATGCCCTTGTACTGTAAAAGACCAAGACTTCCCTAATGGTGAAAAATAACTCAGAAAAGACATACTTGACCAATTATCAAAAATAGTCCATATGTTTGGATTGAAATCAATTACCGAAATGTCCTTGAGCTACAAAATAACTAAAATAACGTCAAATGATCAAATGAACAAAATACCTGGAACTCTAAAGGAACTAGAATACTTTGAAGCCTAATTTATCGGAAGTAATGTCACTGACAGAATTGATTGGAATGACGATAATATGCTTAAAATGTATAAAAGGACTATGGATGACTATGATATTGGAGATGACCTAAGAACTCAAATTTTGTTTCACTTGAACCTTGGAATCATTGATTAAATTCTTGATCTATTTGAAAAACCCCAAAAATAAACTTTTACATTTGGAATTTCTTAATATGTCGTTCCCTTTTTTTTGAATAATTATTTGAAGATTAGATTACTAGAAGTGCGTCACGTCACTGATGTATTGAAATGATGGATTATTCTCAAGTTTTGAAATAACTAATATGTCTGGACCTCAAAATGACTTAATAACCCTAAATATCGAGATAACCTAATTATCTTTAAGATTGAGATTAAGTGAATGTCGTTGGATAAACTATGGGAACATCGATGAACCTAAATGGTGTATTGCCTCTAAAGGTTATGGAGCACGACCCAAATCGTCGGACGTTGTGGGATACTATTACAATGTGGAAATGAAATAAATACCAACGGAATACCTATTCGTCTCCTCAAGAACTGGTCAAGGATGATTATGATATTAATCAGATCAGCTGGTGCAGTCAGTAATAAGAAGTGAATAATAGTGAAGTATCACGGTCCAGATGATTGTTAAGTATCATAGTGTTGGGATCGTTGGTTCAATTGGACTTAAAATCCTGATAATTCAATATATAATCTTAAATACCACAAATCATCTCTCTTATCTTATTAGATTAAATTACTAAGAATTCTCCAAGATTCAAATGTCTAAAATACCCTTGATTTGCCTGAATAATGGGAACACTCATGATATGTCTAAATCCTCAATAATTCTGATGTAAAAGATTTTGAATGTCTTCCTGATACTCAATTGCCTACGAAAAAAATTTGAATATTGTATGATCTTGATAAATCAATTCCTGAATGAATGATGAATGAGTTAGCTATCAAACCCCTTTTATATGGATATTGATTTTGAAATTCTATTAAATTATAAAAGTTTCATGGTTCCCTACCTGATAAATACCAAGTATCTCCGAATAATATATGGATCCTCTAGTGTGTTCCTTATGTGACATGTAAATGCTTAACCTGTTTTAAACGTGATTTTTTGAAATCACTGATTTACTGGTTTATGAACTATGGTTACTTGAAATATGTTCTATGTTTATATGTTTTTATTGTAAAATATGATCGTTCTTGATTTATTGATCAGGTTATGAACTATGGTTACCTGAAATGTGTTATCTGGTTTCTTATTTTCACTGGAAAATATGATGGTTCTTGATTTATGGATCATGGAATCTACTGGTTTATGAACTATGATTACCTGAAATGTGTTATATGGTTTCCTATTTTCATTGGAAAATATGGTTGTTCTTGATTTATGGATCATGAATTCTACTAGTTAATACTTGAACTATTTTATCGGACATTATTTGGGTAGGCTGGAGTATGGAGGTTCAGCTCTGATTAAGCTGGTATATCCTTACAAACCTAAGGTGACCTTTGGGTAGGCTCTGAGGCCCTGAGAAACTTTCTTGGGTAGGCTCTCAGGCCCCAAGGCACTCCATTGGGTTAATCATGGGACTACATATGGTGTATGGGTAGAGGGCAGTTATATGGTTTATTTATTTGTCATGCTTATATTTTTCTGGATCACTATCCAGATATTACTATTACTGCTAAATCTGACTTCTACTGGATACTGTATGGGTAGGATTCTGGAGTATGGAGGTTCAGCTATGATCAAGCTGGTAAATGTTAAGGTGACCCTTGGGTAGGCCAGTAGGCCCGTAGGCCCATAGGACTAAGGAATTCCCTTAGAGTGGATCCTCTATTGTGTTCTTAGGGTAAGTCCTTATGGATGAAGTTATGGGGAACTGCATAACAATTTTCGGTTGGAGGGTATTACTATGGTTTTTAAAAATATGTTTTAAACTATTATTGTTTAAAAAAAAATATATGTATCTTTACACTGGTTTTGGTTGGAACACATTAGACATGCTATTCCGATCTCCTGAGAACTTAGTACTCTGAATGTTTCCTATGAACTGAAATCTTCATGGCTTTTACTCGACGAAATATCAGTGGAACTTTAGCTCATTATGAAAATCTGTAGATGATTGAGTCAATAAGGAAAACTTATGATGTTCGTTTTATCTGCATGTCTTTTAGCATCACTTGGTAGTTCTGTATTACTGAGCTTCCCAAAGCTCACTCTTTTACTCTCCATTTCAGATTAAAAGAATCAATCCAGTGTGCCTATCGACATCAGTAAAAGAATTCCACCGGCGTTATTTGCGGAGTATGGTGCATGTGATAAGGGGCATATAGGTTGTATTTTGTTTTTATATCCAAGTCTAGAATCTATTTTATTTTTTAATATTATTAAATTCTACTTTTGTATTTATAAATTATTTTATGATTTGTTTTTACAAAAAAAATAATTTTTCCTGAATTTTTATTGTGGGTCGCTCCGGTGACCCTAGTGTGACACCTCAGATCGGATCGGGTCACCCTTATCGGTCTGAAAGTGTTACAATATGGATATACTTAATTTATCTTTATGGCAATATGTTCCATGCGCATCAAAACAGAACACATATGTATACATACATATTGAAACTTCATATTACAATGCATGCCCTTAATGAACCAAAATAACCTAACACTTAGGACTTAGACTAAATGATTAGCCTAACCTTGAGTCTTCACTTAACACCTTAATTTTATAGGAATATAACATGGAACACCCTCAATCATGTAATTTTTAGGGTAAATTATATAAATGGCCGTTGAAGAATGAGTAAGTTTTCTTTTCCTCATTGAAGTTTCAAAAGTAACAAAGTGGTCACTAACGTTGTGAAAAAGTAACAAAACGATCGTTTTGCCGTTAAACATTGTTATTCCTGTCATGAAAAGCTTACTTGGCATGTATAACACACTGAGCTATAACCATTTAGTCAATACTTTGACCAGCTATTTGACTCTCATAAATAATAAGAGTATTGCAGAAAGAACCAACCTAAAGCAGTGACAAGAAGAAAAAAACATTATATTCGAAAGAAAAGCAGATGACATGCATGTCAAATGTCAATTCAAAACCATTAAAAGGTTTCGAGTTCTCAGACCAATACTCAAAAGTAATCTTCATTAAAAAGGCCAAATTATCAAATAGACTGAACACATGTGAAGAAACAACACCCAAATCAGAGTTGCAATGAATATAGCCACAGTATAATGTCATGTATCATTGCTGTATTTATCAAATAAAAGTAAGATATAACCATCTAGCATAACTGAGTAGAGACAGCGTCAAAATAATCCTAATAGAAATATCATAACTGAACACACAAGGTTTAGGCACAAAGAAGTATTAGGATAACTCAAAATACATTGTAATAAGATGCGTACAAGAACAGGGATACCTACAAACCATAACTCAAGGGAATGCAATTCAGATAATTGCTGAGTAACTAATAAATATGTTACGAAAGATCCAATACCCGAGTCATAACAACTCAAACAATTCATATTACAAGAAAGCCCAACCTTCTCACGACGTGCTACTGCCATTTCATTGTCCGGTTAATTAATTATTGGCGGAGTGACATAATTAAACGAAAAACTAAATGTCAATGATAAAAAATTAGCAAAATTAGAAGTTCGGTGATATAAACGAGTCATCGATCAAACTTTGGTGGTATTTGAAATAGTTTTCCCTAAATTTAAATAAAATTTTTTTTGGTTATTATTATATTTATTAATTTTTTAATTGCAGTGTAATTTGAGTTTATTTTTACAACTCATACAATCCTAGTATGATCGTATTACAACCACACACTATAAGATCATTCTTGTGAATTGTATCCGGAGCATTTTGGAGATAAACATCTTCAATCAATATATTAAATATTCGAATTCTTATATTTCGAGTCTTTTAATTTTTTTCTTAAAATGTTTTTTCTCTCAAAGTAATTTATTAATAATATTTAATCATGACTTACGTGTCTCGTTAAAAACTTATCTAAACCTATTTAGAGAAAAAATACACACAATTAGGTGACCGAATACAAAACAGTGATCTCTCTACACACCAGAACAGTCACGAAAATAGTAAAAGGACATACAAAGTGCAGCAAAAACTGCAAAACCAAAGCGGAGCATGCCTCTTCAAGTCAAAACTACTTACCACCACGCTTTAAAAATTTCAAACCTTAACATTCCATCTTTTGCTCGGTGTAAGTGCTTTGATTTCAAAAACTGTGCATTGGCATTGTCTTTTGATACAATGTGCAACTCCTCCGTGACAATCAACAGCTTCGCAGTCGGCTTCAGTGCTGCATGGAATAAATACCTGCCCTCGAGCTCTTGGTACCATTGAAAATATCATTGATGAAGCAATCAGCAAAAGGGTGACATTTTTCATATTTGAAGGAACTGATTTTTTCATTTTCACCACGCCTTAAATAAGGCATGTCTTCGTAGTTCCGCTTTAGCAAGGTGATCCGTCATGGTGTTAATTTCCTTTGGTACATAAACAAATTCCACTCTCACGATTTTGCTCACCAATCAATCAATTTCATCAAAAAGACTCCATCTCCTCCAAGGACATAGTCTGGATGAAGGAACCCAATTCAATGCAACTTGTGAGCCAGATTCTATGATCAACTCAACTTTTCTGGACCAATTTTCCTCCAAGAAAACCTCCACTATGATTTTAATAGCTAATACTTCCGCACAATGTAAGCCTACTCAATTTCAAATTAATTGGACTTTGAATTATTATTGAAATCTTTGAAAACTTTGAATAAATTCAATTCAAGTCCAAAAATATTTTGCCTTAATTGTTATATCAAAATATAGTTCAACAATCTCCCCTTTTTTGATATAACAAAACATTTGAAAATTGTTTTGGCAAAACTCACCCTTAATAAAATATTTAATGAAAAAGATATCAATTGTTGGAAAATATGTGAAAATGTCAAGCTCCCCCTTTTTCATTAATTAATTGAATTTTTCAAATCCATACTTCTCCCCCTTTTTGTTATATAAAAATATTTCAACTTTAAAGTTCAAAAATAACTTTGGAGAGTAAGCGGTAATTTAACATTAAAGCATTTGAAAAATCAAAGCTCCCCCTCAAAAAGTGCATTCCAAACAAAAATTAGCTTTAAAAACTTGACACTTAAACAAGATTGAATTTCAACAAAGAATAACAAACTTGTTAGTAGCACATGAAATTCAATATATCCAAGTCTAAAATACTTTATGTAATATCAATTATTGAAATTAAGTACATGTGTATAAAACTTAAAAAAATGTTATGCATTTGAAAGATTTGATACCAATTGTTAGAGAGATATCATTCACATTTTAAATTATATGCATAAACATTTAAAAAATTAAGGTCAAAATTTTAAAATATGTAAAATCAAAACATTTGATAAGTTGATATCAATTGTTAGAGATATATCATTTGCATTGAAAATCAATTTTGACCAAAATTAATTATGATGAACTAAAATTTATGAAAAATCATTAAAATATTAAAATGTTAATCATAAATCAATTTTCAACATACATGAGATTAAAAACAATGCATAATCATTTAAAATCAAAAACTCATGCATGCATAAACTAAATGAACAACCAAATAACCCTAATTAAAAAGCTTTTAATCTTAGATGTTACCCATTCCTTTTTTAGTGTGGCTAGAGCATCTTGATTTCTTCATTTTCTTCACCATTGCTCCCACATACCTACAAGAGACATTTATTTGGATTTTGGTATCCAAATTGCTTTGGATCCTTGGAAATTAGTTTTAATGTCCCTTGTTCTCTTGGGAACCCATGCTTGTCTAATTTTAAAACGTTTTCCTTTCTTCAAAGGACAAGTATATTCCTTGTGACCATGATAATGACCATGTGAGAATTTTGTTATTATTAAACTAGATGAATTATTTAAAACGATTTCTTTTTTTCTTTTGTGTAGCATTCAAGCTTAACTTTTAAATCAAAATTTTCTTTTTCAAAACTTTCATTTTTCAGTTTTGAAAGCTCTAAATTCTTTTTCAAAATTTCATTTTGGTTTTCAAAATCCATTTTAGCTTTCAAATGAAAATCATTTTCAATTTTAAAATTTGAAATCATTTTCTTATATTTGGAGTTCATGTCTCAAACTCCGAAAATAATTC
Source organism: Hibiscus syriacus (assembly GCF_006381635.1). NCBI lineage: Eukaryota > Viridiplantae > Streptophyta > Magnoliopsida > Malvales > Malvaceae > Hibiscus > Hibiscus syriacus. The sequence goes on along the minus strand of NW_024062311.1, from coordinate 62,810 downwards.
ATCGTATGCATCTTGTAACTCATTAAAAGAATAAAAAATTAATTCATTTGAGTTAGAAGATACCTCGGGCTCTTCAAGACACGTTAAGTACACAACCTTTGTTGGTTCTTTTTTCTTGTTTCCATGAAATTCTTCGAGCTTATTCCAAAACTCCTTGGCATTTAAACAAGAACAAACTCCTTCTTTTACATCAGGACCAAATGCACAAAACAACATGTGCATGGCCTTGGCATTAAGTTGAGCTTTCTTTCATTCTTGGGCACTCCACTCCTTATTCTTATTCTTTGGAGAAGAATAGCCGTTCTTGATCATCTCCCATGCATCAAGATCATTGGATTGGATAAATAACTTCTTTAATTTATTCCAATGTCGGTAATTGGCTCATTGAAGTATGGAGGCTTGTTGATTGGTTGGGAGTCTTCCATGTTGAACGAGACGGAGATGGAAGCCATCTTCTTGGTTGTGATGGGAATCGGTAGAGCTTATTCAAGGATCGTCTCAAGGTTGTTAATCCATCTAATGAGTCAAGCTTTGATACCAATTGTTGAGTTTTGCGAAAGCTCGAATCGACAACCAAAAGTGTTTGCCAAGATGGGTTGAACTGGTTTTTGTGTTTAGGGAGTAAGGAGATTAGAAAGATAGAAAAATTGCACAATAATTTATAGTGGTTCAACTTCTCAACCAGATCTACCTCCACTACCTTAGCTCCCCACCAAGGATTTTCTAACAAATTCACTAATTTGTTCTTTCTTTTTACAGGATAAAGAGTAACATATAATACCCCAAATTTTGAAATAAGGACTTTATTAAAGGAATTTAAAATTTTAGAGGATTTATTAGACTAAATGATAAAGATGGGAATGATTTGGATTTGTGAATTAGACTAAATTATAACAAGGGATGGTTTAGAGGGCATTTTAGTCCTTTAAAGAAAAATGAATTTCAAATTCTTATTTTATAAAACATAAAAGGTAAGGGAAAAAGGGGAAGTGGATATCAACCAAAAGCTCTTTCCTCTTATTCTTCCTTCACGTGATAAGCTTCCTCCATAGCTCCCAAAGATCGAAAACAAGCTACTGTGTTGAGTAAGTCGAAAGCCATGGGCCAAGTTTCGGAATAATTATTTTCTCAGTTTGGATATCTAAGCAAGGCGAGCCAGGTTAATACATTTAAATATGTACGTATATATTACGATAGATATATTTGTATGACTTATTAATGTAAATTTGTGATTTCCAAAGGGCACTAAGTGTGCAAAATATAAGAAATCATACTAAGTGTATGAATTTCAAATAGACTGTTTTGTACATTAAAATGTTAAGAAATCATATTAAGTGTATGAATTTCAGATAGGGCGTTTTGTACGCTAAAATGTTAAGAAATCATACTAAGTGTATGAATTTTAGATAGGGCGTTTCGTACGCTAAAATGTTAAGAAATCATACTAAGTGTATGAATTTCATATATGGTGTTTCATACGCTAAAATGTTAAGAAATCATACTAAGTATATGAATTTCAGATAGGGCGTTTCGTACGCTTAAAAGTTAAGAAATCATACTAAGTGTATGAATTTTAGATAGGGTGTTTCTTACGCTAAATTGTTAAGAAATCATATTAAGTGTATGATTTTCATATAGGGTGTTTCGTACGCTAAAATGTTAAGAAATCATACTAAGTGTAAAAATTCCAGATAGGGCGTTTCGTACGCTAAAATGTTAAGAAATCATACTAAGTGTATGAATTTTAGATAAGGCATTTCGTACGCTAAAATGTTAAGAAATCACACTAAGTGTATGAATTTCAGATATGGCGTTTCATACGCTAAAATGTTAAGAAATCATACTAAGTGTATGAATTTCTGTATTGGACATTTTAGGTGCTAAATGACAAGAAATTCATACTATGTGTATGAGTTTTCGTGTGGGAAACATAATGGTACAGAAATAAGAACTACATAATAAGGAAATGGATCTTTATATTGGTAATGGGTATGCCAACCACATAGATTATATAAATGGTTAAGGAATAATGGTATAAGCACTACATGTGCATCTTAATAAATTAACAAAAATAAGAAGTTGGTAAATTACCATGTGAGCACTAAGGGTGCGAATGTATAAGGTTTATAATAAATTAATAGAGAGTTCATTGATATTAAACATAAGTATTAGAATAGAAACTATTCCAAAATAAAAGATGTGATGGCTTAGTTGTGCAATTGATAGAAAAGTGCCAATTATGCTAGTTAGATAAAGGGTTAAACACTGTTGAGTAGGAGAATAAAGGAATTTTAATGTATTGTGATATGAGTGGGGCACAAGTGATATAAAGGGATAATATATATATATATAATGTATAATCACGCATAATTGGTATGGAAGAATGTCAAAGGAATTGTATAATAGTGTATAAAAGCATGAAAGGATATAATAGTGGAAATGGTTTAATGGTGTTTTATAAGCATGATGTGATGCTATCAATGAAAATAACGGTTTAGGACTAAAGAGATAAATGAAGATGAAAAATATAGAGGAAGATAGGTATACAAGGCATACTAAAATACTTAAGATAATTGTGAATGGAATACAGTTTAGATGAGGAAGATCATAGAATCCTTAAGGAATATACAATTTTGTACTAATTAAATAAAAATAACATACTTATGTATAAACAATAGTTATTTTATAATATTACGTCTCACTAAGTAAATACTTATGGTGTGTGGTTTCCATGTGTAGGTAAAAACAAAGATAAATTGAGTAAGGAGTGCAACAATATCAGTGAGTATCATTAGTTAAGGTTGACTCTCATCAGTAACGGTAGGACAATCTTATTCAATTTAAGAACTTAGTTGGCATGTAATTAAACTTTGGTAAATAGTTTGTAATGTAATTAAGTGAATATTTGAGTATATTGCTTTCAAAAATATTCTATTTTATGGTTAATCAAATTGAAACAAAATTTAACGGGTTTTCAAATGACAATTTTTTATTAAAGTGATGTGACATTCATATCTCATGTACGGAAGGGTATACGTGAGATGGGTGTTACATTTATTAGTATCAGAGCTATAGGTTTAGCCTATTCTCGACCAAAATCGAGTTTAATTGAACTTAGAAAAAGATTACGTGCCACTAAGATTGTCAAAGTTACTGATATGGTGTTAATTAGAGTGTGATAGACGCCACTCCTTACTAACTTGAGTGTTATTATTATATATGTTATAATAGATGTCGGAAACAAAGGAAAAAAGTAGATAATATTGAAAATATGGTCTAGATTAAAATCGACCCAAGAGAATCCGACATGACTTTAGTATCATGTTTTAGAAGGGTAAAAGTTGTTAGGGATTTTCCTCCATTCTGTGGAAGGAATGCCCCAGCGTTTAAATACATTTTTGCAATTGAGAAATACTTAAGTGAAGTATTAAAGTATCTAAAGTATGGTTAAATTGAGTAGAAGAAATGAATAAGTGGTAAGTACATGGACCGCTAAAAGCTAATAGAAAGAGGAGTTATTAGTGGGTCAACTAATTACGAGTTGTCTAAGAGTAAATTGGTTACTAGGGTAATTTTAGCATTAACTACTATGAAATTATTGCTACAAAGTTGTCAAGTCTTTTTAGTAAATGATGTGGATACTTAGATTTTCATAGTTGAAATAGAAGATGTTTCAATTATTCGAGAATATTTTAAAGGGATCTGGAAAAGATATACATATTTCCTCAATAAGGAAATGAAAGTTTTTAAAGTAAAAGTATTATATTCAACTTAATCGCGTGTGAGATGATAACAGTAAACCCTAGTGGGTCATGGTGCAAAGATAAGTTGGACATGTATTAAATAATTGATAAAAATTCTAGGGGCTATGTTTCCGGTGAACAGATGAAATTATCATTTGATGAGTTAAAATCATATTGGAAATAAGTTGTTTGTCTTTAGAGAAGATTATTCCAGAAAGATACAGAGATTATGGAAATTATAGTTTTTAGTGGGAAAGTAAAATCATCACTCAAGGTGATATCGATAATGATGATGAAGAAAATGATGTCAGAAAGATATATATATAGATTTTATGGTTAATGATATAGACACTCAAATAATTAATGTAGAATTGTTTGATAATCTTACAAAAAACAATTTGGAATTTATAGATGTCTTTGTAAGTAAATTTATTGAGTTACCTCTATATTGAAAGGCAGAGTTCAAGGTTAATAGTTATTAAGGTATTGAACATGTTTCTATGATTTAGTATTAAATGACTTAAGTGAGTCAAGAGAATTAGAGACTCAATTACAAGAGTTGATTTAACAAAGTTTTATCAATTCTAGTATTTTATCTGGGAATGTATATGTGTTATTAACAAAAAGAAAGATAAATCTATGTGGTTATACAAAAATTTTGACAGTTAAATAAGACTTTTCGAGAGAAGAACTTGTTTGCCAAAATATTAAAATGTAAAATTCTGGTTAACAGAGATAACTTTCATTTGCCCGGTTGTTTTAGTATAAGGTATAAGAGCAGATTCTAAGAGAAACTCATGTTGTAGTAAATTAGAAATTTCCCCAAAGAATGATCCTGAAATTGGACTTATTCGGGGCTTGTTGCTATCTAAAGGTAGTGAAGAACTTTTCAACGTTAGCTTTGATGCTAACCAAGTTTTAAGGAAATATATGTCTTTTTGGGAGCATGAAAACGGTCAAGAGAATTTTGTAATACTAAAGAGGATTGTAACAGGAATACCAGCATTTATACAACTTGAGTTGGGTAAAGATTATGTAGTTTTTACTAAGGCATATATCAACAGTTTAGGAAGTGTGCTTATGCACAAAGGTAAAGTTGTGACATGTGCCTCAATAAAGTTAAAGACTCACAATAGGAATTATCTACACATGATTTACAGTCGGTCGTAATCGAGTACTTTAAAAGATTTGATGTCATTGTTTGTATAGTGAGCGATGTTATAGTGGTGCTAATTACAAAAGTCTTACGCTGATTTAAAGAGAAAAGTAGTTGAGTGGCAAGAAAGTGATAAAGTTTTCCTGAAAGTATTGTTTTGAAAGGAAATATTGTGGTTTGGACTTAGTTCGAGAATTAGTGAACCTTAATAGATTTTATCAGTTAGCTTTTGTCTCCTGAAATGGATAAGACCTATAATGTTTTCATGTGTCATTTCTTATTAATGACCAATCGAATCCATTGCATGTTCCTACTTTGGGAAATGGCGATTCGATTAAAGTTCAATTATGGAAAAGAACCAATACAAATTTGCATTAGAGAAATTTAGGAAATGAGTAATAGAAAAATTTTCTTTAGTTGAAGTACTGTGGTAAGAGCATAAAGTTTTAAAATTCGAGGACGAATTTTCTTAAGGAGGGGAGAATTGTAATACCCCAAATTTTGAATTAAGGATTTTATTGAAAGAATTTAAAAATTTAGAGGATTTATTAGACTAAATGATAAAGATGAGAATGATTTTGATTAGTGAATTAGACTAAATTGTAACAAGGGATGGTTTAGAGGGCAGTTTAGTCCTTTACAAAAAAATGAATTTAAAATTCTTATTTTATAAAACATAAAAGGTAAGGGAAAAAGGGGAAAGTGAATATCAACCAAAAGCTCTTTCCTCTTCTTCTTCCTTCACGTGATAAGCTTACTCCACAACTCCCAAATATCGAAAACGAGCTACTAGGTTGAGTAAGTCGAAAGGAATGGGCCAAGTTCCGGAATAATTATTTTCTCAGTTTGGATATCTAAGCAAGGCAAACCAGGTGAGTACATTTAAATATGAATGTATATGTTATGATAGATTTATTTGTATGAGTTATTAATGTAAACTGGTGATTTCCAAAGGGCACTAATTGTGCAAAATAGAAGAAATCATACTAAGTGTATGAATTTCAGATAGGTCGTTTTGTACACCAAAATGTTAAGAAATCATACTAAATGTATGAATTTCTAATAGGGTGTTTTATACGGTAAAATGTTAAGAAATCATACTAAGTGTATGAATTTTCAAATAGGGAGTTTTTTACTCTAAAATGTTAAGAAATCATACTAAGTGTATGAATTTCAGATAGGGAGTTTCATACGCTAAAATGTTAAGAAATCATACTAAGCATATGAATTTCATATAGGGTATTTTGTACGTTAAAATGTTAAGAAATCATACTAAGTATATGAATTTCAGATAGGGTGTTTCATAAGCTAAAATGTTAAAAAATCATACTAAGTGTATGAATTTCAGATAAGGTGTTTCGTTAGCTAAAATGTTAAGAAATCATACTAAGTGTATGAATTTCAGATAGGGCATTTCATACGCTAAAATGTTAAGAAATCATACTAAGTGTATGAATTTTAGATAGGGTGTTCGTACGCAAAAATGTTAAGAAATCATACTAAGTGTATGAATTTCACATAGGGCGTTTCGTACACTAAAATGTTAAGAAATCATACTATGTGTATGAATTTCTATATTGGACATATTGGGACCTAAAGGTCAAGAAATTCATACTATGTGTATGAGTTTCCGTATGGGAAACATAAGGGTATACACATAAGAACTATATAATAAGAAAATGGATCTTTATATTAGTAATGGGTATGCCAACCACATAGATTATAGAAATGGTTGAGGAATAGCGATATAAGCACTACATGTGCATCTTAATAAATGAACAAAAATAAGAAGTTGGTAAATTACCATGTTAGCACTAAGGGTACGAATGTATAAGGTTTATAATAAATTAAAAGAGAGTTAATTGATATTAAACATAAGTATTAGAATAGAAACTATTCCAAAATAAAAGATGTGATGGCATAGCTGTGTAATTGACAGAAAAGTGTCAATTATGCATGTTAAATAAAGGGTTAAGCATTGTTGAGTAGGATAATAAATGAATTTTAATGTATTGTGATATGGGTGGGGCATAAGTGATATGAAGGGATAATATATATATATATATATAATATAATCACGCATAATTGGTATGGAAGAATGCCATAAATGAAATGTATAATAGTTTATAAAAGCATGAAAGGATATTATAGTGGAAATGGTTTAATGGTGTTTTATAAGCATGATGGGAAGCTATCAATGAAAATAAAGGTTTAGGACTAAAGAGATAAATGGAGAAGAAAAATATAGAAGAAGATAGGTATGCTAGGCATACTAAAATACTTAAGATAATTGTGAATGGAATACAATTTAGATGAGGAGGATCATAAAATCCTTAAGGAATATACGATTTAGTACAAATTAAATAAAAAGAACATACTTATGTATACACAAAGGTTATTTTATAATATTACGTCTCACTAAGTAAATACTTATGGTGTGTTGTTTCCACGTGTAGGTAAAAGCGGAGATAAACTGAGTAAGGTGTGCAGCAGTATTAGTGGGTATCATTAGTTAAAGTTGACTCTCACCAGTAACGGTAGGATAATCTTATTCAATTTAAAAACTTAGTTGGCATGTAATTAAACTATGGTAAATATTGTCTAATGTAATTAAGTGAAGATTTGAGTATGTTGCTTTCAAAAATATTTTATTTTGTTTTTAATCAAATTGAAACAAATATTTAATGGGTTTTCAAATGGCAAATATTTTTTATTAAAGTGATGTGACATCATATCTCGTGTACAGAAGGGTATACGTGAGATGGGTGTTACATAACCTTTACAACTCCATAGCTTTTAACGGGCTCAGCTAGAACCAATCCCTATATTTTCACTTGGATAAGATAGAACCAACCATTTTACAAAAAGAAAAGAAATGAAAAACAAGAAAACCTCTCTAAGGTAGGTGTTTACAAATAATTAAGCTCACGAAAACAAAACCTAAAGATTTGTAATAAGCTCAAAACACACTAATATTTAGAAGAGAAAGGAAAATAAGAATAAAAAGCTCTTAAGGAAAATAAGAATAAAAAGCTCTTAAGGAAAATAAGAATAAAAAGCTCTTCTCTTGTGTTTGAATGCTTGGATAGGTGTTCTCTACAATCTTCAAGTGACTTCAACTTGCTTTATAGGTTGTAATGAGTTTGTGGTTGTTTCTAGCCGTTGGAGATGTTTTGGAGCTTTTTGGGGATTAAATTTATGCAAAATAAAACTGCTTAGAACAAGGAGAATCAGTACTACTATTCATAGTATCGATACTACCTTTGTAATATTTAAATAAACTAGTTGTTTATGACCGTTGGGCCTGATAGTATCGATACTACTTTTCATGGTATCGATACCACTGTTCATGGTATCGATACTATTCATGCAATTTCGATACCTATTTTGCATTCTAGAATTTTTTTGTATCGTTACTGTTCATGGTATCGATACTACTGTACACACAATATCGGTATTATTCATACAGTATCGATACTAGTCATATAGTACGATACTATTCATAAAAATATTTTGTGCTCAATTCCAAATTAAATGGACTTTGAATTGTTTTTGAAAACTTTGAATAAATTTAATTTAAGTCCATAAATATTTTACCTTAATTATTATATCAAAATATAGTTTAACATGATCATCTAGGTATCAGTCGTAATCGTAAAGATCATAAGAATCTGTAAACATAAAAGCTAAAATAGTGAGTTATAAAGCCCAGTGTGTCCTCTAAAGTAAAACAAATATCAATATATATATATATATATATATATATATATATAACAACACAAATAATGCAAAAATAGTAATATTTGATTTTATTCATCAGAGTGCTTTCGCCATGGATAAACAGGATTGGGATGTTATCCTCTATAAAGGTACCCAAGCCAGAATATAGAAATTGGGATAGAGATCTATCCCTCCAAAGAGGCACCCAAATAGAAATAGGATGGGGATATAATCCCATGTAGAAATAGGACAAGGATATAATCCTATGTAGAAATAGGGTGGGAATTAAATCACATGTAGAATCAGGAATGCATTAATGTACATATTTAAAATGATACAACAATAATCAGAAAATAATCATAATCCAGATACAAGTAACCATAATGCGTAAAAATAATATCATACACCATATTAGCATAAAATATCAAAGGTAACAAATAGGTCAAGGGACACACCTATAGTACATAATACAAACCCGCTAAGCCTTATGCTTACTATGATTAATAGTAATAGGTCCTGTGGAACGGGAACCTAAAAATAATACCACTCTATGAATACGGATACCATATATCTAAACAAAAATAAACAATCAAGTCACTAAATAATACTTATATAAATGTCAAGATGAGCGAACAAAATCAAACTAAGTCGAGAAAGGGTGGTCGGGATCTATCGAAGAATGATGCGGAGATACGTGATAACCTTAAAAAAATAACACCATAAAGTGAGTCCAAAATGTCACAATTTACTTAATATAATTATGACTTTAAGCGATAAATGAAGCAAAAATAGGGATTTCAGGTGAGAAATTGGCAAAATAGACTGCGAAAACAGACTCATGACTACGGAAAACATAAAGGTAAGGTTTTCAAAAAGTCAATGATCAAAGTCAATAGTCAACTGGTCTGGTTCAATTAATGAGTCGAGTTAAACTAGTTCAAGGCCAAACCAGTTCACTATTTGAACCACAATAACAAAGCCCAGTCATGCACGGCAGTGCATGGGAACATGGAGCCTCATTCGGTGGCCGAAAAATTCCCAAGAAATGCAAAAAAATAGTTTAAAGCACGGGCAGTACATTACTGATGTTAGTTTTTTGAAAATATCAACAGAGATGAGGTTTTAACGAAATCTGAATGTTTAAACCTTTACCAATTGCAAACGTTGTCGATGTACTGGGTCGATGTGATGAACACAATGGTACTGTAGGTGCTGGACACCACCACACGGTTAGCGACGGATCAAAGAAAAACCAAAATAATCATAGAGGTAAACAATTTATTGGTTTACACACAAACAATAGAAGAAGAAAGAAAGAAAATAAAAGAATAAAGATTTTTAAATAACCCAACTTTGGGTAAACTATGACATTAGTCCCTCTATTCCCATAAACATATAAAAGGAATAGAAAATTTAAGAGCCTTATATTTTAGTCCAAATTTGTAGTTTGTGACACCTCACCCCCTTAAGAAAAATCCGACCTCGAAATTTTTTCTGTCGAAAATAGATATGGAAATTGCTCCTCCATAGGCCTCTGAGTATCCTAGGTTGCCTTCGAAAGAGTGCAGTTACTCCAAAATACCTTAACCATAGGTATACATTAACTCATCAAAACACAATCATTGTAAGCAAGAATCTGAATGGGCTCTTCATCCTAACTCAGATTAGGTCTCAACTCAATATCCTCAACAAAAATAACATGAGACGGCTCATAACGATAGTGTCTCAACATAGAGACATGGTAAACATCATGAGTGTACTCAAGCTCAAGATGAAACTCAAACTGATATATAAGAAGTCCTACTCGACGCAAAATCTAATAAGGTCCAACAAAGCTCATACTCAACTTTCCTTTACGGCCAAATCTGATAACCTTTTTTCCATAGAGATACTTTTAGAAAGACTTTGTCACCAACATTAATCTCAATATCATGTCTCTTCAAATCATCGTGAGACTTCTATCTATCAAAAGTAGCCTTGAGCATGTCTCGGATCAATCTAATAGTACTCCCTATCTTCTGAATAAGATTGCGTCATACAATGCTCTTCTCATATAACTTAGTCAAACACAAAGGAGTACGCCACGTATGACCATACAAGGTCCCCTACGGTTCCATCTGAATATTGGTCTGATAATTGTTGTTGTAGGGAAACTCTACTTAAGGCAATTGATACTCCTCAATACCCCGAAAATCAATAATACAATATCATAGCATATCCTCTAGAATCTGAATAACCCACTCAGATTGACCGTTAGACCGCGAGTGGTAAGCAGTATTGAAATTCAATCGTGTACCCAGAACCTCATGAAGAGTGTTTTAGAATCACAACTAGAACCTTAAACCTTAATAAGAAAATAATGGATAAGAGAACTCCATGAAGGAAAACAATCATAGAAATGTACAATTGAGCCAATACATCCATAACATAATTAGTCGGGATCAAAATAAAGTGAGCAGGCTTAATAAGATGGTCAACAATAAACCAGACTTAATCTTTCTTAAACTGCTTCAAAGGTAATCCACTGAAAAAATCCATAGTTACTCACTCTCATTTTCACTCTGGTATCTGAATGGGTTGAAGTAAACTAGACAAAAACATTTGCTCAGCCTTTACTTGTTGACAGGTCAGACACTTAGCCACATACTCAATGACATCTCTTTTCAAACTAGACCAATAGTACCTTTCACTAAAATTCTGGTACATCATAACACCACTTGGATGCATAAAATAAGGACTATCATGAGCTTCCTACAAATAGAATTTCAAAACTCGAGATCATTTAGAGTGCAATAACATATTCAGAAAAAAAATACATCATCATCATCAGAGGTGTACTCAGAATCAGAACCTTACCAACTCATTTTGTAAACGAAAATAAGAATGCGTCGAGAGGATCCTTTGATTAAATCTCAATTACAAAAGTTGGCTTTACTCAAAGTTTAGTTAAAAAAGTACCATAATCATATAAGCTCATACTAGAGAATATAACCATCAAATCAATACTCACTATACGACTCAAAGCATCGACAACTATGTTGGCTTTTCAAAGATGACACTTAATCTCGAAATCATAGTCTTACATAAACTTTAACCAACAACGTTGTCTCAAATTATGATCTTTTCGAGTCAATAAATTTTTTAGACTTTTATGACCAATATAAATATTGAGTATGAAAATCGTCTATAAAACATCTGAATCTTTCACCTTAAGCTGATAATAGCCAGAACAATGATTGATTCTGGAGAAAACATTTACGCAGTAGAACTATTCAAACAAATCATCGATAGGCGATAACGAGTATTTGTTTTATTCAACTTTTGATAATCAATACACAAGATTAATGTCCCATCCTTCTTCTAAACAAAGAGTATGAAAGCTCCCCATAGAGAGGTACTAGGCTGAATAAAACATCGGTTCAACAACTTCTGTAACTGGACCTTCAACTCTCTCAACTCTTTAGGTGACATACGATAAGGGGCTATGGACACCGATATGGTCCCCATCGATAGTTTGATTCTGAACTCTACTTCTCTCTCAGGCGGTACACCGAACAAGTCTTTTAGGAAAACATCCAGAAAATCTCTCACGGTATAAGTCTGTTTAATTCCAGCAATAAACTTCCTCAAATCCAAAATTTAATCAAGGTACATTACGAAACTATTCTGAATCATGTTCTCAACTACCATGGGTCATATCACATTAGATATATAACCCTGTTGCTCACCAAACAAAACAGTTTCCCTATCATCAAAAGTCGTCATAATCACTCTTTTACATTCATAATTCAAATTAACTCGATCTTATTTCATCCAATTAGAATCAAGAATGAGATAGAACTCATCAAGATAAAGTACCATAAGGTTTACCAAAAAAGTCTCCCTACTAAGCTCGAGTGGATAGTTTCGATAGATTTTATCAACCATTATGAATTGACCGACATAAGACTAAACTGTAACAGGAAAGTTAGATGGCTCAACAAGAATGTCAAGTTTGTGGGCAACAAAACTCGCAACATAAGAATAGGTAGACCAACCATCAAGTAAAGCAAAATAATGAACAAAATAAATGAGATGGTACAAGAAATATAGGATCTCTATCACTATGAATCACCCGGCCTCTACGGGCTGTAGCGTTACAATTTCTACGATATGGTACAGAAGGACGTCGACCTCTACGAGGTGGCCTACTATCTTTTGAGTTTGAGATAAGAAGTAAACATAAGCTAAAGTCCAATCTGGTATTGGAATCTTGTAACAAAATATTCATATTTGAAATAATAAAGATTATAATTATTTGAAAAAAATATAATCAAAATGGAATTTAGAAAATATTCCCCAAACCCAAACTTTTTTGATGTATGCAAAAATTATCTTTTAGAATAGTATAAAATTTATAGTTAATACAATCTGAGTGTTAAACATGACTATGATGCCACTAAATTCAATATTAATCTGAATATAAAAGTAATAATTTATAATATAAGAAACTAGACGAGTTTAAAATTGAAAGTATGTAAAAACATAGAATCCCAACATCCTATACAAATGTATATAAAATCAAAGAAAAATAAATAATATAAATTTTGAAAACGTTCTTACAACGACTAAAAGGAAAATGTACTACTAAACAATCCTTCAGGTACTAGTCGTAATCCTAAAGATCAGAAGCATTTGTAAACATATAAGCTAAAATAGAGAGCTATAAAGCCAGTGTGTCCTCTACAGTAATATATATATATATATATAACAACACAAATAATGTGAAAACAATAACTTAATAATTTATTCATTAGAGTGAAGTATCAATAACATACAATAATACTTTTCGCAATGAATAAATAGGATGAGGATGTTACCCTCTGTAAAGATACCCAAGTTAGAATAAAGAAATCAAGATGGGGATCTAACCCTTCGAAAAGGCTCCCTAACATAAACAGGATAGGGATATAATCATATAAAAAATTAGGATAGGGATATAATCCCATGTAGAAACATAACCGAGATTAAATCCCATTCACAAATAGGACGGGGATTAAATCCATTGTAGAATAAGAAATGCATCAATGTGTAGATTTAAAATGATGCAACAATAATTAGAAAATAATCATAATTCAGATACACGCAATCAGAATGCGTGCAAGTAATATCATACACCATAATAGCATATAATATCAAAGGTAAAAAATAGGTCATGGGACACCTATAGTACTAATCAAAACCATTTTTTATGCTTCACACAATCAATAGTACTAGGTCTTGCAGAAAGGGAACCTAAAAGCAATACCACTCTATGAATACGAAAACCATATATCTAAACAGAAATACATTATAAAGCTACTAAATAATACTTACACGAATCTCGAGACAAGCGAGCAAAATTAAACTGAGCTGAGCAATGGTGTTCTAGATCTATCAGAGAGCGATGCAGAGATATGTGCTCACCTTTAGAAAATAACACCAAAAAATGAGTTTAAAATCTCACAATTTACTTAACATAATTATGGCTTTAAGCGATAAATGATGCAAAAAAGGGCTTTTGGGTCATAATTTGGAAAAATAGACTGCAAAAACAAACTCATGACATCGAAAAACATAAAAGTAAGGGCCTTAAAAAAATCAAAGGTCAACAATCAAGGGTCAACTGATCCAATTTAGTCAATAGGTCAGGTGAAATCAATTTAGTGTCATACTAGTTGGATCCAATCGATTCACTAGTAGAACTGTCAGAATGAAGCCCTCTCGCACATTGAAGGACGTAGGGCTTGTGGACCACCTCCGGTGACCAAAAAATTCCCAAAAGATGCAAAAAAATATTTTAAAGCACGACGAGTCACTTGCAAACATCAGTTTCTAAAAAGATAACGAAACTCGAATATTCAAACCTTCACCAGTTATAAATGACGACGATGAACAATTATCCAAGTACATTAGATAAAAAGGGTCAATGAGACAAACATAATGGTGTCGAAGATATACCTCTACATGGTTAGCGATGAAACAACCATAAAGAGAGAGACACACAATTTACTAGTTTGCACACGAACAACATAAAAGAAACAAAGAAAAAAAAGAATAAGGATTTTAAAATAACCCAACTTTTGTGTAAACTATGACATTAGTCCATATATTCTCAGAAACTCAAAAAACATTGAAACTTTAAAAACCTTACACTTTATTTCAAAATTTTTAGGATATGTCAAATATACATGTTTAAATGAATAATTAAGTCTATGGAAGATGAATAACATAGGTGCTAGTTTGACAAGTATTTAAAAGAAAAAATGCACTTATTTGGCTGAATAATTATCATGGTTTGGCTAATTTGAAAGGAATAAAAGGCTTGGCTGGATGGTGTTATTTTCTTTCATATTTGGCAGCAAGATGGTTAGTTGCCTTGCTTTGGCTGAATGGTTACATGCCTCTTGTAGTTGGCACCTAGTTTGAATTCAAATGGGTGTACATGACTTAAGCATGTATATGGAAACATGCTTTGTGCACATGGCCTCCTTTGTTAATGTTGCACTCATGGATGCAGCTTAGGTAGCTCGTTAGGTCACTTAACTAGATAGGTAGCTTAAGTATCTAGCTAGGTACCTAGTGTCACTCCATCTACCTCTAGTCGTCGTAAGTCCTTAGCTCAGCTTCTAGCTACTCAGTTACTCTCCAACTAATGTCATGTACACTTCAGCTCCTTTAGCTATTATTCTTAACTTGTGAGATCCTTTAAGTGATGGCGAGTTATCCATTGATGTATTTTACTTCCACGAGCTATCATAGATTGAGTGAGCTATCCATAAGCTACTATAATGTTTCTTAGCAATGCTTGAACCTAGATGTGTCAAGAAAATAATAGAATGAGTCTTGAATCATTAGAAAATGAATGAAATAGATTATTTCACTAATGAAAAGTGTATGAATGAGCTAAATAGTAATGAATGAGCTAACATAATCATGAAATAAGCTAAGTATGAATGCATGAACATGAAATAAACTAAGTAAAGATGTGAATGTAATATGTTAAGCATGCGCCTGCATAACATTATATGGTTTATTAGATAAGGCATGAATGTTCCTGAATTGCTTAGCTCTTGATCTTATGATTTGTCCTTGTGGCATACTCTCTGGATCAAGTGTAGTCATGCTCATATCAAATTCGGACTGTTTTATCCTTGTACTATTTTTGTTAAATATACCAAGCTCAAACCGGGTAAAAAAGAGTACCATCAGTAGTTTCACCTTATATTTTTACAAAGCTCATTCGAATATCATTACTCATTCTCTAGTCACGCTCTTTCTTGTTGAAGCAAACATGATATCACAAAGATTTGTGAGAAATATTTTTTCCTCAATTCGAAAGATATTTTCATCATTTTTGCTTCATTTCTTATTAATATAGGTTTTTTTTCTCGGCCTTATTTCACAATTTTGGGCCTTTGAGGTATAGTGAGTCAACCAATTCCAAGGGCCTCGTTTTATTCTCGAGAAACTGTTATGTTTGAAAATGTTTTTCTTTCTCTTTCATTTTTCAAAGTTTGAAGAGTTTGATGAAGAAGCTTTGAAAAATGGTTTCCCTTGTTTCGAGCTCAAAATTCAAACAAATCACAAAACATGAGTTCATTGGTTATCAAACAAATCTATCACACTTTTAATCCTTAAAAAATTATAGCTCTTTGACAAGTGTCAAGACTAATGATGATTTTGAGATTTGGGTTAATTTGAGAAGGAAAGTTTTTTGAATTAGCTTCTTTGACCAAGATTTAGCACTTTTGTTTCTTTGATGTCCCTTGATTTGATATGTTCATCATGTTTGTCTTCTTGAAATGTTCATTGGTTCCAAGCTCTCGTTAATGATTATATGATGTACGAAGCTTTCTTAAGAGATTTATAAGCTCGCCTCTGATGCCTTAGTTGTACAATTTTCACATTCAATATGCCTTTTAAGGTTTTCAATTTAAATCCTCCTTTGGTTTCAAGAGGCTATTTATAGATTTTCATATGTAATCCCTTGTTTATTGTTTTTCTCATTTTCCTCATCATGCATTAAAAGTTTACGGGAAAAGTTACAAATAAAAAGATTACCTTTAGGAGCATAATGAAATCTGAAGATAGTATCTATCACTTAGAAATTCATGTATGATTAGAAAGAACTTTTAAGGCACGTAATGTAGGCCATGGCTAATAGTTATGAAAGAAATGGATAAATAGGCACAAACATGTGTTTAAGGATGAATAAACCAAGGACATTCATTCTTATTTTTATTGACTTGAATCTACTTTCCTAAGCTTTTTCTTTCCTTTTTTGGATCCCTCTAGACTGCCCATTTAAATGTTTTCACCCTAGAGGTAATTTCCTTTTTCAATGCATTTGGCATTCATGATTTTCTCATTTCTATAACCTAAATCTTTGAATCAACTTCTTCTCACCAACCAAAAGAGACATTTTATTTTTTAGAATCCTTTTATATGCTTTTGTCCCCCTTGTTTATTACATTTGAGACCTCTATTTGATTTGAGCACAATTACTTTTCGTATTTAAAACATATCTTATCATTCTCAATTTGATTTGTATCTTCTAACATATTGTATTTGGTTAACCTTATGGTGTTTTACCTTATCTTATAAGAATTCATTCATGTAGTAAAATTAGATTGGATTGTCTTAGCTCGAGTGAGCAGATTTTGCTTTTTCTTGCCCCAAGTGTAGGGAATGATCCTTGGTTAGGGTTAAAACCAAACAAAAAAATATTTTAGACTCAAATGAGGACCACAAGGGATATTTTTTCTTCTTTTGTGAAGGGATAGTGAAAGAGGGTCATTCATCATTTTATACGAAAAAATCATTTTGAAAGAGGTATCTCTAAGGGGATAGATGTTCAAAATTAACCTTTTTATTCAATAAAAGAAAAATAAGTCATTAATGCATGATAGTTTTTTTTTCATTTTTATTCACCATTGATTATGACTTGACGTGCTTTGGATAAAGGAGCAAGATTGTTCCTCGATTTGGCGTCATTTAGAGAAAGAAGCAAGATCATTCCCCAATTTGGCGTCTTCCAGAGGAAGAAACATATCACCTGTTGACTACGACTTGGCATCTTTCAGAACAAAGGAGTGAGATCATTCCCTGATTTGGCATCCCTTACAGGAAAAATACAATTAACCAATAAACACGACTAGACCTCAACAATAAGGAACAATGTCGTCAACAAACCTGAGATCTTCAAAAGAAGGAGAAAACCATTAAAATACAACTAAATGTCCTTAACATGAAGGAATAATTTCGTTTTAAGATTTAATGTCCTTAAAAAATGAGTCAATCACCCAGAACATGAAAAATAAATCATCAAATATGTTAACCAATGGTAATCATGTATTTTTCAGGACAAATTTATAGGGGGTCGATGCCTGTCTTTGCACCATTTTCATTTTATGAAAACAATCAAATAGGACAGCTGTAATACCCAATTTTCATCTGACCTACCTTTTTTCAAGGCCTAAATTTTTTTTATTTAAGTTGCTTTTAAAGCACAAGATATCAGTCGAGTTACAATGAATTTATGGATAAGATATGAGCATTTCCAAGTTAAGATGTCTCTTGAAAAAATACCTACTTTTAGTTAGCTTTCCAACTCATTTTGAAGCGCCTTAATTGGACATCGAGAACTCAAGATATGTTTACTTTGGCAAAGATAACGCGTGCAATAAATTGACTACGAGTCCAATGAGGGAATTGTTATTTATTACAAATTTTCAGTTATTTTATTGATTATTTTTTATTAAATTGAACTTTAGATTTTCATTGTTTATTTAGGTTAATTCAGGATCTTTTATATTATTTTAATAATTTTCTTTTAATTGGTGTATCTAGCATTAATGGAAATATATAAGGGTTTTGTTAAAGATTTTTTTATGCCTATAAATAGGCACTTGTCTTATGTAAAATATGAGGAAGAAAAATAAAGAGAAAAAAGAGTGAGAGGGAGTCACTCAAAGTATTATAATTCGAAGTGAAGAGTCATAAAAGAGGAATTTTTGTTTAAAGCCACTCTTTTTTTTGTTATTGTTATTCTGGTTGCTTGGCCACTATTAGTTTCTTTCATTTTTATGAAAAAACAATCGAAGAGAGAACCAATGAAAAAGGAAAAGCCTTCAAAATAATTCTTTATAAATTTATCATTCCTTGAGGTTTCTTGATGAAAATCAATGGTGGTTCTTGATTGGGAATTTTAATTGTCACCCCTTTCTTTTTTATTTCTTTTTAAAAGTAACTCTAATTTAATTTTTTCATTATTTGGGTTGACATTCAAAAAATATTTTTATTTTAAATTAATTTCTTTTCTTTTATATTTATGATTCATTTCTTTATTTATTGAATATTTCTTATATATTTATTTATTCTTGCATGACTTTTAGATTGTTTTTTTTATTCTAATTTCAGTAATAGTTTATTTTTCATGTTTATCTTGAGACATTCCCTTTATTTCGATACTCGTGGCCCTTTTATCTCATTTTTACATATATGTTCTAACCTTTTATTTTTTTCCTACAACCTAGTTTATTTAATTTTATTGGTAAATGCTCAAAGATATGTAATTTAGATCTTTTCTTTAAATTATGGTCTAAACTTTAATTTTCACTATTAAGATGATCCATAAGCGTGTTGGTACCAAAAGGACGATGTGCAAGTGCTTATCATTCTCCACATGTAATTGAATCTCGGACCCTTCCATGTGAATTTCTAGTAAGACGTAGATCTAGTAAAAAGGTAAAATTTAGGTATTCAACCTTACCTAACTCATAAGTTTGTCGGTGACTCCAAAAGGTAAAATTATTCACTTTAAGTCGAGACATGATCATGGACTACCTGAAGGACTGTTGCGACAATTGTTCTTGCTAAAATGATCAATGAAATCTTGAGATGGCAGCATTGTTTGGTGCGTGGAGATTGATGTGTCAGCATATGGTGTGTTTGGTGTTGGTGCATGGTTTTCACAAGTCGTAGATCAAACAATGATGGTTGATTAATGTTTTTGATGTAATCTAAACCATTGGATCATTGAGCCAGATCCAATAGTTGGGATTTGATTGCACAACAGATACAATTCCTAGGGTTTGAAAATCCCAACTAATGTGCGACGTGAACAATTGATCTCCACCTTGATTTGAGGGTTGGGATAATAAGACGTCCAAAGTTAATCACAAAACCCTAATTTTGGGTTATAGGACGAGCTTGAAATTTGGACCTAGTTGGGTTGCCTCTTGGGTTACATAAGCTTGCTTGCTAGTTTGAACCTATAGACTTCAAACTTGGACCCTATATGGACTACTTCTTGGACTTGCAAACAAAACCCATACACTTAATTAGATAATAATATGTAATAATAGATATTATAATACTGATAATAATAAATAAATAATATATAGAAATATATATAGAAATATATATAATACATATAAATAATAAATATAAATATAACAATAAATATAATAACTTAATATAATAATATAAATTAAAATATATAATAATATTATCTAAAAGTTCAAAATTAGTCTCTTTTCATCTTTATCATCATCATCATCATCCCACGGCAACTACATCACCATATCCATCTTATCTCCAAAACTTATACATACAAGGGAGAATTTTCCATTCAAGATCTTCCATCGTTTTATCTATATTTTCATAATTCTTTCTACATATTCATTATATATTATCCATTATCTTTTAATCGCCATATTCTTCTTTTTTTCAGTAACTTAATCTTCCATAACCCTAAGTTACATTAAAACCCTAATCAGTCTTCCATCTCATTCTTTGATTGAATCTAGATACCAAGGCTTGATTCTTCAAATTAATGTTCATCACTTCTCTGATATCCCCTCTCAATTGGTATCATATTGGGATCGATTTTTAGAAAGAATCAAGCAATCTTCCTTGTTCTTGTGCACATCAACGTCAAGATATCCTAACGGAGCTAATTCAAAACGATTAGTCATTTTCAGTTTGTTTTTACATTTTGTAATTTTGTTTCAATTCCTTCTTGTAGTACATTAAAAAGAAAAAATAAAAAAAATAAAAAAAAAGTCAAAAAAGATAAAATAAAAAATAAAAATCCAAAAAATGAAAAATCACATAACAAAGAAATTTGGAGTTTATTTTTAACAATTACAGTATTCATCCCAAGAGTGGTATCAACTAAAAAATCCAGGTCAATCAGACATCAATAGACACCTTAAAAGCTTTATTCAAATTTGTTCGATAGATTTAGGGTTTTTCGTTGAAAAATTTCCATAAATTTTACTGAAAGAATTTTGATTTGAAATTTTAAAGACATATTCCCCATCATAAGATCAAATTCTAGAAAATAAAATCAAATTATTTGGACATCCACAACCCCATCAAAGGTGCTGCACAAATAAAATCAATAGAATTAGGGTTCATTCGTTCAAGAATTTCTATAAGATACTACTGAAGGTATTTTGTGGTGAAAATTTACAATATGATTATAAACTCAAATACCACCTCCACGTAAAATTTCAAGTTGTTTGAACATTGGAAACCCTTTCAATCATGTTGCTAAAGTTAATCATGCATTTTTTAGGTTTTCCTATATATATATATATTATTCTTATTGTTTCACGTTCTTTTTTTTTCATTTCTTTGTTCATTTACATCATCTAACACATTCTTGTTCTTGTGCTAGTAGGATTAAAAGAGTTTGAATTCTCATTCAATTGGAGTCTTAGCTTTCTTTGACTTCTTAGAGATACGAAGTTGTTTTTTGTCTTTGTTAGAGATTGAACTCTGAAATGAACATTGTGAACCTTCTTGGTAAGAGAGTTTTAATGAGTACAAGATCAGTTTACTTGCCTCTCGGTGCATTACTTCCTTGGAGTGATTTGTGAGATTTTTTTTTCATTGATTTTCTTTTTCACTTTGCATGTTTCCTTGAGTGTTATATTTCTCAAGATGTTTCATACTACATAAAGAGTGAAACAACTATTCACAATTCAACCATTTTGAGGAGACTATGATCCAGATGGCTACATGAATTGGGAAAGAAAAATTCACCTATTTCTCCTACTACAATTACCCTCCAAAAGAACAAGTACCTTTAATAGCATTGAAAATTCGGAGACTATGCACTAACACGGTGGATACGAGTCTAACGTTAGTATAAAGTACGTTGAATCAATTAATGAGATGATCTCAAGTTTGACCTGAGAGAACAATTTGTTTAAAATTTTTATATTTAGGAAAATAAACAAAGATTTTGAAGACTACAACAATGTAGTAGATCTATGGAGGAATATTTTAAAGAGATGGAGTCTATAATACGACGACCAAATATTAATGTGAGAAAAGATGTCATCGAAAATAAGTTCGTGTTAGGTCTCAATCCAAACATCATTGATGAACTTAATTGACAAAACTACATAAAACTTACATACCATTACAAAAATACATCGCCATTGAAATCCAACAAATGGCAAAAAAAAAGAACCGAAGATTCTGTAATACCCCAAAATTTAGATAGTGACCAAAATGAAAATTTTGAAAGTTTGGTGACCAATGTATAAACTTTGGAAAAATTTGGAGACCATAATGGTAGTTTTAAAAAGTTACATTTTGGCCTCGTAAATAAATAGTTTATCTCAAGAATAACGTTTCTGTGGGAATCATAATTTTAATACGAGATTTGTAATTAAAGTTACAGAGCAAGGAAATTGAGAGGAAAAATTCGGTAAATCGAATCGAATAGAAAATTTAGGAAAATCAAAAGGATGATAAATTAAACCCAAAAATATTATTTTCACATTTTTAAATTTTGGAAAATAATATAAATCTTTAGATTTAAGGGTTTAATTCTATGTTTATTTTGTACCGTTGATTAAAGTGGCAAGATTATGAATTTGGAAAACGGCAAGGGAAAATCGGTAAACTAATATCTTATTTGTTCATATTTCACTTATGGAAGATGATAAGGTTTAGGTGTCTTGGTTTGGAAGATGATAAGGTTTAGGTGTCTTGGTTTGGAAGATGATAAGGTTAGGTGTCTTGGTTTAATGGTAATTATGAAGTTTCATTAAGGGTAAATTGGTATTTTCCTAATTTAATGAATTTAATATTCATTAAAGGAAAATTTAGCATGGAGAATATCTAAATTTCAAGACAAAGTTGTTCATCATCTTCTCCATTGTCCTGAGTTAGCATAAGGCAAGGAAAAATAATTGTTTTCCATTTTTAAGTCATTTCCTATGGAATTCAAGATATGTCGTGAAATAGAAAAGTGATCTAGTCGAGAAACGCTATCTTTTGGTACCAACTATACTTACTTGATTTCAAAGATCCCAAATCTTAGGGTTTAGGTTCATGCTAGAGTACATGAAATTGATGATGAATATTGATGTTTTTAAGGTTGTAGATTCATTTTCAAGCATGAATTATGATTAAAACATGTTCAAACTTCCTAGAAATGATTCTTTAATTTTTGGTCAAATGAAGAAATTATAGAACTTGGCGTTTTGATGAGAATTGATTAGGGGTTTGATTCTAGAGATGTTGTAAGGTTGATTTGATGCTTTAATTGAATCAAAATTGAGCAAAATCATGAAAACTTAGTTTCTAAGTTTAAAGTATTCGGCCATGGGTTAGTTGAGTGAGAAAAAATATGGAAAATTATATAATGGCTGGAAATGATGTAGGAAGTATTCTACAAGCCTTATAAAAATTTGGGGATGATTTTGTAATTTATGAAAAGTTGAGAGACCAATTCAACAATTTTAGAAAAGTTATGAATGGTTGTATAATTGTTTAATAGTTGATGTACTATGCTGGAAATTACTGTTTTCGAATTGAAATGAGTGTTTAGATGTGAAATATGACTATTTTGGAAGTTTGAAAAGATTGATGATTTAAGTGCAACATTCGCATAATTGGGGTACTTAAATGTAATTGTTCCTTTGTAAAAGCATTTGAATGGTAATAATTTCAATGCTGAAATTTTGGTATTAAGAATCTAAGTGATAAAATGGTGAAGGACCATTTTGTGTAAATTGGAAAAGTGTGTGCCAATGTTAAAAAGAATTATTAAGTGCTAAGTATTTTGGTAGAAAATGAGTTTCAAGTATATTATGGATTTTGTTTTGGGGATGTGTTTATGTTAGTACAATACTAACATATATATTGTTATGAAATTGTGATTTGTACAGATCGTGATTGATTTGTGATCGAAGCAAGTCAAGTGTAAAAAGGTTTATTGTGGATCGTAGTGAGACACATCTTTTGGGTATATAAAGTGTCAAGGTGAGTGCAATACAAGCATGATATTGTACATAGATGTTTTATACATCATCAGGAATACTTGCGACAAGTCTACCTTGTTTATATTAGCATGATATTATGTCATTTTTATAACTTCAATATGACATTGATATGTCACCATGTGAAATTATAGTGCATTCATCATGAATAATGTGATATTTTACCATGGATATTATTTTGGGTATGAACTACCCTAATTTTAAATATATGGTTATATGATACTATGGATGATTGAATTAGACTGTATGCCCAAGTAAGTCGTTGAAGGACAGGGTATAGTTGGCATGTCATATAGTATAGCAGCTGTAGGTTTATACTAACAATATAGTGTGTAAGGACACTAAGTGTAATATGGTAGGCACGACCATATGTGTAACACACTTCGGTGTATATGGTGGGCACGACCTTATGTGTAGCATTATGGTGCATATATTACTCGAATACCAAGGGTCTTCATATGTGTACTTGTGGGCTATAGCTATTGGTGAAAATGTTAATATTTATATCGTATTGTTTTCATCATGGTAAAATATTGGACATGCAGGTAACATGATCTTATGGCATTTTGATTTTGACATTGAATTTCATGCATGAGTTGTATTGCACTATTTATTGTTTTAATTGCCTAACTAAGTATATACTTAGCGTGTGATGATTTTCACGCGTAAGTAAATGGCCAAGAGTATAGTAAAGAGTACATAACACTCCAGACATCAAGGAATATACTACAATATTAGTAAGACATCCTATGATGTAATTTTGACTTAGTTTAGTGGTATGTACTTACGAATGTCCTATTAGCTCTGTTTAAATATTTTGGAACTGGTTTGTAATGACTAAACTAAATTGTTTTACTCTATTTCAGTATGGATAGCATAAATCCATACTAATATATGTTTTAAATAGTATGTGATAGTTGATGTAATATGATATTTTTATATTATCAGTTACCATTTTAAGAAAATAGATTTTAAATCAGTTTTAAATTGGAAAATATTTTGAAGAAATTCAGGTGACATCTATAATCTGTATAGGTATAATTATACAGGTTTTAGGTGTTACATTTATTGGTATCAAAGCTTTCGATTTAGCCGTTTCTGGACATAGAATAAGTCTATATTAAGTTAAGATTATATACATGCCACTACGATGTCAAAAGTTTACTGATTGTTGTATATATACTATGATGATGCTCATTAGTGAGTAATGTTACTCTTTACTAATGTAAGATGATTTTGACTATGTTCACACGTCGGATCAAGAATCGAGTAAGGGAAGGCGAGCATGTTACTCATGCATAAAGTGGGAGTAATAAGGTGAATCAGAATCCACCTAATGCTCAACCGAATGTAGATCTGTCTAATCTGAATCAATAAGATATGCCTGTTCAAGATCAGGGGTTTTTCTTATAAGCCTTGGACAACATTATTAATCATCGAACCCCACTGTCATTTCTGAAAGAGCTGAGGAAGATGATAGCACTTGAATTTGGGAGTGATTTAGACACTGATCCAATGGGTGCTGACTTCTGGTTGAATGATGTCAAGAATATACTGAGCAGGATTCCTTATGATGATCAAGGAAAGTTGGAAGGGGTTGTGTCTCTACTGATGGAGCAAGCAAATGTGTGGTGGAATACAGTCGTCACACGAGTTTTCACTGAGCAGATCACATGGGAATTATTTTTAAGAGAATTCAAGGAAAAGTATATTGGGGACGTGTTTGTCAATGAGATGATGCAACTATTCCTGAACTTGAAGCAATCCGGTAGAACAGTTTACGAGTACGAATGTGAGTTTCACAAGTTGAGTCGATTTACTTCGGAGTTTTTTCCAACTGAGAAATCTAGAATCGATAGATTTGTTTCTGGATTGCATTCTCAGTATAGGATAATTCTGGTTTCTCATCATTTTACTACTTTTCAAGAAGCGATAAACAAGGTTAAAGCTATGGAAAAAGTTGACCATAAAGATATAGAGGCGAAGAAGGCTCAAACAAACAAAAGGTTTGAAAGCTCTTACTCTGCACAATTTCCAAATGCAATAAGACCCAACAACAGAAAAGTTATGTTTCCTCAGCATCCACATGTAGAAAGGGATTTTCTGGGGGGAAATCAAAGCAGACACAAGCAGCTTCGGTGGGTACCCAAGGTTCAGGATTCCGTCATGCTGCAGAGTGTAAGTTCTATGGAAGGATACATTCTGGACAATGTTGGTTTGCTGAGGGAAAATGTTATAACTGTGGGAAAACGGGTCATTTTAGAAGGCATTGCACAGAGTTAAATCCGGATCAGACAGTATTGGGACCTAGAGGGGTAGAGGTGGCAAAGTAGGTAAGCCTGGTACATCTGAGGCTATATCTAATCGTGAAGGCAGAGCTACTGCAAGAGTTTATCACATCAAGACTGATGATGACAGAGATGCTCCTAAGATTATAGGAGGTAACTTTTATCTATTAGATGAACCTGTTTTTGTATTGATTGATCTCGGTTATAGTTACTCATATATTAGTGCAAAACTGGTTAGAGATAGAGGAATCTTTTTAGAACCTATTTCTAGTGATATTGTGGAAATCAATCCATTAGGCCATAGTGAAAAGATTAACCAGATTTGTAATGAATGTCCGATAAAGATACAAGGAGTAGAATTTCCTACAAACCTGTTAGAATTGTCTTTTGAGGAATTTGGGATAATCTTAGGCATGGATTGGCTATCTTCCTACTATGGTTGGGTAGATTGTCATTTGAAGAGATTGTTTTTAAAAGATGCAATGTGTTCAGAGATAATATTTGTTGGAGAAAGGGTAAATCCCTTATCCAATGTGATTTCAGCATTTACTACTAAGAAATTGTTGTCATGTTGATGTCAAGTTGTAATACCCCAAATAACAGGTTAGTGACTTTCTTACAAAGATGTAAAATTGGAGGATTAAATTGAATAAATGATAAAATATTGGAAATGATTTGAAATAGTGTTAGAATAAATTGTATCAATAGATGAATAAAGAGGATATTTTGGTCTTTTAGAGTTTAATGAATTTAAAACCCATTTAAATTAGGGATTAAAGAGAAAGGGGAAAAGAAGGCAACAAGCTAGTTTCTTCTTCTTCTTGCCGTGGTTTTTCTATCCACCATAGCTCCAAATGTAAACTTCAATTTATCAGTTTTTCCTTTCGATTATGAGATAATTTTGAAACCTGAAGTGATGTGGAAGCTTAAGGAAGGTTTAAATGGGATTAAAACTAAGTGATTAGTAAAATATTTGAGATTTAAAGAAATAGGTTTTAAAATGATATGTTGTTATATGAGTGTTTGTTGATGTTTATTAGTAGATTTGACATGTCAAAGTGGTAATTAAGAGATTAGAAGCATTGGATAGTATAAAGAACATATTATGAAAATTGGTGTTATTCTTAGAATTAAATTTTCTTGAAAGATTTTAGATGTTTTAAGAGGATAAATGAAGGAATGTTAGTATGGATAGTTAAAGAAGAGTTTAATAGCATTGTATGGTGTATATATAAAGAAATTTAAACCCATTTGGGTGAAAATCGGGTTGAAAACTAGAAATTTTGGTCAAGGGTATCGAAACTGATAGAACAATATCGTTACTATAGGCTAAAATGGGATATATTAGCTAAGTAGTATCCATACTGATTGAATCAGTATCGATACCAAAGAGGTAGTAACGATACATGATAAGGGTATTGATACCAAACAACATCAAACCTAAAATTGGAATCGATACCGGAAGGGGGTATCGATACCCTAGTATAAAAGTATCGGTACCAGGGTAGTAGTATCGATACTAGGAAGCCATAAATGTTAAAAATAGGTTGATATTGTTATAGAAAGTTAATTATATGTCCTTTTGAGTATTGTTTAAGTATAATGGTTATAAAATATACTAACATTGGGTATGGTACATGTTTTAATGCGTGCTTGGATAGATCGGAACCAAGCTCCCAAGTCAAGTAAAACTAAAGACAAAGGCAAAGTACCGAAGTGATCAACTTTGAGTTTTGGATACATAGCGAGGCAAAGTCAGGTGAGTGCATTTAAATATGTACGTAAATGCTATAATAGTTATAATGGTATTATTTATTGATGTATGTGGCACTAAGTGTGCTAAAATGGTAAGGAAATCATACTAAGTGTATGAATTTCCAGATAGGGCACTTCGTGTGCTAAAATGGTAAGGAAATCATACTAAGTGTATGAATTTCCAGATAGGGCACTTCGTGTGCTAAAATGGTAAGGAGATCATACTAAGTGTATGAATTTCTAGATATGGCACTTCGTGTTCTTAAATGGTAAGGAAATCATACTTAGTGTATGAATTTCTAGACAGGGCACTTCGTGTGCTAAAATGGTAAGGAAATCATACTAAGTGAATGAATTTCCAGATAGCACACTTCGTGTGCTAAAATGGTAAGGAAATCATACTAAGTGTATGAATTTCCAGATAGGGAACTTCGTGTGTTAAAATGATAAGGAAATCATGCTAAGTGTATGAATTTATAAATATGGCACTTCTTGTACTAAAATGGTAAGGAAATCATACAAAGTGTATGAATTTCCAGATATGGCACTTCGTGTGCTAAACTGTTAAGGAATTCATACTAAGTGTATGAATTTCCGAAATGGGCACTTTGCGTGCAAATTGTTATGAGAGTCATACTATATGTATGAATTTCCATATGGGAAATTTGATTATAAACATAAGAACTATATAATAAGGAAATTGATCTTTATATCGGTAATGAGTATGCAAACCACATAGATTACATAAATGGTTGAGAAATGATAGTATAGGCACTACATGTGCATCTTAATAAATGAACATGAATAAGATGTTAGTAAATTACCATGTGAGCACTAAGGGTGCAAATGTATAAGGGTTATAATAAATTAAAAGATAGTTAATTAATATTGAAAGTAAGTATTAAAGTAGAAACTATTCCAAAATAAAAGTTTGAGGCCTAACTGTGTATTTGACAGAAAGGTGTAAATTATTCCAGTTAGATGAAAGGTTAAATGCCTTTGAGTCAAAGACTAGAGGTATAACAATGTATAATAGTGTATAAAAGGCATGAAAGGGTTCCCTAAATGAAATATATAATAGTGTATAAAAAATATATAAACAGTTGTCATAAATGAAAATGCATAATGGTGCATTATAAGTTTGAATGGATGTTTTCAATAAGAATAAAGAATAATGACTAAAGAGATAATTGGAAAAATAAAAATATAAAGAAAGATAGGTATGCTAGGCATACTAAAAATAATTAAGACAATTATGAATGGAATACGATTTAACTGAGGTGGATTAAAAGATCCTTAAAGAATATACGATTTAGTATGAACCAAATAAATATGACATACTTATGTATACATAAAGATTTCTTAAAATATTGTGTCTCACTAAGTAATTACTTAATGTGTGTTGCTTCCACGCGTAGGGAAAAGAAGAGACAACTCAAATAAGGAGTGCAACAGTAGCAATGATATCATCAATTAAGGTTGACCCTCATCAGTAACGGTAGGACAATCATGCTTATTTTAAACAATTGTTGGCATGTAATCGAATTACAAGAAAAATGCTATGAATGTATGTAATGTGGAATTTTGGTATTATAGTTAAATAATTTTTTATAATTATACTTATATGTTTTAATTAAGAATTTTCTAAACAAATTGATGAGGGTTTTCAAAAGAGAAAATGTTTTTAAGTGATGTGACATCTGTATTTTGTGTACGGAAAGGTATACGGAATATGGGTGTTACACAAGCAATTTTAGCAAATGTGTTGTATACGAGAACGAGTGAAGTTAAGTTGGAAGGCATTCCAACTGTACGAGAGTATCCAGAGGTGTTTCCAGATGAGTTACCTGGATTACCTCCAGATAGAGAGGTGGAGTTTGGGATTGATGTATTTCCAAGTACAATGCCTATTTCAATGGCTCCTTATCGAATAGCCCAGAGTTAAGGGAATTAAAAGCCCAATTGCAAGAGCTCCTAGATCGAGGATTCATAAGACCGAGTATTTCATCTTGGGGTGCATCGATGTTGTTCGTGAAAAAGAAAGATGGATCAATGTGTTTGTGCATAGATTATCGACAGTTGAACAATGTGATTATCAAGAACAAGTATCCTCTTCCGAGGATTGATGACTTGTTTTATCAGCTTAAGGGAGTAGCCATTTTCTCTAAAATTGATCTTCGATCGGGATATCACCAGTTAAAGATTAAAGAGGAAGATGTTCCAAAGACACCATTCAGAACACGGTATGGACATTATGAGTTCGTAGTAATGTCATTTGGTTTGACAAATGCTCTGGAAGGGTTCATGGATTTGATGAATCGAGTATTTCAACCTTACCTGGATCAGTTTGTGGTGGTCTTTATTGGTGACATTCTGGTATACTTGAAGATAAACATAGAACATGATGCTCATCTTCGTACTGTGCTCGAGATACTTAAGGATAAAAAGTTTTATGCCAAACTCTCAAAGTGTGAGTTTTGGCTATCAGAAGTTGTTTTTCTTGGTCATGTTATCTAGGCAGAAGACATAAGAGTTGATCCAAAGAAAGTTCAACAAATAGAGGAGTGGAAACCTCCAAAGAATGTTATAGAGGTCCAAAGTTTTTTGGGACTTGTTGGTTATTATTGAAGGTTTGTGAAAAACTTTTCGATGATTGCTTCTACTTTGACCAAGCTTTTGAGAAAGGATGTTTCATTTTCTTGGATTGAGAAATGTCAAGAGATTTTTGAAGCTCTAAAGAAGATTTTAACGAAAGCACCAGTGGTGGTGCAACCTAAATCTGGTAAAGAGTATGTGGAGTACAGTGATACATCTTATAATGGTTTGGGTTGTGTACTTATGCAAGAAGGTAAGTTGGTAGCCTATGCTTCTCGACAATTAAAGATACACGAGAGTAATTATCCCAATCATGATCTTGAGTTAGCAGCGGTAGTTTTTGCTCTAAAGATTTGGTATAATTATTTATATGGTGACTGATGCCACATCTACACGGATCATAAGATTTTGAAATATCGATTGACTAAAAAAAGAGCTAAACTTGAGACAAAGAAAATGGATAGAACTTTTAAAGGACTATGATTTGATCATTGAATATCATTCAGGGAAAGAAAATGTTGTAGCAGATGTACTTAGTCGGAAAACTTTTGCAGCTTTGCAAGCTATGGATGTGCGACTATTGTTGAAAGAAAATGGAGCACTGTTGGCTGAATTAAAAATAAAGTTGATGCTTCTAGATCAGATAATAGAGGTATAAAGGAATCTTGGCAGATGCTTGGAAAAGATTTCACTTATGGAACAAGGTGAGACTAAAGACTTTGAAGATAAGTCTGATGGATGTCTGTATTACTGAGGAAGAATCTGCATTCCACATGATGATGACTTGAAGAAAGATATTCTTTCTGGGGCACATTATAGTCCACTGATTATGCATCTAGGCGGGAGTAAGATGTATCAGGATGTTAAGAGTCGATTTTGGTGGCTGGGTATGAAAAGAGCCATTTTTGAGTTTGTTACTACATGTCTTACGTGTCAACAAGTGAAAGTTGAACATTAAGTGCATTCGGGATTGTTAGAACCGATTTCTTTTCCAGAGTTAAAGTGGATGAGAGTCATTTTGGATTTTGTTACAGGGCTACCTTTGACATCAAATAAGAATGATTCCATTTGGGTGATAGTTGACCAGTTAACAAAATCAACACATTTCATTCCAATGAGAATGGACTATGCCTTGGATAAATACGCAGAGTTTTATATCAAGGAGATAGTTCGGCTACATGGAGTGCCAGTATCAATCATATCCGATAGGGATCCAAGGTTCACTTCAAGATTTTGGAATTCTTTGCATGAAGGTTTGGGTACTCGATTAAAACTGCAGTACAACATATAATCCATAATCAGATGGTCAATCAGAGCGTACTATTTAGATATTGGAAGATATGTTGAGGGCTTGTGTGATTGAGTTCAAGGGATCATGGGAAAAGTATTTGCCTTTAGCAGAATTTGCCTACAACAACAGCTATCAATCGAGCATCAAGATGGCTCCGTATAAAGCTTTATATGGGAGAAAATGCCGAACACCATTAAATTGGTTTGAGTTAAAAATTAGAATCTTGTTGGCCCAGATTTATTGAAAGAGGTTGAAGATAAGGTGAAGATAATTCAAGATAATCTCAAGATGGCATCTGATCGGCAGAAGTCTTATGCAAACTTGAAACGAAAAGAGATTGAATTTCAAGAAGATGATAAAGTTTTTCTTAAAGTATCACCTTGGAAAAAGATTTTGTGTTTTGGACACAAAGGAAAACTAAGTTTAAGATTCATTGAATCTTATGAGATCTTAAAGCGTGTCGGACTGGTGGCTTATCAGTTAGCATTACCTCTAGAGTTGGACAAAGTACACAATGTTTTTCATGTGTCGATGCTTAGAAAGTATCAATCAGATCATTCACATGTCATTGCATCGGAGGAAATTGAGATCCGACTAGATTTAACTTATGAAGAAGAAGCAATACGGATCTTGGCTCGAGAAATCAAAGAACTGCGTAGCAAGACGATTCATTTAGTCAAAGTTCTTTGGCAAAATTATAAAGTCGAGGACGCTACTTGGGAAAGAGAGGAGGACATAAGAAAGCAGTATCCATACCTCTTCATATAATGTACATCTTAAAATTAGAGGAAGAATTTTATTTAAGGGGGAGAGTTGTAATACCCCAAAATTTAGATAGTGACCAAAATAAAATTTTTGAAAGTTTGGTGACCAAAGTGTAAACTTTGGAAAAGTTTAGGAACCAAAATGGTAATTATAAAAAGTTACATTTTGGCCTTGTAAATAAATAGGTTATCTCAAGAATAATGTTTCTATGGGAATCAGAATTTTAATATGAGATTTGTAATAAAAGTTATAGAACAAGGAAGTTGAGGAAAAAATCAATAAATCGGATCGAATAGAAAATTTAGGAAAATCTGAAGTATGATAAATTAAACCCAAAAATATTATTTTTCACATTTTTAAATGTTGGAAAACAATATAAATCTTTAGATTTAAGTGTTTAATTCCATGTTTATTTTGGACTATTAGATTAAAGTGGCAAGATTGTGCTTTTTGGAAAAAGGCAAGGCAAATCGGTAAACTAAGATCTTATTTGTTCATATTTCACTTATGGAAGATGATAAGGTTTAGGTATCTTGGTTTGGAAGATGATAAGGTTAGGTGTCTTGGTTTAATGGTAATTATGAAGTTTCATTAAGGGTAAATTGGTATTTTCCTAATTTAATGAATTTAATATTCATTAAAGGTAAATTAAAAGTAAATTTAGCATGAAAAATATATAAATTTCATGCCGAAGTTGTTCATCATCCTCTCCATTGCCGTGAGTTATCATAAGGTAAGGAAAAATAATTGTTTTCCATTTTTAAGCCATTTCCTATGGAATTCAAAATATGTCGTGAAATAGGAAAGTGATCTACTCGAGAAACGCTATCTTTTGGTACCAATTATGCTTGCTCAACTTGCTTGGTTTCAAAGATCCCAAATCTTAGGGTTTAGGTTCATGCTAGAGTTCATGAAATTGATTATGAATATTGATGTTTTTAAGGTTGTAGATTCATTTTCAAGCATGAATTATGATTAAAACATGTTCAAACTTCCTAGAAATGAATCTATAATATTCGGTCAAATGAAGAAATTATAGAACTCTGTGTTTTGATGAGATTTGATTAGGGGTTTGATTTTAGAGATGTTGTAAGGTTGATTGGAAGTTTATTTCATGCTTGAATTGAATCAAAATTGAGCAAAATCATGAAAACTTAGTTTCTAAGTTTAAAGTATTCGGCCATGGGTTAGTTGAGTGAGAAAAATTATGGAAAATTATATAAGGGCTAGAAATGATGTTGGAAGTATTCTACAAGCCTTATAAAAATTTTGGGACAATTTTGTAATTTTTGAAAAGTTGAGGGATCAATTCAACAATTTTGGAAAAATTTGTGAATGGTTGTATGATTGTTTAATAGTTGATGTAATATGCTGTAAATAACTATTTTGGAATTGAAATGAGTGTTTAGATGTGAAATATGACCATTTTGGAAGTTTAAAAAGATTAGTGATTTAAGTCCAACATTTCTATAATTGGGGTACTTAAATGTAATTAAGCATCTGTAAAAGCATTGAATGGTAATAATTTCAATGTTGTAATTTTGGTATTAAGAATCTAAGTGATAAAATGGAGAATGACGATTTTGTGTATATTGGAAAAGTTGGTACCTATGTTAAAAGGAATTATTAAGTGCTAAGTATTTTGGTAGAAAATGAGTTTCAAGTATATTATGGATTTTGATTTTGGGATGTGTTTATATTAGTACAATACTAACATATGTATTTTTATGAAATTGTGATTTGTACAGATCGTGATTGATTTGTGATCGAAGCAAGTCAAGTATAAAAAGGTTTATTGTGGATCGTAGTGAGACACATCTTTTTGTTATATAAAGTGTTAAGGTGAGTGCAATACATGCATGACATTGTACATAGATGTTTTATACATCATCAGGAAGACTTGTGAAAGGTCTACCTTGTTTATATTAGCATGATATTATGTCATTTTTATAACTTCGATATGACAGTGATATGTCACCATGTGAAATTATACTGCATTGATCAAGAATTTGGGTATGAACTTCCCTAATGTTAAATATATGGTTATATGATACTATGGATGAATGAATTAGACTATATGTCCAAGTAAGTCGTTGAAGGGCAAGGTATAGTTGGCATGCCATAGAGTATAGCAATTGCAGGTTTATATTAACACTATAGTGTGTAAGGACACTAAGTGTAATATGGTGGGCACGACCTTATGTGTAATACACTTCGGTGTATATGGTGGGAACAACCTTATGTGTAATGCACTTTGGTGTATATGGTGGGCATGACCTTATGTGTAGCACTACGGTGCAGATATTACTCGAATACCCAGGGTCTTTATATGTTTACTTGTCGGCTATAACTATTGGTAAAAATGTTAATATTTATATCATATTGTTTTGATCATGGTAAAATATTGGACATGCAGGTAACAAGATCTTATGGCATTTTGATTTTGACATTGAATTTCATGCATGAGTTGTATTGCATTATTTATTGTTTTAATTGCCTCACTAAGTATACTTAGCGTGTGATGATTTTCAAGCGTAGGTAAAAAGCCAAGAGTAGAGTAAAGAGTACAGAGCACTCCAGACATCAAAGAATATACTTCAATATCAGTAAGACATCCTATAATGTAATTTTGACTTAGTTTATGGCATGTACTTACGAATGTCCTATTAGCTCTGTTTAAATATTTTGGAACTGGATTGTAATGACTAAACTAAATTGTTTTACTCTATTTCAGTATGGATAGCATAAATCCATACTAATATATGTTTTAAGTAGTATGTGATATTTGATGTGATATGATATTTTTATATTATAAGTTACCATTTTAAGAAAATAGATTTTAAATCAATTTTGAATTGGAAAATATTTTGAAGAAATTCAGGTGACATCTATAATCTATATAGGTACAATTATACGGGTTTTAGGTGTTACAGATTCAACTCCAAATTAATAGTTGCAATTTTTGACCTTGAACGAAAAAAGACGATCTCCGCTGGACCACACAAAGGTACATTGTTCCCCTATACTGCTTGTCCTTTACCTCAAACTTATATCGCGGTAAAGGAACCGAGGGATATTGAAAAGGAAAAGCCTATAATGGATAAAAGTGATATGGATGAAAACCTTAAAAAGATGTGAATAAGAGATATACATTGCCTTACATGCAAATGATACGGTTATACTAGACGAAAATGTTCCAATTTACTTTATAACGATACCTCTTCATCAGAATTAGAAAGGAATGTCCCAACCCTAAAGAGAATGTTACCATGGATAATGAATCGGACAATAATATCGATGAATACAATGCTAGTGGCATTGTAATAGAAGATATCAATCTTCAGTCTTTAGAAACAAAAGATGCACTTGCAAATCAAGTGGTAACACTTTGTGAGGAGGGTGGAGGAAAAAAAAAAGATGAAAAAGATGCAAAAGCAAAAGAGGTCACTAATCATAAAATTCAAATCAAAAATATTTATTATTAAAATATTTAAAATGTATTTATTAATATTTCTCATAATATAATATAATATTTTTAATGTTATAATAAAATAATCAATTATATTATAATAATATAATATAAGATATTATATTTTTATTTTAATAATATATAATAAATTATTAATAATGAATAATATTATTTATATATTTAATAATAATATTATAATCTAAAAATATTTTAATAAAGATAATTAAAATATACTAATTAATATTTTTAAAATATAATATAACACTATTACTTTAATAAATAATTAATATAATTTATAATATTTTTATTTCAATAAAATATACCAATATTTTTATTTTTATTAATAAAATTATAAAATTAATATTTAATAATAATAAATTATATTAATATTTAAAAATAATAATATTAAGTTTTATGATAGATAATATTATTTATTGTATTTAATATTTGTAATAAATAATTTTAAAAAATTCATCAACTAGTGGAAAATGTGTTTAAACAACATATTCCAAACATCGTAAAACGTTTTCCAGAAAATTTAATTCATTTTACGAAAACTATTTCCGGAAAACATTTTAGTGAATCAAACGGACCCTATATTACACAAATTTCCACAATAATATCTATCATACCCCTTCAGTTGAAGAAAGAGGTGGCTGAATGCTGACTGTCTCGAAAATCATCAAATAATACGCGCAGAAGTCCTTTGGTAAAATATCAACAATTTGAAAACGAGAAAGAATATGAAGAACTCGAACTTCACCACGAGCCACCTTTCCACGTACAAAGTGAATGTCCATCTCGATGTGTTTTGTACATTAGTGTTGGATAGGATTACCCAAGAGATAAATAGAACTTACATTGTCACAGTACTCTAATGTAGCTTTTTCAATTGGATAATGAAGCTCAAGAATAAGGTTTTGGAGCCAACAAGATTGAAAAACAACATTAGCTACACTTCTGTATTCAACTTTAGCACTGAAGCGACACAATGTAGCTTGTCTTTTGGATAACCAGGAAACTAAGTTATCACCAAGGAATACACAATATCCAGAGGTAAACCTTCGTGTATCTGGAAAGCTACCCCAATCGACATCCGTATAAGAGATTAATTTGGTAATGAATGTTTGACAAATGTAAACCATAATGAGTAGTACCTTGGATGTAGCGTAAAATACGTTTCAGAGCATTCATGTGTTCTTTCTTTGGATCATGCATATGAGGACATACTTGTTGCACGGCATAGGACATATCAGACCTGGTAAATGTAAGATATTGTAAAGCTCCAGCTAAACGGCGATATTTAGTTGGGCCCTCATAAGGCTTGCCGATAGAAACACTAAGCTTCCCATTAGTGTCAACAGGAGTGGAGCACGACTTGAGAAAAGACATGATAGATAATCGAAGAGTATCAAAATATGTAGTGAGAATTATATCATCAACGTATTGTGTCTGGGAAAGAAAAAGGCCATGTGAATTCCGGGTTACTGCAATTCCCAAAAAATAACTCAACAGATCCATTTTTGTATAGAATAATGAATGATCAGACGTATTGTAAGAGAAACCAATGGTGGCCACATAGTCTGTAAAATGCAATGTTATTAAAACCGGATCGGCCGGTTCGACCGGTTAAACCGTGAACCGGTGGCCTGTCCGGTCCGGTTAACTCCCAAAACCGGATGAGCACAGAACCGGTAAAGAACCAGAAGAACCGATTGAAAACCGGTAAAACCGAGGTGAACCGGTAAAACTGGTTTGAACCGCCGGTTCACTTTTTTTTTCTTTAAAAAAAATTAAATCAAGCGACGTCGTTTGTTCAACGAACCGAGTCAAATTCGAGTATTGCTGAGCTCGACTCGAACTCGAAAACTTTAAAAGTAAGCTCAACTCGACTCAAAAACTCACGAGCTAAAAATTATCAAGTTCAACTCAAACTCGAAATATAATATTAAAACTCGAAATCGAAAAGGCTCGAACTCAAAAAAAAATTTAGAAGTTCGATTGAAGCCTAAAATTTGAGCTCAATTGAAGCGAAAGAAGAGTTCGCTTTGTGCTCATCAAAAGGCTCCATGATTTTGAATGTTAAATTACCTCTATTATTTATAGAAGTAAGTTGGGATGCTCTTCTATGTTTCTTAGCCATGTGGGATTTTGTTCTCATATTTTTACTCTTTAAACTTTTGGGATGCTCTTCTTTGTTTCTTAGCCATGTGAGATTGGTTTTTTTAAAACAATTAAACCAAATGACATCATTTGTTATGATTTTTTTAAGCCCCAATTTTATTTTTTTGATTATAGTTGTATAATTATATTTATTATTTAATATGTTTTACTTTAAATATTATGTTGTAGTTGATTTGAATCATTTTATTTCACTTGATTTTATGGTTTTTAATTTATATATGTTATGACTTGTGATATTTTTATACCTTTTAATATTGTAAACTTAAAAAAAGTGTTACATATATATTAATATTGCTTTGAATATTATGTAAAATTAAAAAAATATATTATTTTATATAAAATCTGGTTCAACCACGGTTGAACCCAGTTGAACCAGTGAACCAGTACCTTCAACAGTTCAATGTCCGGTCCAGTTTTAAAAACATTGGTAAAATGTTGATACCAGGCTCGAAGGGCTTGCTTAAGACTACAGAGTAATTTTTTCAACAAGCATACATAGTTAGGATGAGCGGCATCTTTGAAATCCAAAGGCTAATGCATATAAATAGTTTCATTTAGATTACCATGAAGATATTCATTTTTAACATCTAACTGATGAATGGCCCAAGATTTTGATAAAGCGACGATCAACACAGTATGAATAGTGGTTGGTTTAACAACCGGACTGAACGTCTCGTCACAATCTACTCCAGCTTGTTGAGACCTACCATCACCTATAAAACGGGCTTTGTGCCCTCAAAAGAGACATTAAATTTCATTTTATGTCTAAAAATCCATCTTGAACGAATAACATTAACATCAGATGGACGAGACACTAAGTCCCACGTCTTATTTTTTAATTAGATCATCATATTCATCTTTCAGGACCAATTTCCAATTTGGGTCTTTAAGAGCAAAGGGATGTGGGGTATAGGATACATAGAAGTAGTTGTGGAGAGGGCACTTAAGTTTTAGGAGTGAGCTTGTGTATACCATATTGACTTCTAGTTTCCATTCGGTTGGCTAGAAATGGAGGTCGAATGGATTTAGTGGAAATTGGATTAGGTCGAGGATGAGAAGAAGAGGCTGGGCTGGAGTTTGTGGTTGTCGTGGGAAAAAGAGAACGAGTGAGTTGGGGAGTGGGCTGTGTTGCTGCATTGGTAGGGGAAATGGGTGGTTGGGTCTGTTCATCCAACGGGGTAGGGGAATGCAATTGATGAAGGATTTGAGGGTGTAAACCATCATCTAAAAATTCATACGAGGAAGAAAAAAAGGGAATTGATATTCATGAAAAATAACAAGTCGAGAAATAATAATTTTCTTATTCGAAATGTCATAGTAATTATAACCCCAATGGTTTGATGGATAACCTAAGAAGACACATCGAGTAGAATGTGCTTATAATTTATTGATGTTGGTGGAAGGAAATAACGGGTAACGCAAGCATCCAAAAACCTTAAAATGGGTGTAATCTGGGATTTTTCCGTAAAGAATTTGAGTAGGTGAGTGGTGGTTTAATTTCTTTGAAGGGAGGATGTTTAGAAGATATGTTGCCATTTCGAGAGCATGGGGCCAAAATGAGGGTGGCATGGAAGAATGAGCACGTAAAGTACGAACCATGTTATTGATAGTTTTATTTTTCGTTTGGCTTTACCATTTTGAGATGAGGTATGAGGACATGACAAGCGAAAATATATACCATTTAATTCACAAAAATTTCAAAAAGGACCATTGTCATATTCTCTGCCATTGTCACATTGAAATTGCTTAATTTATCTTCCGAATTATGTTTTGATATATGCTCGAAATAAGAAGAAAATTTAATGAACTTGTGATTTTCGAGATATAGGAAAAGTCCATAAGAAATAACTATATTTATCAAGAAAAATAGCATAGTAACGATGACTTGATGAACTTAATATAGGAGATGTCCACAAGTCACTGTGAATTATATCAAATGGCATAGTAGTAAAATAATGAGTCATTAAAAGGCAATTTAGTGTTTTTTCCAAGAGGACAAGATTCACAGAAGGAATTGCAAGCTTGATTATATTTAATAAAATTATTACTACGAAGAGAATTCAAAATGACTTTTCCTGGGAGCCCTAAACGAGAATACCACAAATTTGAAGAAATGACAGGAAAAACGAATGGTAAAGCTGAAAGGGATAGAGATCACCCAAGCTATCATATCTCATTAGGTGTATTCCGGTCTGTAAATCCTTCACGGAAAACCCAAAAGGATCAAATTCATTGGACACCATATTATTGTTAGTGAATTTTTGAGCGGAAATAAGGTTTCTGATAAGTTTAGGTGCATGCAACACATTTTTAAGGCTCAACGGTGGATTTGTTTGGTTTTGTGAGGCACTTCCATAACCAAGAATAGAAATTGTATGACCATTACCAACAATAATGCCATTATGTCTGCTTAAATTAAAATAGGACGAGAGAGTACCTTGATTAGCAGTCATATGAGAGGTAGCACCTGTATCCATGTACCAATAGTCATTCAGTTGATGAAGTGAGAGTGTGTTCATAGCCGCATCTATGTCTGTAGGGACATGATTCATACTTGGGGTCGCTGTTGTGTAGTGGGTATGGGATGGTTCAGGTCCAAAGACTCCTTTTGTGGTTTGTGGACGAAGCTACCATCCCGTAGTGGGATATGGGCAAGGTGATTTGGCCCAAGTGTGAGGTGAGCAGGCATCCCAATGAGGCATGGAAGCCCATTGTTGCGGCTATGACGCTGCTGAATGTTGCTTTTGTCCCCTACCACAAGATCCACCACGATTTCCAAGGCCACCACGACTACCGTAATAGTTGCTGGGCCGCCATCCACACCCACCATGATTTTGGCTTATGGAATTACTATTCTCATTTTTATTTTCTTGAAGCTGTTTGGAATTATTATCACCAGAAACAAGATTATTATTGGAATTAATAAGCAAAGTAGAATCTGCACCTGATTCAAGAGTAGCACGTTGTTTCATGCTTTCTTCTTCTAATGAAAGCATCGAACGGGCTTGCGCAAAGGTGGGAAGAGGACCGCGGTGTTGAATGATGGTTACGAACCCCGCGTAAGCCTCTTTTAATCCATGAATCATTTTGAGAACCATGAGATCGTCAGACACTTTTGCGCTAATATTTTCTAATTGATCTGCCAGCACTTTAAGTCGCTGGCAATAGGCAACAACATTTGGAAAATCCCGAAGGTGAGTGTTGGTAAATTGGGTTTCAAGGTGAACGGCTCTCGTATTCTTGTTATCTTGGAACAATTCTGCTACACGGTTCCAGGCATCTTTTGCCTCATCTTCCAGAATAATGATAGTGTTGAGAATATCTGAAGAAACTGTACTATAAATCCATTGCGTGACAAAGGCATCAATCCTCTTGCAAGTTGATGTTTTGGCATCCGTCATGGTGGTGGCGGCTTCCGTAGGAGGGATGATGTGGTCAAGAACGAGGTGGGCAAGGGCATGGAGCTTGAAGAGAGTTGCCCAGTTGTTGTATTGGCCTCTTTTGAGATCAAGAGTGATGGGGATGGCTGTTTCGATATTAGTGACAGTGGTGGCGGGATAAAATTTTAAGTTAGCCATTGATGCAGAAAATAGGAGGAAAAAATAAACTAGGCTACTGATACCAAAAAGGAATATAATATCGTGTCTTGTATATTATTATCAAATCAATTTATACAATGTACAAGCTACAATTTGGTTAGCTGTTACAACAAATTAGGCTAACTTATAGGAGAATCTATATTCAACAAATTAGGCAAACTTATAGAAGAATGATAATATAATTTATATTATACAAATTTCGATAATAATATCTATCCGCAACATTGATGGTTTTATGAGCAATTTACTCTTTAAGTTGTGTTATTTCTTCTTTCATAAATTTTACATACAACATTTCCTTTTGTATTTGACACTTAAGTTCCAAAGTGCCAACCAATGTCATTATTTGTTGTACCTTTCAATTCTTTTTTTTGGGAACTCTTCACATGGTGGCATGCTCAATTTTCATTTATATACAAGAAACATAAAATTAGCACAAACCAAGCTACCTCAATGGTTAAAGAGAAGGTTCTTGTCCCTAGAGGTCATGTGTTCGAGCACCGACAATTGTAGGGTATTTGAGCATTCACTGTTGTTAGAAACTAGGGTTTCAAGAAGAAAATACAATATCATAAAAGAAATAACAATGAGAGGTAGTTCTTCATTGATACACAACAAAACTTTTTATACAGTAGTTACCCAGCAAGATAAAACTACAGATCTAACAACCGCTCGTAACAAATATGCTAACAACCTCATAACTGCATAATCGCCTACCACACGTCAGCAACAGTTGCAACACTCAAATTCTCTCTACTTTTTCCTCCTCCCCAAGAAAAGATTGAAGATTAACTTTAGCACGAAAAACTTTAAACTGAGCTACAGCTAGAGGCTTTGTAAAACCATTAGCAACTTGGTGACTACCTGGCACATAATTCACCACCACTTGTTTCAACGCAATCTTCTCACGAACGAAATGGACATCAAGCTCTACAGGCTTACTTTTTGCATGGTAGACACGATTAGCTGTCATGGCAACAACACTGTTGTTATTGCACCATACAATTGGTATTTTTTGCCTTGCAATACCCATATCACTCATAAGGGCACTCACCCACGTCGTTTAAGTAGTAACATCAGCAACACTCATGTATTCAGCCTCCATGGTGGACCTGGCGACCGACTTTTGTTTCCTAGAAGTCCACATGAGTACAATATCACCTACAAAAACATAGTTACCAGACATGACTTGTGATCATCAGTGTTTCCAGCCCAATCAATATCAGAAATACTACAACATTGAAGCCAGCCACTGCAGGTGTTATCACCAAACCATGATTAAGTGTTCCTACCAAATACTGCAAAAATCTTTTTACAACAACAAGATGTCCTTGTATTGGGGCATGCATGTATTGTGCAACCTTATTAACGTTGAATGCAATGTCTGACCGAGTATGACATGCATATAGCAGCGCTCCCACAACACTCCGATATTCATAGGCATCCTAAAGCAACAGACCTACATCTTGAGTCAACTTAGCAGATACAAGCATAGGTGTAGAAGCAAAATTGGCAGTACTCATCTTAGTCTTTATTAGCAATTCTAAAATAAACTTTAATTGACTAAGAATCAACAAACCTCCCACTGTTTAAATTTTATACCCAGAAAGTAACGAAGATCACCAAGATCTTTTAAGGCAAACTCATCCCCAAGCAACCTCACCACTTCTTCAATTTGCACA
Source organism: Hibiscus syriacus (assembly GCF_006381635.1). Classification (NCBI taxonomy): domain Eukaryota; kingdom Viridiplantae; phylum Streptophyta; class Magnoliopsida; order Malvales; family Malvaceae; genus Hibiscus; species Hibiscus syriacus. Next base: position 19,237 of record NW_024062311.1, on the reverse strand, counting down.
TTCGACTCACCAGTCAACACTATATCATCAACATACACAAGCATATTGACCCATCGACCGTCTGCACAACGAACACATAATGATGTATCTGCTGAAGATTATTTAAAATCAATTCTAACTAGGAAACTCTTAAGCTTATCATTCCAGTTTCGAGGAGCTTGACGTAGACTATGCAAAGCTTTCTGCAATTTACACACCAAAGGACTACCATCAACAATTACTTGTTCAAACCCAGACGGCTATTGCATGAAAACATCCTCATACAGATCACCATGCAAGAATGAATTATTCAACTAAACCTAAAGCAAATGCCAACCCTTTGTTACAGCCAAAGAAAGAACAACATTTAGTGTAGCAAAATTAACAACTGGGACAAACGTCTCACCAAAATCATGTCCAGACACCTACGAGAACCCTTTTACTACTAACCTAGCTTTGTATATGCTAACAAAACCATCGGGGTTCTTCTTTAATTTTAAAAGCCATTTGCACCCAACCACTGATCATCCTTCAAGAAGCTTCACAAGGGTCTATGTACCATTCGTCTGCAATGCTTCAAACTCTACATGAACTGTAACTCTCCAATGAGAAGACTGAAGTGCCTCATGCACATTTACAGGTTCCATATCATCATAGCTAGCCGAATACAACTTAGGCTTGAATACACTACATTTACTTCTTGTCAACATCGAATGACGATTCAAAGAGATGCCACCACTTTCCATCGAACCTTCACCATTATCAGGCCTCGTAACAACTGTTTGTAATGAATGAGCAACGTTGGCAAGTGCAACAGGGCCTGTCATAGACTTCACTAGATCCACCAACTCAGTATCCTCAGCTGCACTAACTAAGGTTGCACCATCAACCTCTTGTTGAACTGCTGCTCCTAGAAAAGTAACACCCATATCCATAGTAGCTTGACTCATCTCACCATAATCCTCGGTTGCATTAAATGAGGTTGCACCAGCTACCTCTTGCTGAACTGTTGCTCCCAGAGAAGTAACACCCGCATCCACAGTAGCCTGACCCGTCTCACCAGAAATATGAGAAGCTTGCACCGTACGAGTTCCATTGGTTTAAAACTAACACATATCAGTCAAAAGTTCAAGCGTCGTGGACTTATGTTTACAAGAAACAAAATCATTACTTGAACTATCAACCCTTGCAAATGGAAAAACCAATTCAAAAAATTACACGTCTAGAAACATATATCTTCCCAATAGCTGCTAGGCACATATAACCCTTGTGTTGTGGGTTATAACCCAAAAAGGTGCATGGTTGAGATCGAAACTCAATTTTATGTTTCTGAAAAACTATCAAGTGAGGAAAACACTTGCACCTAATGACCTTCATAAACTCATATTCTGGTTTCTTCCCCCACAAATTCTCGAGTGGTGACACCCATCCAAGACCCTAGTATGAAGCCGATTAATGAGAAATACCGTAGTAACATCTGCATAATACTAATAACGTAAAGTCATAGTTGTCTGAGCTAACAACACCAAATCAAGCTCAATGATATACCAATGCTTTCTTTCTGCTTGAATGTGTAAGGACAAGCAATACGATGAGTAATCCCATCTTTCAATAGAACATACAAGAGACTACGATATTTCCCACCCCAGTCGATTTGCACAACCTTAACAGACAAACCAAACTGAGTAGAAATCATTTACTGAAATAACTTGAACATATTCATTTCTTGCAATCTAGCTTTCAAGAAATAAACTCAAGTATGCCTCGAATAGGCATCAATAAACGACAAATAATAATAAAATCCATTAGAAGAAATGTGAGATGGCCCCTATATATCAGTATAAACAAGTTGAAAGGGCTTAATGTACACAGTATTGGAGTGAAAAAAGGTAGTTTATGGCTTTTGCCAATGGAACAAGCCTCACATATCTTATTCATAGCTTTGGGAACATGTACATCAAGAGTCTGACACACACTAGCAAAGTATTATACGCTACATGCCCTAACCTTCTATGCCAAAAACTGTAAACATCATCAACCATAAAAGAATTAACAAAATTTTTTTACAAACAATTGAAGTACTATTATTAGGAAACACATAAATCCCTCATTACATACGCTCTTGAAGAAGCATCTAGAGTAACAACATCACGAATGCAGTAGCCTTGAGCATTAAACTCAAAAATCACGTTGTTGTCCCTAGTAAACTTAGATACAAAGAGTAAATTTTGAGTTATACTAGGCACATGAAGCAAATCACTAACTAACAATATTTTAGAGGTAGATTTTAGGGTCGTATCACCAACAAGATTAACAACTAATGAAACACCATCACCAATAACCAGCTTACCTGGACCGCTATGACAAGTGCGATGAGTTATAATATCAGCATTTAGAGTCACGTGATGCGTAGCACCAGAGTCAACAACCCACTAATCTTTCTCAGATGCTTGAGAATTTGTATTAGTCGAAGTATGAAGTCAAGAACCCTTCGAACAAAATGTACAACTGCAATTATCATAGGCAGTCGTGTTGACTTGAGCAAAGTCTTCTACATACCGTAAATGACTACTACTAGCAATCTAATAATCTTCATCATAGTGATGTCAATAGCGATTGACCAGATCCCCAAGCTTACCACACAATTGACATTAAATATGTGGCCAGTCACGACCACACTAGATCTGCCACTTGAATGAGTAACAGATAAACATTATTTATTATAGTTTGAATACGAACGTTTAGAGAAATCACCTGAACCAGATCCATGAGTAAGATGAGCAGTAGCTACTATAGTTTCTTCTTGAGCAGCGAACCCAACAAGTTACATCTTTGCATCTATAAGCATAGTTCATACCTTATCCAAAGGTAACATATCACTACTCATTGTAATAACATCCATAAAAGGTTGATATTCACAAGGCAAACCCTTCAAAATACTAGCAATATGCCTTACTAGAGGAATTGAACTCCCACACGAAGCCAAAGCATCACAGATTTCTTTAACCTTAGCAATATACACGCATATTGTCTTCTCCCTTCTTGAAAGACTGAAGTTTACAATGTAAGCTCATTACCGAAGTTGATGACCAATTCACAAAGTACTGCAACACCGTACTCGAGATAGAAGTTGTTGTCTCAACACCAACAAATCGAGACAGAAGATGTGGACTAATAGTAGAAAGCAACCATAACGCCAATGCACTATCCTGTGCTACAAAATCATCATATGCCTCTTTGAGAACAAGACTTTTTTTTTCATCGACAATCATTTCAGGTGGAGGCTTCATACCACCGGTAAGAAGACACTCAAGGCGATGACTACAAACTGTTAGCAAAACTTGCTTTTTCTATAACAAGAAATTCTTTTCATCCAACAACACATTGATCTTTTTGTTAGTGAAAACGAAAGAACACAACAACACCGCAAACAAGATCATAAGAAGAAAACCACGTAAGTAGAAGCACTACAACTAGGACCACTAGCAATTTATACCATGTTAGAAACTAGGGTTTCAAGAAGAAAATATAATATTATAAAAGAAATAACAATGAGAGATGGTTCTTCATTGATAAACATCACATCTTTTTATATTGTAGTCACACAACAAGTTAAAACTACATGTCTAACAACCGTTCATAACAAATATGCTAACAACCTCATAATTGCATAACCACCTACTACACGTCAGCAACAGTTCCAACACTCAAGAATTGTCAAATAGTTGAGAGTCTCTAAAACATATACTACAACTTTTTATCACCTTATATTAGTAAAAAATAAAATTATAATTAGAAATATAAGCAATGCATTATTTTATTACCAATAATATAAAAGGGTAAACTACATGGATGACCACTTTACTATTACCCTCTTTCAATTTGACCATTGATGTTTTGATTTCATCGACAAGACTACCTAACTATTTAAATGGTTCAATCAAGCCACCTACCATTAAAACTTATGAAGAAGATGATGTTTTAGGAAAAATATTTGGTGCAAATAACATTCGGTCCCTATTTCCTACACAAGGTGTCAATTTGCTCATAATTTTAATTAAATTTAATATTCTAATAAGTTATGACATGTGTAAGTTTCTAATCGGATGGTCCTGAAACCACAATATCTTCTACTCTTCAGATAATTCGTTCGTTTCTTATTTGCCTCTTTCTTTCACGACGGTTTCACTGCCAGTATTATCCCATTTCCTTCTCTTTTCTCATGTTTTTATGTTTCTATTATTCTGAATCCGTCACCTTAAATTTCCATTTTCAATTGGATCTTATGTTTCACGTTCTTAATAGATCTGAATATGTTGTGTTGTTATTCGTTATTGACTTAGGTTGGTTTTATCAATTTAGGGTTATATTTTCTTTCTTTTTTTTTTTTGAAAAAAACCCAAATTATGTTTGAGGAGAATCTAATTAATAGATTGATAGTTGTAATTGATCCTATTTTAACCATGTTTTAATTTGTGTTGATTATGTGGATTTTATCGTTATCTTTTTATGTTGTTATAATGGTCATACCTTAAGACCCACTACAACATCTAAATATCTTGGAAGCTTTTACTTGTCCAGTGGTGACTTCTTCCTGTCAATAGTGTTTTAAGTGTTGTTTGTATTCTCTTTGCTAATGGAGAAATGAGGGTCATTTAGTCTTTTTTGTGAATGATGGTTCCTTTATGGAGAGTTCTAAATAGCTTTAACATTAGAATGATGATAAATATAAGGCTTTATTACTAGAGGAATCTAAACCGCCCATTTTTGTAAGATGGTCTTCAGTTATCAAGCCTTTTATTTCTTTTAATAATGTAGCCACAGAACGAAAGGCCGCCTAAACTTCGTTGAAAGGCAAACTTCCTTTCAGCTTCAAATAGAAATCGAAGCTTGTGGCACCTCCTATTAAGTTGGATGCAGATAAGGATGAAGAGAATCAGGGTGCAAGAAAGTTAGTAGATGAAAAACCAATTAAAAAGAAAGAATTATCTGACATGTGTCTCCTTTTAATTGGAGGAAAAAATTAATGAATTAAGTAAATTATAAAAGGATTTAACTATCTAATTAGAGACCAACACATTTCACAATATAACCAGCGGATAAATTTTGTTGAATTCAATTAAAATTAAGATCAAATTAACACAATGTATAACAAGGATCAAATGTGTAATTATAACAAATTTTATCTAACACGTCATATTCTACATTAATTTTTAACGATAAGTGACTTGAGCGAACCATTTAAATAATTGAGTGGTATGATTGAAAAAATCGAAACATTGGTGGTCAAATTGAAAAGGGATGATAATTGAGTGGTTGGTGTGATTTCGCTTCACACTGCTATTTTCGGCTCTAACAGTTATAGAAGACTCTACGATCGCTATATAGTGGGCTATTTGAATCCCTGAATATTCCCAAAATAAACCCACTCAAACAACTCGATCAAACCCCATAGAGTCTTTATCCCTTAGATTGCACATCTTTCACTTTCTCATTGAATCTAATGATATCCAAGATGAATTTCAATTTTGGATTTAAGTTACAAATAAGAGTTAACAACGGGGGGATTGGCTATAGCAAGGAGGAGCAACACAACCATGACAACACCCATGTCTAATACTAATCTTTTTCGTGCACCTTGACTTAGATTACGCCTTGCTCAAGCCACCACCCATGCAAACAACTACCGATGTAATTGATTCTTTGGTACCATTATTTATATGTCCATTAATGGGGAGTCACTCTAGGAAAAATTGAGAAAGATAACAAAATGAAAGAGGACATATTTTGAGTCACATGTCTAATAAGTTTTTGTTTTACATTTTATTGAATGAAAAAAGCACAAAGGAAATATAGGATACTTTGGAGAAGAAGTACAAAGCTGATGATGTGGACATGAAGAAATACGTCATTAGAGAATGGCTCAAGTTCCAGATGATCGATGAAAATGCTATCATGGACCAAGGCCATGACTACTATAAGTTAGTGGCCAATATACTCACCAAAGGAATTAAATTTTATGAGGTTTTTCAAACTAATTCTTATCGAGAAGCTGTGAAAATGATGGTCCAAATATTTCAACTCGTTAGAGCATAAGAAGAGGGATATTCCTCTAGAATAATGGTGGGCTACATAAAGATAGGGGAGGTCAATCTTCCCAAGGATAAGTTACTAACTCCTATAATCATTTGTATTTTAAAGGCTAATCTTATGAGATCTAGATCAACCTGAGGTTCTAAACCCAATAGGCCCAATAACAAAGTAAACCAAAAGAATGAGACTAAACCTCAAAAGGCAATCAAATTTAAGAAGCCAGGAAAGGAAATACACAAGGCATGCCCATCAAGCCTTTAAATTGTTATGTGTGTGTATGAGCTAGGCACAAAGTCTACTAGTGTCAAAAACTCTATGACCTCCAAAATGAGAATCAATCATAATGAAACATTACTAAGAATACTAATGATATCATTTTTGTTGTGATTTCTAAAGTTAACCTGATGGAGAACACTGTAGAATGAATCGTGGACATTGGTGCAGTTAGAAATTTTTGCACCAATTGAGAGATGTTCACTCATTTGAAAGTATGGAAAAAGATGAACAAATGTAAATGGGAAACTCTAGCAGCTCTGATGTTCTAGGTAAATAAAAAGTTTGAGTGAAGTTGACTTTCGGTAAAACCCTATTTTTAAATAATGTCCTTTTTGTACCTACATTGTATAGAAATTTAATGAGTGGTAGGTTATTTAATAAGGTAGGCATTAAACTAGTTTTCAAAATAGATAAACTTCTTCTTTTCCGAAATGGGGAATATATGGAAAAGAGATATTTAAATAGTTTTATTTTTTGTAGAAACTATGTTTAATGGAAATAATAATGCCACCACTTTTACTTATATAGTTGAGACTCTTTATATGTGGCATGCTAGATTAGGACATCTGAATATTGATTCTTAATAATGACTCATTAAAATGAATCCATTGCCTAATCTAGATAAGAATAGCTTGAAAAATGTGAAATTTGTATAGAATCCAAACATACTAGACCTTCCTTTCAGTCTGTCACCAAAAGGAAAACTAATCTTTTAAAATTAGTTCACATTGATTTAGCATACTTTAAAAATTGTAAGAGTAAGAGAGGAAACATTTCTATGACACCTTGTAGATGATTATTCTAGATATACAAAGGTTTATCCCTTAAGAAAAAAGATGAAGCAAAAGATTATTTTCTAACTTATAATGAAGTATAAAATAAACTTGATATGAGAATAAAATGGCATAGATCTAATAAGGTGGTGAATATGGTTCTAATTTTCTTAAAGAGACTTGTGAAAAGAATGACATAATACATAAATACTCTACACCTTATTTTCCTAAACAAAATGACTTAGATAAAAAGAAAAATGGAATTTTAAAAACATGATAAATGCTTTATGAATAAATTTAGGGTTATCTAAAAGTATGTGGGGAAGTCACTCTTTATGTTATTGATTTATTAAATCAAGTACCTCATAAGAAATTAAATTATAACACATATGAATTGTATAAATGGTATTCCCCTAACCTAAAATACCTGAAAGTATGGGGTATCTTGATAAAGTAGGATTGCATGATTTTAAGAAAACTATTATTTATCCTAAAAATGTTGACATTTTGTTTATTGGGTATGCTACAAATAGTGTTAATTTTAGATTTATGTTTGCATGATTTTTGTATTTCTGAATCTAGAGATGTTGTTTCTTTGAGAACGTCTTTGCACTTAAGAAACCTAGCTTAAAGATTGATACCCAATTAGAAAATATTGCCTCATCTTCTTTAATACACTATTACTAGGGAGACTCTAGATGATGATATAGAGCCTAAAAAAGTAAATGAAAAAGAGTGCCAAAAACTTTTGGACCATATTTTATAACTTCCTTTATTAATGGAATAAGTGATTTAGAACTGATTTACGATACATAGCTCAGGCTTTTTCGTTCGATGATGATCTAAAGACGTATGATTAAGCTATTAGATCAATGGATGCTAGTTTGTGGAAAATTGTTATTAATGATGAACTATAATCAATAATGTTTGATCCCACTTGGAAGTTGGTAGACTTTCCTAGAGGATTTAGACCTATTAGTAATAAGTGGGTTTTCAGGAAAAAAACTTAGACTAGATGAGTTAATCTATAGATATAAGCAAGAGTAGTAGAAAAGGGTTTACTCAGAAATTTAGTATTGTTTTCTTTTATACATACTCTCTCGTTATTAAGATCTCAAAGATTCATTTTTTATGTTTTTAAATTAGCTTATATACACTTACTACAGGTAAATCAAACGTGTGTAAAGATTACATTCTTGAATAGAGATATAGACCAAGAGACCTATATAAAGCAACCACCAGGTTTCGAGGCTCCTAGCATGGAACACAAAGTGTTTAGAATCAATAAGTCATTCTATGGCCTTAAGCAACATCCAAATCAATGGTACAAGAAATATCATAAACCTATTCTTAGTTTTGAGTTTATTTTTAATGGGGTTGATGCACACATGTACTAAAATTTCTTTATTATGATTGTGTAGTCATTGTTCTTTTTGTAGATGACATGCTATTTTTTAGTGCCAACATTGAAACTAAAAAAACTAAAAATTTTGGTGTACTAAATTTGAGATGACTAATTCGAGAGAGGTAGATGTTATCTTAGGAGTAAGATTTATGAAACTCAATAAGAGATTTTGTTTAAATCAAACACATTACATTTAGAAAATGTTAAAGAAATTTGATAGTTTTGATGTCATCCTTGTGAGAACTCCTTATGAATCTAGCACACATCTCTTTAAGAATATAGGAAATAATATTTCCAGATAGAGTATGCTAAAATAATTTGTAGCCTTATGTTATTAATGTAATACTCGGTCTGATATTGTCTATAGTATTAGTAGACTAAGTATATATACTCATCATCATAGTAATGAGCACTAGATTGCACTAAAATGCTTACTTAAGTACCTTAAAGATACAATGGATTAGAAACTAGAGTTTGTTGACTATCATATAGTTCTCGAGAGTTACTGTGGTTTTAACTAGGTTATCGATAATGATGAAATAAGCTCGATGAGTGCGTATGTCTTCACGCTAGGCGAAACAAAATTTCGTGGAAGTTTTCTAAAACGTGCATTACTTGTTCTACTATAGATTCAAAATTTATCGCTCTTGACCCAATTGTGCAAGAAGCCGAGTGGCTCAAGAATTTATTGTCATAAATTTCATATTGGGGAAAACTGACTCCTACGGTGTCTTTATTATGTGATTTATAGGTAGGGATATGTGTGGCTCATAGCCAAGCTTAAAATGGTGAGAAGAGACACATTGATATAAAACATGAATTCGTAAGACATTACTAAGAAACACAATAATCTCTTTAGAGTATGTGAAGTTGGAGAGGAGCCTAGTTGATCTGTTAACCAAAGGGTTAAGTCATAAATTGTTTCTTTTTTCGTCGAGGGAGATAACTCTAAATCCCATTAGTTGAGGAATTCACCGTTGATGCCCAACTTAGTTATCTCTAAGTTCAATATCATAAATGAAACCATGAAAAGACTCATAGTGTACATTTTTATCTATCCATATGAAAAAATAGAATACATGCACAAGGTTAAGTTCTTTGCTCTTAATAAATTCATAGCCCAAGTTTTTGGTGATATTAGTGAGAAAGACTTGACGAATTTATCGTTCTAGTTGACTCGCAATGATTTACCATTAGAAAGGATGAGCTTTTTTTAACTTGTAATAACTTCAATCCCAGGAGTTTGGTTGATCCTATTTGAGAATGACTTATTGAATTCACCGAGAAAATAGATTGGGTTTTTATTTTTAATGAACTATTATCCCAGAGTTTAGGCGGTTCATTTTTAAATGAACTTGAAGAATTCACCTAGTTTTAGTGAGGTTGATCTTATAGAAAAGTTCTTAATAATTTCATAACCATGATTTGGTTGGTTTATGGTGAGATAAACCTGGTGAAATTATCTACATAAGTGAGAAGGATTAACCACTTTTTATGAAAAACATTGGGATGCCTTTCAAATGCACTTACCAAAATCTTGAGGAATTATGGGATATATATATATCAAGGACTTTAGTGGATGAATGAGATTAATCGTGTATCATGAGTTCACCCATATCTTAACAGGTTCTAGATTCATTCACTTAGTTAAATGTATAATTACTCATTGTCACTATGTATTAGTTCCAATCAATCCCACTAGTGCTTAAGCGACTAATCTCACTATTGCTCTTCTCATGTTTTAAATTGTTTTTCAGTTTTCCAAAAGATATTTTTATACAATAGTGGAGTAGTGTTAATAATGCTTTAAGAGAAAAAAAGCACATATCCCACATTAGAAAGGGTATTTCTTTTGAAAAGGTATTTAAAAGACTAACCTATAATTATGAATTTATCTAATAGTTGTTACAACATAATTACGAAATTAAATCTGATTAAATCTATTAATTTGTTGTAATGTTGATTGATTGGCTCCGGAAATTGTTGTCACGCACCTGGACGACTTGTGGATCAGATACATTTTGTAATTAGAACTGTTACTACAGTTGGTTCAGCTTGCACCTAGATAGTTTATGGGTTAGATACATTTTACAATTATAGTTGTAACAACAACTAATTTATCAATTGTAATTTCAATTGATTAATGATGAAGATTTTCAACCTAATTTTTAGTTATGTGTCGGATTTTTCAGCCTATAAATACAAAAGGTTCTTGGCATTTTCAAAGCATCCTAAAATCAAATTATCTCTACCTTTCCTTGTCATCTCTAAAGTTTTCTCATTTTCCATTGTTTTTCAAGCAGCTTGAATTAAGAAGAGTAATATCATCTTTGTCCATTCCATATTTCGACAGTACGAAGTTTTGGGCTGTTGTGCTAAATTCAAGGGATATTCTTTCATTGCAGTAATTATATACATCAGAATAAATTTACTTCTAAAGCAATGAATCACCATGACACAATTTTTATTTTAATTAATTTATTTATTTATATTTTCAGTCAATTTTAACGTCTCAGTTTTACAATTAATTTTACCAACATTTATCAGGGCATGATTACATCACCCAAAACCCCATCATTTTAGAAAAATTAAAATAAAGAATTACGGTCTACTTTCCAGAGAAAACATATCGGTTATATATGTGGAAGGATTAGCCTCTACTACGCCCTTTCGGTACCTAATAGATTAGGTTATATAAATAAATTTCAATTATTAGACATAAATTCAAAATGATAAATAATACAAAAATAAAATGCATGCAAATTAAAATTACAAATATGTAAATATGAAATCATGTAAAACAATATGTTTTAAAACTCGATTAAATAAAGAAGAGGAAAACTTGAAAACAACAACATACCTCATGCCCGCAAGCCGTAGCCCCCTTTTGTAAATTAGTCTTCACGCGACAATTGATAATTGAGTAAACTACACGTTTAAACCTACATTATTACTTTTGTTCTATTTTAGTATATATATATATATTTAAATCATACCTTGTGTTTAATTTTTATTAATTTTATTTCCCATCATAAAAACTTAATGGATAGGTTGACTAGCACAATGTGATAATTTTAAATATTTTCTATATTTCCACACTAGTGATCAAATACCATTTTTATTTTTATTTTTAATTAAATAAATTGGTTTATAATTATTTTTTTATTTTTAAATAATTCAATAATTTACTCTTTAATTAAACAATTTTATAAATTAAATATAAAAATGACGATATCTAATTAATTTCATAGACTAACTTAATGGTTGAACACTAATTTTTCTTGGGGAGAGGTCATAGATTTGATTCTTAGTTTTAATTAAAAATTGTAGTTCTAACGCAAAAAAATTAAATATATTTGGTTGTGAAATTATACCAATTAAATATAATTGGTTAAATAAAAATTAAAAAATATTGGTGACGAAATTTAAAAATATCACGTTGTGTCACGCCAGCCAATATGTAATGTTTTTAATGAAGGTGTATTGAAGTGAAACAAAAGTAAATGTTCGGTATGATTTAAAAAAAATGAAAGTTTAAGTACTAAAATGAAACAAAAGTGCTAGTTAGGTACGTGTAGTTTTACCCTTGTTAATTTGCAACATTTGAATTGCCATCCATGCTTTCTTTCGCCAACCAACCTGTAGTCACGCACGCCTTTGGAATTAATTTGATTTGACGTATAGGTACCAATGCAAGAGAGTATCAATAATCATATAGTAGTGTCCATACCGGTGGCTTTTAATTGGACTTCAAACCTACTTCTAGTACCCATACACAAGGAGAGTATCAATACCCATGTATAAGTGTCGATATCATCATTAAACGTTAGATAGTGGCCTTGATTATTTATAAAGGACTCGAGAGTTAGAAATCTAATAATGCTTGAGATTGTTAATAATCTTAAAGTGTGAACCTGATAAATTGTGTTTGATAAGCACAAGAATATTATGCTGTGAGATTTCATAAAACTTAGGTTTTTTTTAATACTTGGTAAATGACGAGGACATTTAATTTACTTGTGTACGAATATATTCGATTGTGTTTGGTGGGTTATCTAAATTTGCCAAAAGTTATTCTATGACACTTGAGATTGCTGCTAGATGATGTTCTAATGTTATATGACCTAGACTTCATCTGAAATGCACTATAAGAGTGGGCTAGTCAGATATAAGATCTTGATGCATGTGTGACCCAAGTCTCACCCGAGGTAATTTGCAATTATAAGCCAATTGATGTACGTTCCTGATGTATATGCAAGTCTTCCCATCTAAAGTACAAATATTTGTAGGCTTGAGGGATGTGAGTTACCAAAGCTATGTGACGCCGAGATACATCATGATTCGTACATATATGTTGTGGATTGTATTGCATTGATGATATTTGTCACACCCTAAATTTTCTTTAATGTTGATTTATATTTAAATTTAATTATTTACAAGAACTAAATAGTAAAACTTTGAGAATTTGAGGTCTGTTTTAGAATTTTTAGGAAGCTTAGGAACCTAAGCTGGAATTATACCCTCAACAGCCTTTTAACAAAAAACAATGAATGAATAGTATGGTCGATGGGTTTCGAACCCAAACCATAGGAAATGAAGAGCCATGCCGTTGTTACTAGGCTAGCGCAATGTTTGGTTAATAAAATAATAAAAATATGTTTAATATGATTGGTTTTGGGTTTTTTAACTAAAAATTGAACTATGGAAAACCACCCCAGTGATATACCCCTAAATTCTTAAATTCCTAAACCTTCCCCGTCGACCCTCCCGATTCTCAACCTTCTGGTTGTGTTCGATGCTTCGTCACCCCTTCGGGACCGTTACATCGCTTCGACAAAAATTCTTTGACCGATTGTCGAAAGGAGTTGCCGTTCACCGGGAATGAACGATTAAACATTCGTCGAAACCCACACCTCTGTCGCACGTTTTAGGTTTGACTATGGTCGCCTCGGCCATCGTCTCTCCACACTGCCGTCACCAAAAGGTTCCTCTGTTTCACAAACCTGACTGGTATGTCTCATCAACATCGCGTTTTTGTTGATAACCGATGTGGGTAAGCTTTTTGATCATTTTATTTTATTTCATATGATTTTGGCTGACGTTTGAGTTGATTATAGCTTAATAATGGTGTTCAGTTTCTCGAAGAGTAATCGACCGACCCCGAGCCTGTCATCGCTTCCACGCGCTGTCATACACGCGTGGGGCTTCCTTCTCAACCGAGATTTCTAGAAAACTAAGTCAACTCGTTCGAGTTAACTGAGTCAGCTGAGTCCACTGATAAGTCAACTCAGAAAGAGTCAACCCGACCCTATCCGTTGACTTTGCCCCAACGCATTGACTTTGACCAGATTTGACTATTAATTGGTCTGACCATTGACCGTTGACCAATTTGATTGTTGACTTTGAGTCGAAAAGTCAAAATTTTCGAAAATTCCTATTTATATTTTTCGACGTCCTGAGTTCGAATTTGAAGTCCATTTTGCCAAATTCGCAATCAGTAAGCCATGTTTTAGTGTTTTACTTTGGATTCAATTTGGTTTCTCAATTAAGTTCAGTTTCTGATGTAAATTTTGTTGCTATGTACCCGAGGAATTATTGGACGTTAAAGTGATCGAATGGAGTTTAATTGTTTGATCGGTGGAGCAATAAATCAAGATAATACATTACTATCTATGCATGCTTTATAGAACATGTTGGAATTGGTAAATACATGGATGAATATGATTGGACTCATCTATATAGTTATTTCTAAACTCGATCCAAATATGGTAAAAAGTTAGTAACCGAATATGACTCAAATAACTCGTTTAAGAAATTGGGGACCGATAGGAATTTAATTACAAGTTATGTGATTAAGGGGTAAAACAATCAACCTCAGGATCTGTAAATTAGATTTATCTCTTTAAAGCTTAAATGTCAAAAATACTTGGATGAGAAATTATGACATTACTTAGGTTAGGTAAAATTATGAAAACCCCTTATGGGGTAAAATTACAAAAATACCCTTAAGTTGTAAAAGGTATGTATTGATCCTGATAGTGGAATTACCTTGAGAATTTGTATTTTAACCTGATAAAATTTATGACGCAGCTGTTAACTCCTAATTTATCTGGAAAATATATTTGAATCATTTTTAAGCCTCATAGAAAGAACAAGGCCTATAAACTTGATTTTTGAATGAACAATTGAAGCCTAAGTTATCAGAAGTAATGTCACTAACAGAATTGAATGAAATGACGATAATACCCTTAAATTGTAAAAAGGACTATGGCTATGATAATGGAGATGACCTGAGAACTTATATTTTGATACACTTGAATCTTGGAATGACCGGTTAAATTTTGGTATATTTGGAAATGCCCCTAAAGGGTAAAATGATTTTAAGTACGTCCAAGCTCCGGAATAACTAAATACTCTCAGCTTTGAAATGAATAAATCAACCTCGAATACCAAAATGACTATATTATATGACCAAGTTGAACTGAATGATGTACTGTACGCATTCAAATTTAGAGAAATGACTGAATTACTCTGGAAACTCTGAAGTGACCGGGATAACTTAACTAATAAATGACCTAAGTACCCTCAAAGACCTATAATTAAGGCAATGACTTAGATAAGTCTGGAAACGCTGATGAACATATATGTTGTATTATCCATAACAATGTTGAACCAAGAATCAAGCACGTCGACATTTCTTGGTATCATTGCATTACAGAAATGAAATAAATACCATTGGAACACATGTTCATCTCCCTAAGATCCATTCAACAATAATTCTAAAGATGATCAGTTTAACAAGAGTTGTCAGTATTAAAGTGTGAATACCATTGAGGTGTATCGATTTGACCAATTGACAGGTATCAATGCTTGGATTTGTTCAGTTCAAGTTAACTCGAATCATGATAAATCGATATGAATCTTAGTTATCATGAATCATCATCTGACTCATTTTAGATTAAATTACTAAGAATTATCCAAGAACCAAATGTCCAAAATACTCCTGATTTACTGAATAATGAAATAACTTCTGTCATACCTTAAATCTCAAATAACTCTAATGCAAAAGATTTTGAGCACCTTCCCGATTACTTAGTGCCCCAAAAAATATTTGAATACTATATAATATTGATAAATCACTTCATGAATGACTGATGACTCTGTTAGCTATCAAACATCTTTTATAGGGATCTAGATTATGAAATACTATTAAATTACAAAAATTTTATGGTCCCCACTTGATAATTGCTATGTACCTCTAGAAAATAATGGATCCTCTAGTATGCTCCTTATGTGCAACATGATTGTTTTATCTGTTTTGAAATGTGTTTCACTAAAAATTATGATTTACTGATTATTGATTTACTGGTTTATGAACCATGGCTACATGGTATGTGTTATCTGACTGTTTTCACTAGAAAATATAATCGCTCTTCATTTATCGATTAGGGGATATACTGACTACTACTTGAACTATTTTATTGGGACACTAATAAGGTAGGATGAAGTATGAAGTTTAACTCTGATCAAGATGGTAATTCCTTGACTAAGGTGACCCTTGGGTAGGCTCTGAGGCCCGAGAAACTTTATTGGGTAGACTCTTAAGCCCCAAGTTGCTCTCTTTGGTAAATCATGGGACTGCATATGGTGATGTGATCCAATTCAACATCATACAATGGCTATTCCAACCTTTCAAGGGAAGAAACTTTCTAACTTTATACATAAAGATTATTTCATATGTTATAATATAGTTTTTTTCATATATATATATTATATCTATAGTTATTATGATAATAACTTATTCATTAAAATGTGAGATATAAGTTATTATTATATATACATTATCTTAGTTCATATACTTAACTTATTTTATGATATGTATGTAGGCACATTCGGCTATAACTTGGGAGCTATATTGGAGCTAAACGGAGAATGCAACAGGAAGGAAACTTACATGGGGACGTTTAGGAGAGCATAAGGAACCATTGGTAAAAAGTTACCCGGAGACCTGTGAGCTCATAGCTGGATTGAGTGAAGATTTGAGCAAGATGACTTCAATTCAGCTGGGGAGCTGCACCAACATCATCACCACTCAGGACACTTCAAATATGTCCTACGTTAAAATTTGTGAAATCGTACCTTTTCACGAATAGTTGCCACCTCAAGAGGTACCTTTTCACAAGGAGCTACATAATGTTCACTATGCTACAACTCACATATGGCCAGCTCACCTCAGCTCATTCACACCAGAACTAGCTCAAACATGAAAGGTTACCTTTCCAAACATTGTGACCTATTATGAATGATGCTACCCATGAAGATGCCCTTTCACCAAGGAGCACGTTGGTGAAGAAATCACAACAATTGGAGGCCTAAATCATCAAAGGACATGATACAAAGCTTCATGCTATTCGGCCACAACACATGCCTTGTACATGAGAGCCTTGGCACCAACACGGGGAGACATTACCATTCGACCAATGAAAGGAAATTGGCACCAAGATGAACAAGCATGTACCATTCGGCCAAGAGAGATGTCTCCCCACCCTTTGACTGAAACATCAAGGCCCTTCATGAAAGGATAGTTGAAGCAACACCAAGCTTAAAGGACATATCTCTTTATTCTATTAATGTACTTTCATTAAGAGACATGTACCAGCCGAATCCCTATATAACCATTCGGCCAAGCCCTCTCATTTCCTATAAATTGAGAGGCTTGCCTTATTTGTACTCATCTCATCTCATATATAAATAATACTCTTGTGAGTTAATTCTCTTCAAAGTGCTTTGTGAACTTTATCGATTAAGCAAGTATATGAATTATATTTGTGGCGTCATTCCTTCCACTTTGATTCCTAAATTCCTAGATTGATATCTAGTGGGTTGAAGACACTTCTACCACCCCTCCAACAAGTTTGTGAAGATCGCGATTGTGCTACCTAGCATTGTTTCCTCTTTGGCATGCTTGAGATACAACAACACCACCATCTCCATTTCATCATCAACACCATCAACTTCATCCATAAAGACCATCAATTCCGTATCCATATTTATTCCTATTCTTTTATTTCATTATTTATTTATTCCATTTATTATTTAACATTAAACATATTCTTTTTATCTTTATTGCAGCCCAAGCTTATAATTCAAGGACATCAGTACTTGTCAATCCTAGATCGAGACACAATAAGACTATATACTCTCTTCCTCCAATGCATGTAGATCACCTTACACCAAGCGGTAATCAGAGCATAGTTGGATTGACAATAAAAGTGTCATTGGCGTGCAAAGCAAAAGAAAAAGACTAATACATCAAAAATTAGCACAAAAAGAAAGAAAGACAAAAAGAAGAAATTCAAAAAGAAAGCAAAGCCAAGGAAATTGTTCTACCATTGCAAGTACATCAAAGAGGCATATCTACACTGAGAGAAGATAACCTTATTGTGTCTTGAGAAAGGTTGCAGTAAGTGTTGTTTCTTGAATTGTAAGTCACCTCTTCCTTTTCCATCCTTTTTTTTCCTTGTCTTCAACCATTTCTTATTTTTAATACCTTAAATCCTTTCTTCTACCTTTCCATTTCTTCTATTTTTCCATTTCTTCTATTCCTTCTACCCTAACCTTATTTGCAGCCGACATACACAAGGAAAGAATTAACTTGTTCTAATCTTGAGTAAGTTCTTGAAAGGACTTAGCAAGAGAAATTGAGTGGAAAAGGCTATTTGAGAGAGTGAGATCAGAAGGGGAATCGTTAAAAGCTAATATATATTCCCGAGAGTAAACACGAGTGTTGAGTGGAGTGATCTTATCATTTCTTTGGAGTGAAATTGAGAGCCTTTGTGAGTGTGTTGATAAGGTTTAATTTAATTTAATTTTGTTTACTAACCATGTCTCAAAGTCCTAGAGAAAGTACAGGTCAACCAACTTGCAAATGCAAGCTTTGATTGGAGAATTGATGAGAATGTTTCATGCAGAGGTTGATGCTCTTCATGATAAGATGACCAAAGACAAGATCAACCCCACGCTCGGAACAATGATCCTTAGAGGCAACAACCTCTTCTGAAAAATGATGTCCTAGACCATTATGATGAAGGATAACCAACAATGATACAAGGATCTAGGCGTGCCCAATGTTGATGATAACATGAGCAACATAAAAATCAAAAATCCTCAATTCCAAAGAAAAACTGATCCTGAAGCATATTTTGAATTGGAAGGAAAAGTGGAACATGTTTTTTAGTGGCCATAACTATTCCAAACTCAAGAAAGTAAGATTGACAGCCATGGAGTTTGTTGATTATGCTTTGATATAGTGGGATCAACTTACTATTACCAGAATGAGGAATGGAGAAAGACTAATCTCAGTATGGCTTGAAATGAAAGGTATTGCGTAAACATTTCATTGTTCATTATCATAGGGACTTATTTTAGAAACTGCAGAACCTTAAACAAGGTCAACAACGTGTGGATGATTTTTATAAGGAGATGGAAGTGACAATGATCCGAGTCAATATTGAGGAGGATCGTGAGCAACCATGGCTAGATTTATTGCCGACTCAATCTAGAAATTACCATACCTTGGAGTTGTACCATTACATAAAGATCGATGAAATGGTGCAAATGGCTTTGAAGATAGAAAGGGAATTAAGGAGATCTATCTCTCGCACTACTATGCCTGCACGTTCAGATGGATTCCAAACAATTTAAAGAAGTC